>NW_006921661.1:3253441-3254104 GCF_000298275.1 Orycteropus afer afer | reverse complement strand
TGAGGAAGAAGAAGACAGAGAGAGGTACATGGTAGGTACAGACAACAAAGATGAACCCATTTGCACATATAGTACTGCATTGTCAGTGAAGGCAAACATGGGTATACAGGTGAATAGATGGGTGGACAGGCTGAACTATTAGGTATGTCTATGAAGTGGTGAGTGTACCCAAGACCACGTATAGGGTTAGGCAGACAACGTTCCTAGAAGTATATTTGTATGATATGAATTCCCAGGTGTATAGTAGAGCTGACAAGGGACAAGGTTGTAATCTTGGCCACAACCAGCTACCCAGAGGGACCGAGTAGTTGAACTTGTGGGCCTGGGACCATAGTCACAGGGGACATCAAGTTCAACTGGCATAACATACTACACAAAACATTGTTCTGCCTCCTACTTTGGTGAGTAGCAACTGGGATCTTAAAAGCTTGCAAGCAGCCATCTACATGCAGCAATGGGTCTCTCCTCGACCAGAGAAAAGAAGAATGAAGAAAACCAAAGATTCATCAAAAGAATTAGTCCTAGTGACTGGTACACCATGTGATCCTCAGGCTGTATGACTATGAGACCCGAAGAACTAGATGGTGCCCAGCTACCACTGTGAACCACTCAGAGGGGGATCTATGGAGGAGATCCTGGATAGAGAGGGAGAACAATGTGGAA
>NW_006921661.1:3250749-3253085 GCF_000298275.1 Orycteropus afer afer | reverse complement strand
AAAAAAAAAAAAGTAGTTTTAAAACCACAGAACAAGTTCTTTTATGTCTATTTTAAGCCTTTAAAGGAGCTGTTCTGAGAAAATAGAACTAAGTCTTCTGGGAAGGTCTCAAACGTTTATTGAACATTTATTATGTGGCAGGCACGACTTAGAAGCTTTATATACACTAAAATCCTTCAACCAACCTTGAAAAGGAGGTATTAGTGTCCCAATTTTACAAAGCACCATGGGACCAAGGAAATTAAGTAATGTGTCCAAAACCACAGTGTGTAAGTTCTGGAGCTGAAATTCATAAGCAAATTGGCCTTGTCCATTTTAAAGTCTTCATTTTTCCCAATGTATCTCACATTTTACTCTAATATTAACTCTGTAAGACAGGTAAGGAGGTATCAGCAATATCCCCTTTTACAAATGAGGAAATTGGCACGTAAGGAAGTGATATTTTCTCAGGAAAAAGTCAGTAAGTGGCAGAGCCATTGTTTGTTGACAGATCTCTTGCCCTCAAATCTGTGCCCTTTCCACAATCCCATATTTTCTCTCACACTAAGCCCTGTGGAGAGGTGCAGTGGAAATGTATTTAATAGGGAGTCAGATGTACATAGAGGTGGTCCATCCTGACTCTGCACCTAATATTAAATATTGAATGAGTTCTTTTGCCTCACTTGGCCTTAGTTTTTTCCTCCATCATATGATGGTGTTGGATTAGATAACCCTTGCAGTCTCCTTCAGCCAGCAATCTCAATTCTAAATCAGTATCAACAAGTCTGTGAGAAGCGGTTTCTCCGAATTCCTTGCCACCCAACAATAACTTTCTAAAAGAAAAAAAAAAAACTTAACTGTTACTTGTAGTATAGATGTAAAGTGTGAAGTACTCAGCACTAGCATAGAAATTATCCACTCCATCTCATCCTCTCCTTCCTTAAACAACCTAGATGTAAACAAAGAAAAGGCCACAAGCCATCTAATAACTGACGCTTCTAAATCTTACCAAGTATCCCTAGGAGTAAACAGTGTGTTTGTGGTGGGGTCATTCTTCCTTTGCTGGATTCATAACACTTTTTTTCACGGAGCTAATCTCTCTTCCTAGGTTGGTACATCAGCTCTTCTTCACTTACAGCACACCAGAAGTCTATAGATACACCGACCAAAGTATAATATGACTATAATTAAGTCCTATCACATCTATACATTTCAGCAGCTAGCATATGATCCAGAATCAATGGTACTGAAAGAAGAATTCCAAGCTACACTGAAGAAATTGGCAAAAAACAAGTCTCCAGGAATTGATGGAATACCCATTTAGATGTTTCAACAAACGGATGAAGTACTGGAGGTGCTTGCTTATCTATGCCAAGAAATGTGGAAGACAGCTACCTGGCCAAATGATTGGAAGAGATCCATATTCGTGCCCATTCCAAAGAAAGGTGATCCAACAAAATGTGGAAATTATCAAACAATATTATTACTATCATACACAAGTAAAATTTTGCTGAAGATAATTCACTAATAGTTGCAGCAATGTATTGACAGGGAACTTCCAGAAATTCAAGTTGGATTCAGAAGAGGAGATGGAACAAGGGATATCACTGCTAATGTCACATGGATCTTGGCTAAAACCAGAGAATACCAGGAAGATGTTTCCCTGTGTTTTATTGACTATGCAAAGGCATTCAACTGTGTGGATCATAACAGATTATGGATAACATTGAGAAGAATGGAAATTCCAGCACACTTAATTGTGCTCATGAGGAACTTGTACATAGACCAAGAGGCTGCCATTCAAACAGAACAAGGGGACTCCATGGTTTAAAATCAGGAAGGGTATGCATCAGGGTTGTATCCTTTCATCATATCTCTTCAATCTATATGCTGAGCAAATAATCCAAGAAGGTGGACTATATGAAGAAGAACGCAGCATCAGGATTGAAGGAAGACTCATTAACAACCTGCAACATGCAGATGACACAACTTTACTTACTAAAAATGAAGGTGACTTGAAGTCCTTACTGACTGAGATCAAAGACTATAGCCTTCAGTATGGATTAAACCTCAACATAAAGCAAATAAAAATCCCAGACCAACTGGACCAATAAGCAACATCATGATAAATGAAGAAAAGATTGAAGTTGTCAGGGATTTCATTTACCTGGATCCACAATCAACACCCATTGAAGCAGCACAATCAACACCCACTGAAGCATCAGTCAAGAAATCACACATCAGGAGGCGGGGCAAGATGGCGGACTAGGCAGAAGGATCGCACAGACCCTCTTCAACAAAGAAAAGGGAAACCAATTAACACAGACACAGAAGATAATCTTGGACCCCTGAACCTT
>NW_006921661.1:3236135-3240711 GCF_000298275.1 Orycteropus afer afer | reverse complement strand
GAACATTTATCTCAAGTAGATACACTCCTTGGAGAGAACAATCATGGGAGAAATAAGGGCTGCTTATGTACAGGGAGACAGCTCAGGGGGCAGGAGTATATGGAGGGATGGACACTGGGAAGAGGTAACTATGGGGAGGAAATGGGAGGTGAGTTGTTGCATTGTGGTAAACTGAGGTCAATGACATGAGACAAAGTGTCTGTGAACTGCTGTGTGGAAAGTGAATTTGCTCTGTAAATCTTCACCCAAATCACAATTTTTAAAAAAAGAAAGAAAGAAATCAGACATCATATTGTACTGGACCAATCTTCTGCAAAAGACCTCTTTAAAGTGTTAAGAAGCAAAGATGTCACTTTGAAGACTAAGGTGTGCCTAACCCCAAGCCCTGGTATTTTCAGTTGCCTCATATGTATATGGAAGCTGGACAATGAATGTTGTTGTTATGTGCCATTGAATCGGCTGTGACTCATAGAGACCTTATTACAACAGAACGAAACACTGTCAGGTCCTGTGCTAGCCTCACGATTCCTACTATATCTGAGCCCATTGCTTCAGCCACTATGTCAATACATCTTGTTGAGGGTCTTCCCCTTTTCTGTTGACCCTCCATTTTACCACACATGGTATCCTTCTCCAGAGAATGGTCCCTTCTGACAAAATGACCAAAGTAGGTGAGACGAATTCTGTCCGTTCTCACTTCCAAGGAGCATTCCAGCTGCACTTCTTCCAGGACAGATTTGTTAGTTCTTTTATCAGTCCGTGGTACTTTCAGCATTCTTCAGTAACATCACAACTCAAAAGCATCAACTCTTCTTCAGTCTTCCTTATTCATTGTCCAGTTCTCACATGCATATGAGGTGATTGAAAATGCCATGGTTTTGGTTAGGTACACCTTAGTCTTCAAAGAGACATCTTTGCTCTTCAGCACTTTAAAGAGGTCTTTTCCAACATAGTTGCCCAATGCAATATGTCTTTTGATGTCTTGACTGCTGCTTCCATTGGCATTGATTGTAGAACCAAGCAATATGAAGGCTTTGACAACTTTAATCTTTTCTCCTTATTGATCCAGTTGTGAGGATTTTTGTTTTCTTTATATTGAGGTGTAATCCATACTGCACACTGTAGTCTTTAATCTTCATCAGTAAGCACTCCAAGTCATCCTCACTTTCAATAAGCAAAGTTGTGTTGTCTGTGTATCTCAGATTGTTAATGAGCCTTCCTCCAATCCCGATGCCACATTCTTCATATAGTCCAGCTTCTTGGATTATTTGCTCAGCATACAGATTGAATAAGTATGATGAAAGGATACAACCCTGACACATTCCCTTCCTGATTTTAAACCATGAAGTATCCCTTTGTTCTGTTCAAATTATAGCCTCCTGGTCTATGTACAGGTTCTTCATGAGTACAATCAAGTGTTCTGGCATTCCCATTCTTCTCAATGTTATCCACAATTTGTTACAACCCACATAATCAAATGCCCTTGCACAGTCAATATAACACAAGTAAACATCTTTCTGGTATTCTTTGCTTTGAGTCAAAATCCATCTGACATCAGGTATGATGCCCCTCACTCCACGTCCCCTTCTGAATCCAGCTTGCATTTCTGGAAGTTCTCTGTCAATATACTGCTGCAACTGTGTTTGAATTTTCTTCAGTAAGATTTTACTTGTGTGTGATAGCAATGATATTTTTCAATAATTTCCACATTCTGTGGGATCACCTTTCTTTGGGATGGGTACAAATATGGATCTCTTCCAATGAGTTGGCCAGGTAGCTGTCTTCCAAATCTCTTGGTATAGCTGATGAGTGCCTCCAGTGCAGCATCCATTTGTTGAAGCATCGCAATGGGTATTCTGTCAATTCCTGAAGCCTTGTTTTTTGTCAATTCCTTCAGTGTGGTTTTGACTTCTTCCTTCAATATCACTGGTTCTTGGATCACATGCCACCTCCTGAAATGGATGAACATCGACCAATTCTTTTTGGTACAGTGACTCTGCATATTCCATTCATCTTCTTTTGATGTTTCCTGCATCATTCAACATATTGCTCATGGAATCTTTCAATACTGCAATTTGAGGCTTAAATTTTTTCCTCAGTTTTTTCAGCTTGAGAAATGGCAAGCATGTTCTTCCCTTTTCATTTTCTAACTCCAGGTCTTTGCACATTTCATTATAATAATTGACTTTGTCTTTTCAAGCTGCTCTTTGAAATCTTCTGTTAAGCTCTTTTATCTTGTCATTTCTCCCATTTGCTTTAGCTACTCTCTTTTCAAGGGCAAGTTTCAGAGTCTCTCCTGACATCCATTTTGGTCTTTTCTTCCTTTCTTGACTTTTTAATGACCTTTTGCTTTCCTCATGGACGATGCTCTTGATGTCATCCCACAATTCCTCTGGTTTTCAGTCAGTGGTATTCAATGCATCAAATCTATTCTTTAGATAGTCTGTAAATTCAGGATATCATCAAGGTCATATTTTGGCTCTCGTGGACTTCTTTTACTTGTCTTCAGCTTCAACTTGAACTTGCATATGAGCCATTGATGGTCTGTTCCACAATCAGATCCTGACTTTGTTTTGGCTGAAGATATTGAGTTGCTCTCTTGCCTCTTGCCACAGATGTAGTCAATCTGATTCCTGTGTATTCCATCTGGGAAAGTCCACGTGTATAGCTGCCATTTGTGTTGTTGAAAAAAGATATTTGCAATGAGTAAGTTGTTGGTCTTACAAAATTCTATCATGCGATCTCCAGTGTTATTTCTATCACCAAGGCCATATTTTCCAACTACTGGTAATTCTTCTTTGTTTCCAACTTTTGCATTCCAATCACCAGTGATAATTAACACACCTTGATTACAAGTTTGGTCAATTTTAGAAAGCAGAAGCTGGTAAAAATCTTCAATTTCCTCGTCTTTGGCTTTGGTGGTTGGTGCATAAATTTGAGTAATAGTCATATTAACAGGTCTTTCTCGTAGGTATATGGATATTATCCTATCACTGACAGCATTATAATTCAGAATAGATCTTGACCCATTCCTTCTGATGATGAACGCGATGCCATTCTTCTTCAATTTATCGTTCCTAGCATAGTAGATCATATAATTGTCTGATTCAAAATGTCCAAAACCAGTCTATTTCAAGTCACTGATGCCTAGGATATCAATCTTTATGTGTTCCATTTCATTTTTGACAACTTCCAATTTTCTTAGATTCATACTTTGTACATTCCATGTTCCAATTACTAATGGATGTTTGCAGCTATTTCTTCCCATTTTGAGTTGTACCTCATCACCAAATGGAGGTCCCAAAAGCTCTACTCTATCCACATCATTAAGGTCGGCTCTACCCTGAGGAAGCAGTTCTTCTCCAGTCGTATTTTGAGTGCCTTACAACCTGAGGGGCTCATCTTCCGGCACTATATCACACAATGTTTCAGGGCTATTCATAAAGTTTTCCAGTAATATATCAGACAGTATTTCACTGCTATTCATAAGGTTTTCACTGGCCAGTTCTTTGAGTAGTGAGTGGATGGCCTCTTCCTTCTTCTGAGTCTGTCTTAGTCTGGAAGCTCCGCTGACACCTATCCACCATGGGTAACTCTGCTGGCATTTGAAACACTGGTGACATAGCCTCCAGCCTCACAGCAACACTTAAGCCACCACAGTACAACAAACTGACAGACAAGTTTGTCTCCCTTAGCTGTTCTAAACTGATCCCCTCATTTCCTGGTCTCTCACGCTCTGTTCACTTACCCAGCCTGCCCCCAGGATACTCTATGCACACAAGCACCCACCTTCCACTGGTCCCAGCTGGTTTACAGCAGCCTTGCTTCCGGGGCACCTTCACACACACTGCTCTTGGACTGGCTTACTGGACAATGAATAAAGAAGGCCAAAGAAGAGCTGACACCTTTTAAGTATATTATTGGCAAAGAATACTGAAAGTACCATGGACTACCAGAAGAATGAATAAATCTGTCCCGGATGAAGTGCAGCCAGAATGCTCTTTGTAAGAGAGAATGGCCAGACTTCATCTCACCTACTTTGGTCATGTGGTCAGAAAGGACCATTACCTGGAGAAAGGTATAATGCTTGGTAAAGTGGATGGTCAGCGAAAAAGGGGAAGACTCTCAACGAGATGGATTACCACAAATAGATGCAACAATGAGCTCAAGAATAGCAAGGATTGTGAGGACAGTACACGGATGGGCAGTGTTTTGTTCTATTGTGCACAGGGTTGCTATGAGTCAGAGACAACTCACCAGCATCTAACAACAACAACATCATCACACCCAAACAATTTGCAAGTGATTTTTGACTAATATATTTTAGTTTGAAAAAATGAAATGTAACCCCAGATGTAAGTTCTTCCATGTCAAAAAATGCAAAATGGGGTAAAAGAGGGATACACAGACTTTGGACAAATCACTCCCTCCATCTGTTTGATATATAAAGTATATACATATAAAATGTAAGGGAGAAAATCCAAACCAATTCTAAACACCTTTCCTATTCTAACCTAATAGGAATTTCTAAATATTCTATTATATTTATTGTTGTTGTTGTTGTTGTGTGCTGTCG
>NW_006921661.1:3225020-3236035 GCF_000298275.1 Orycteropus afer afer | reverse complement strand
ATATACATACACACACATATACACACACATATTTATAAAATGTGACATGTATTAAAAAAATAAAATGTTATGGGAGAGGGCATAGTATTACAAATTAAAACAAACTCACAGGAGAAAATAAAAAGACCAAGTTACACAGGCAACATAGAACATAAAATATGTATGCTGGCATCATCCTGAATACATATTACTTATAAGAGCAAAAAGAAACCTCTATATGCCTGTGACAGCTGAACTAAATAATTCATATAATGCCCCAGGATAAGACCATAGAGGCAGAAACCCTTGCTCATGCAGTTAAACAGACCTGATCTGAGTATCATCAAGGGCTTGAGAAACAATCACTGAGAACTAGGCAATAGTTTTAAAAGGACAGGTATTCCTAAGGAAGCATGCCTCCCCATATCCTCAAAATAAAGTTTATTTTACTTAGCCAAGAAGCATCATTCAGATTCAGTAAATATTTACTTAATATGATAAACGGTGTACTAAGCACTTCCACATATATTTGTTCATTTTATTCTCCCAACATCCTGATTTTACAAATGAGGTGTCTGGAGCACAAAAGGGTACAGGGACAAGAATGAGAACCCAATCTTCTATCTCCTAATTTCAATATGGGAGCTCTGGTAGCGTAGTGCCTAAGGCACTTGAATGCTAACCAGAAGGCTGGCAGTTCAAACCCACCAGCCACTCCTCAGAAGGAAGATGGGGCAATCTACTTCCGTAGTGACACTGCCTCAGAAACCCAAGGAGGGGTCGCTATGAGTCAGGTCTGACTCGATGGCACATAACAACAACAACAACAAGTTCAATACACTTTCTACCTCACTATTATAATCTGTTCCTTTTACTGTATAGGTCCCTTACTCATATATTATCCAAATTTATATCTCACAGCAACCTTGAGAGGTAGACATTCCAGATTCCTCATGACCTGGTCTCTATCTACCTTTACAGTTTTGAAGTGGATGCTGTTGGCTTCCTGCTCAACATCTACTCCCCTTTTCCTCCTCCCTAACAGAACCTTGATTTTTATCAGGTATTCATGCCTCATCAGCCTGTGTTACTGGGAAGATTTTCCAAAGAAACAGAATCAGTTTGCCACTGAGTTGATTCCAACTCATAACAACCCTAAACGACAAAGTAGAAGTGCCCCATGGTGTTTCCAAGGCTGTAAATCTTTACGGAAGCAGACTGCCTCATCTTTCTCCCTTGGAGCAGCTGGTGGATTTGAATGACCAACTTTCTGGTTAGCAGCTGAATGCTTTAGCCACTGTGACACTAGAGCTCCTTAGAGAGAGAGAGAGAGATTTATTTTAAACAATTGGCTCATGTAATGATGAGGGCTGGTAAGTCCAAATTTTGTAGGACATATGGTAAGCTGAAAATTCAGGTAAGAAATTACACATAGTCTTGAATCCAAAATTCATAGGTCAAGCCAGCAGGCTGGGAATGCATTCAAATTTCTACATGCACTCTTGAGGCAGAATTCCTTCCTTCTTTGGGAAATCTCAGTTTTTGCTCTTAAAGTCTTCAAATTATTGGATGGGACCCACCTACATTATGGAGAATAATGTGTTTTACCTAAAAAATAACTGATTGTAAAATGTTAATCGCATCTAAATACCTTCACAGCAATATTTAGAGTAATGTTGACCAAACAATTACCTAGCCAAGCTGACACATAAAATTAATGATCACAATCACTAAAGCAGTGTTTCTCAAATTATAACATGCAGTCAGAATCACCTGACCAAAATTCAAAAACCAAAATCACTGCCATCGAGTCGGATCTGACTCATAGTGACCCCTCCTTGGTTTTCTGAGGTGGTATCACTACGGAAGTAGATCCCAACCTTCCTTCCAAGGAGTGGCTAGTGGGTTTAAGCTGCCTGCCTTCTGGTTAGCAGTCAAATGCCTTAGCCATTATGCCACTAGAGCTCCTGAATCACTTGAAGAGCTTATTAAAATATATTTCTAAACCCAGCACCAAAAGTTTTAGATTCAATAGGTCTGGGATGTGGGATTTTTAACAAATTTCCAGATGACCATACTAAGGTGGCGTAGTGCCTAAAGCATTTGACTCTCTACTATGTGTAAAAACTGTTCTAGGTGTTAAGGAAGGATACAGGGAAGCAAGCAGATAAGGACCTTGCTTTCATGAAGCTTATAGTCTAAAAGAAAATTGGGAACAAAGTTTTCAGGGACAAAATTATAAATTATATTAAAACATTGGTCATTTAGGCTCATTATTGCTTCTCATTTCATAGTAATAGTAATTGCCAACATTTACTGAGCACTTGTGTACCAAAAATTGCTAAGTACTTTACAATCATTACCTTATGTAACATTAATAACAAACCTATTAAGCAGGTACTATTATTAGTACCTTTAAGGATAAGGAAACTAAAGCTACAGAGGTTAAATAACTTTTATCAGAAGTGGCAGAGCAAAGTTAAGTCAATGGATAGAGGTTTTAACTAACATGCAATAAAAAATAAACCTCACTCCCATAGAGTCAATTCTGACTCACAGCGACCCCTCTTTGAGTTTCTGAGGCATTATCTTCCAGTCTTCCTTCCGAAGAGTGGCTGGTGGGTCTGAACTGCCAGCCTTCTGGGTAGCAGTCAAATACCTTAGGCACTACACCACCATAAAGGATAAAATTCTATCTACATGAGATTGTTGTTGTTGTTGTTGTTGTTGTTGTTATTTGCCGTGGAGTGGCCCCGACTCATAGCGACCCCTCCTTGGGTTTCCGAGGCAGTATCACTACGGAAGTAGGATTAGCCAACCCTTCCTTCCGAGGAGCGGCTGGTGGGTTTGAACCGCCAGCCTTCTGGTTAGCAGTCAAGTGCCTTAGGCACTTTGCTACCAGAGCTCCCATAAGATAGAGCTTTGTTAAAATTCAAGTTGTGGAATTATTAATTGGGCATGAGCTTACTCTCTCTTTTTTGCTTTTTTTTCATTCTTGCTTCATAAACTCATGGGTTAGGATCCCTATGCTGAGGTCATTTTAGCTTCTGTCTCCATGGTTTCAAAAACAATGTAAAAAGGTGTTCAGGTACTTAAGCTTAGACTCCAATTGTCGGCGTAAAAGTACTTTGAAGGCTGCCAGTAAGCAGTTCTTAGCTACCAGCTGGGACCATGTGCTTCCATGGCTTCATTAAGGGGCACATTAGCATTATATTAATTAGGATAAAGGAACCCAGGACAATAGCTGCAGCATAAACCTACAGTACATAGGAGGCTGGAGGCACAGAGAACAAAGGGAGAAGCAGGAAAGCATTGATTGGCTGACCTGGATCCGTCTAGGTCAAGCATGGCATTTGGTCCCTCTGCATTTCTAAGTTCTCATGAATGTGGATGCCCAGGCAGCAGCCCAAGCCTTCCTCACTTCCATCTCAATCTCCAGGAAGAATTACAATTAAAGCAAGAGGTACTGAGGCAGCAAAGAGACTGAATATTAAAGTACACACAAGGAAGAATAAGAGAAGTTCCTGTCTGAAATAACAAAGTGTAATAGTCAAACCCTCTGACTCACCTACTTCACAAGCTCTGGACCAAACAGTATCTTTTCAAGGCACTTTTCCAAACCTTTTCAATTATGACTCATTTCCTTCTATCACCATGCACTTAATAGACATCTCCTACATGCCCAAATCTGAACTAGGCATTTTAGGAACATAATAAAGTAGTCCCGAATCTTGGGGAACTCAATCTAACAGGGAAACATATACATAGAGGAGATTCTGTTATCTGAGGATAATTAGTACCAAAAATTTCAATGAAAGTTAATTGACAAAGCACAAAATATTCACAGCAAATTTAAAAGAAAAAAAAATGGGACTTTATTCAAGACAAATATAATTTTTTATTATTCTTAATTTAGCAAAATTTAGGTTATAATTGCCACAAAAGTAGTTCTTAAGACACAGAACACTGTCATTTCATGTTTGGCTTTTACAACACATTGAAAAGCTTCATCTCTTATAACCCCACTCCAACTCTCTAAAAAGACTATTTCAGTTTCCGTTAATTTGAGATCACATCACCCCATTCACTCAGACTGAGATTCCCTTTTCCTTTTTTTTTAATTTTATTTATTTTGTTATTGTTGTTGAGAATATACACAGGAAAACATATATTAATTCAACAGCTGCTACATGTACTATTTAGTGACACTGATTACATTATTTGAGTTGTGCACCCATTCTCACCCTACTTTTCTGATTTTTCTGAGTTGTTCCTCTCCCATTAACATAAACTCACTGCCCCCTAAGGTTCCTATCTAATCCTTCAAGTTCTTGTTGTCCATTTGTTCCCATATAGATAGTTCCTGAAAGAGAACAATGTCCAAGGCAGACATTCTTTACTAGTTAAGCTAAACTACTGTTTAGTTTCAATAAGACTTCAGAGGATTTTTTGTGTTTAAGTTTTAAAGATAATCTCAGGGCAATAGTTCCAGGAGTTCATCCAACCCTCATGGCTCCAAAAAGTCTAGAGTCCATGAGAATCTGAAATTCTGTTGTGCAGTTTCCCCCTTTTGATAAAGATTCCCCTACAGAATCTTTAATTAAAATTGTTCAGTAATGGTAGCCAAGAGTTCCTCTTTTCTTTATGCTATTAACAGTCTTCATTCTTCAGGATCCAAGTTAGAAACCATTTCTTCCATGTAAGTTTCCCTACTGCCCATCTACCATTCATTATCATAAGTTCTTTGAGGGCAATATTAAATTTTGTTCCTTGCTATATCCTCAACATCTTACTGCCAAGTTTGTGAAAAAGGCAAATGAGTCAGTTGAATAGACCAATCCATGAACGGTATTTAAAAAAAGGTTGTGGTGATATTTTCCACCTGAAAATATTAAATCCTGTTAAAAGTCCATTAAGTCTTCATATACCTTTGACCCAGTATTCCCATCTATGGGAAGTATTTATCCTGAAGAAAAAATCTCTGAAAGGACAAAGTTCTATACAGTGTTAAAAGTAAAATTACAGAATAGTTTATAATAGGAAAAGAGAAATTTGAATGGTTGTGATGGCTACTTTTGTGTGTCAACTTAGCTAGGCTATGTTGTTGTTAGCTGCTGCAAGTCTACCCCTGACTCATGGACACCTCATGAACAATGGAAAAAAAATTACCCAGTCCTGGACCATCTCCTTGACCTGTTGCTGACTAAACCACTATTATGCACAGGGTTTTTACTAGCTAACTTTCAGGAGTAAATCACCAGGCCTTTCTTCCTAGTTTGTTTTAGACTGGAAGTTCCACTGAAACCTATTCAGCATCATAGCAACCTGTAAGCCTCCACTGACAGATGGGTAGTGGCTGTGCATGAGGGACACTGGCCATGAATCAAACCCAGGTCTCCTGCATGGAAGGTGAGAATTCTACCACTCAACCACCACTGACCTCTCTAAAGCTATTGTTGCTGTTGCTGCTAGTTGTCATCGAGTCAGTTCCAACCATAGCATCCCTATGTACAACAAAACGATACACTGCCTGGTCCTGTGCCATCCTCACAATCGTTGCCATGCTTGAGCCCATCAATGCAGCCACTGTGTCAATTCATCTAGTTGAAGGTCTCCCCCTTTCTTGCTAACCCTCTACCAACCATGATATCCTTCTCCAGAGACTGAGCTCTTCTGATAACATAGCCAAAGTACGAGACAAAGACTGTCCATTCTCACCTCTAAGGAGCATGCCAGCTGTACTTCTTCCAAGACAAGTTTGTTCCTTCTTCTGCCAGTCCATGGTATTTTCAAAATTTGCCATCAACACCACAACCCAAATGCATCAATTCTTCTTTGATCTTCCTTATTCACTGTCCAGTGCTCACATTCATACGAGGCTGTTGAAAATAGCATGGCTAGGTTCAGACAAGGAGCTCTGGTAGCATAGTGCCTAAGGCACTTGACTGCTCACCAGAAGGCTGGCGGTTCAAACCCACCAGTCACTCCTCAGAAGGAAGGTTGGGCAATCCTACTTCTGTAGTGATACTGCCTCGGAAACCCAAGGAGGGGTCGCTATAAGTCGGGGCCGACTCGACAGCAAACAACAACAACAGTTTCAGACACACTTTAGTCTTCAAAGTGACATTTTTGCTCCCCAACACTTTAAAGAAGTCTTTTGCAGCAGATATGCCCACTGCAATATGACATCTTATTTCTTGACTGCTGTTTCCATAGGTGTTGACCGTGAATCCAAGTAAAATGAAATCTTTGAAAACTTCAAGCTTTCCTCCACTTGTTTTGATGTTGCTTACTGGTCCAATTGTGAGGATTTTTGTTTTCTTTATGTTGAGGTATAATCTATACTGAAGGCTGTAGTCTCTGATCTTCATCAGTAAGTGCTTCAAGTCTTCTTCACTTTCAGCAAGAAAAGTTGTGTCATCTGTATTATCACAGGTTGTTAACAAATCTGCCTCCAATCCTGATGCTTTGTTCTTCTTCATATGTTCAGCTTCTCAGATTATTTGCTCAGCATACAAACCAAATAAGTATATCGAAAGGATACAACCCTAATGCACACCTTTCCTGGTTTTAAGCCATACAGTATCCCCTTTGTCTATTCAAACAACTGCCTCTTGGACCATGTACAGGTTCCTCATGAGTACCACTGAGTGTTCTGGAATTCCCATTCTTTGCAATGTTATCCATAATTTGTTCACTTCACACAGTGGAATGTCTTTGCATAGCCAATAAAACACAGATAAATATCTTTCTGGTATTCTCTACTTTCAGCCAAGATCAATCTGACATCAGCAATGATATCCCTTGTTCTACATCTTCCTCTAAATCCAGTTTGAATTTCTGGCAGTTCCCTGTTGAGTGCCTTCCAACCTGAGGGGCTCATCTTCCAGCAGTGTATCAGACAGTGTTTCACTGCTATTCATAAGGTTTTCTGTGGCCAATTTTTTCAGAAGTGAATCACCACATCCTTCTTCCTTGTGTGTCTTAGTCTGGAAGTTCTACTGAAACCTGTCCACAATGGGTGATCCTGCTGGTCTTTGAAATAATGGTAGCATAGCTTCCACCACAGCAACACACAAGTCACCACAGTATAACAAACTGGCAGATGAGTGGTGGGGCTAAGCATATTGTTGTTGTTGTTAGGTGCTGTTGAGTCAGCTCTGACTCATAGTGACCCTATGTACAACAGAATGAAACACTGCCTGGTCTTGCACCATCCTCACAATCATTAGTAGGCTTGAGCCCATCGTTGTAGCTACTGTGTCAATCCATCTCATTGAGGGTCTTCCCCTTTTTTGCTGACCCTGTACTTTACCAAGCATGATTTCCTGAGTACCCAGTAATTCAATTAAACACTAATCTAGATGTTGCTGTGAGGTATTTTGTGGATATGGTTAACATATACAATCAGAGGACTTTAAATAAAGGAGATTATTCTCAGTAATCTGTGCTGGCCACATTCCATCACTTGGAAAGCCTTAAGGGAAAAACTGAGGTTTCCTTGAGGAAAAAATAAATTCCACCACTGGACTACAGCTTTACCTCCTGCCCAAAAGTTTATAGCCCACCAACCTGCTCTACAACTCTCATACTTGCCAGGTCCTACAATTGTGTAAGCCAATTCCTTAAAATAAATTTATTTATGTACACACACACACACACACACACACACACATATATACTAAAGACATAGGTAAGTAGGTATGTAGATGAATGATATATTAGATAGACAGGTCTGTTTCTCTAGTATAACTCTGAATGATACAGTAGTCTTAGGTAAATTATGAAATATCATCTTAAATTATCATAACGAAGAGTAAGGAGTAACGTACATACTGCTGTCGAGTCGGATCTGACTCATAGCGACCCCTCCTTGGGTTTCCGAGGCAGTATCACTACGGAAGTAGATTGCCCAACCTTCCTTCCAAGGAGTGGCTGGTGGGTTTGAACCACCAGTCTTCTGGTTAGCAGTCAAATGCCTTAGGCACTATGCCACTAGAGCTGCCAGGAGTAACACAGGGAAGTATTTATAGGTCAACAAAAAAGAGCAAACAACAAACTTAGGTCTACTTTATATTTACAACTATGCAAACATATGTGTTCATATGTAAGGAAAAAAAATAGTTGATTTGCTGAGATGATGTAATTGTGGCTAATTTTGAATTTGATAATAATGGTGTTATGAAATAGATCTATTTTGAATGAAAGAAAGGTAGTAATATCAGGTATTTAAGTCTTTTTAGAATTGTGTGACACTTTAAAAAAACTCATACTAATTTAGAAGAAAACTGTCTATTTTTTAAACACTGCCTTTGATAGTACTAAAAAAAATGGGCCTCTTAGAAGGCAAATATGCCTACAAGAGCCTCAATTCAATGTTATTTTTCAGTAACATGTAATTCCTCAACTCGAATGAAATGAAGACAGACCTGGAATGGCAAAGCACTTGGTGATTAGCTTGAGAATTTTCCATCCTTAGATAAATATCAAGGCACGCCTTTAACTTTCACTCAGGTCAGAGGTATTTGTACTGGGCAGCTAAATGTTTAGCACAGTGAGGTTTCTCCTCTCTTTCCCTCTTCCAACACGAAAGACTGAAAGGATTCTTGTATGTTTATTGAACTTGAGAAAATCAAACAGATGTTCTTAGTACAGAAGTCAAAAGGACCTCATTTGAATGCTGGCTCCACTTTTACTCATTCAATTAAAATATAAATGTATCTTGTTGTTGTTGTTGTTATGTGCCTTCGGGCCCCGACTCATAGCGACCTCTCCTTGGGTTTCCGAGGCAGTATCACTATGGAAGTAGGATTGCCCAACCTTCCTACTATATGCTAGGCACTGGGAACACAATAGTGAGTGAAAACAGATACTTTATTTTAAAGAAAAGGGTACTATGCTAAAACTCATTCTCTTTAAGGTACCATGCTAAAAAGAAAAATGATTCTCCAGAGCTTAGGGCAAGAAGCTCTGGTGGCATAGTGCCTTAGGCATTTGAATGGTAACCAGAGGGCTGATGGTTCAAACCCACCAGCCACTCCTTGGAAGGACGATTGGGTGATCTACTTCCATAGTGATACCACCTCAGAAACCCAAGAAGGGGTCGCTATGAGTCAGATCTGACTCAATGGCAGTGAGTTTGGTTTGGTTTTTTTAGAGCTTAGGGCAGACAGATAATAATAAAACAATGAGTACAGTTCCACATAAACAAATACTGAATTACAGTTAATGATATGAATGATAACATGTTTAAAAGGAAAGTATACTGATGCTGGCAACTTATTCTGAAATAATTCAAAATAAAATGGATTGATGAATGAATCAAGAGATGGCGAGATAAGAGATAAAGCAAATACAGGAAAAGCATAGGATCTAAATAACAGATATAAGGGTGTTCATTGTATTTACTCCCCACTCAAAAAAAAACTTATGAAAAATTTCAAACACACAGAAAAGTTGAAAGAAGTGATAATGAAATAGCCTACAGGAGGGATTTTTTTTTTTTAATGAAAAATTCGATCACTGACCAAGAGGTCCACTTAGATATTAAAGATACCCAGAGGCAATCTCAAAACCACTTGGAAGCTTGCATTAATCAATTTATTCATCAATATTTATTTGTCTGGTTTAGCTTTCTCAACTCAGGACACTATAAGAAAGCTGGCTCATCAACTAATTCAGGCACCGGGGGGTAGAGGTAGGGACTTCGGCATTCTCTAATAATCTCCATCTAAAAATCAGATTTGATAATCCTCTCTTAGTCTCTCAGGATTAACTAGGATTGCACAGGGTAGCATTTTGAAAGGTCTCTTTCTACCTCTTCAATTTCATCTTATAGTACTCACTTTTGCTCCCTATGAACAGCCACAAAGGCTTTTTTGGAATTAACTCAATGACAATTGGGGGGGTACCTTGAATGTTGCACTAAACCATTGCTACGCAATAGAAAGATAATACAAACCAAAAATACATTTTATGGTAGTCATATTTTAAAAAGTAAAAAGAAACAGGTAAAGTTAATTTTAAAATATATTTGATTTAACCCAATATATCCAAAATATTAACACTTCAACATATAATCAATATAAAAAATATCAATGAGCTATTTTACATTCTTTTTTCAATACGATGTCTTCAAAATCTGGGATGCATTTTACACTTACAGCTATAGTGTAATGGAAGAAATGAGCCCAGGAGCCAGAAGGATCTGTCTTCGAATCATAGCTTTGCTACATAATATATAACCTCAGGGAATTCAATTAAATTCTCACCTATAAAGTGGAGATAAAACAATACCTATCCTAGCTAACCCAACGGTTGTTGAAAGAATCAAGTAAGATAATATGAATGAAAATACTCTGCACATTACACAAAAGGCCTTTGATTACCTGGGCCCTGTCTTCTTCTCTGCCGTCACTACTTATGCACATCCTCTAGGCAAATTAAACTGTTTAGGGTTCCCAAAACAGGCTCTCAAACCTTCCTGCCCACATATTTGTCTCTCTTTCAGGAAGATCCTTCCTCTCCCCTCTCTTTCCACCCTTCACCCCACTGCACTGAGATTGGTTAACCCCTGCTCATCTTTCAGAAACCATCTTAGGTGTCACTTCTGTTAAGAAGGTGTGCCAGATCAGTCCCATCTCAGGTGGTGTTAGATGTCCTTCCACTGTGTTCACATAGCACCTACATATCTCCAAGTGTGATATTTGTCTTAATATAATATAATTAGCTGGATACATGTCTGTTTCTCCAGGAAACTAAAAACTTGAATTTATACAGCTGTATGACCGACTCGACGGCAAATAACAACAACAACAACAACAACATGAGTCATCTGTTATGTATGATTCATCTATTTCTCCAGAACCTATGACAATATCTGATGCTTAATATGTGTTTGGCAAATGAATGAACTTTAAGTGTCAATAAAAACATTAGTTTTCATATAACTAATATGTGGGAACTCTGGTAGCATAGTGCCTAAGGCACTTGACTGCTAACCAGAAGGCTGGTGGTTCAAACCCATCAGCCACTCC
>NW_006921661.1:3202659-3224570 GCF_000298275.1 Orycteropus afer afer | reverse complement strand
CCTACTTCCGTAGTAATACTGCCTTGGAAACCCAAGGAGGGGTCGCTATGAGTCGGGGCCGACTCGATGGCAAATAACAACAACAACAACAACAACCTAATATCTATATAGCTCAATATCTTACAATTGATTTTCACATATATAATGAATTTAATCCTCACAATAAGTCCGTGAGTTATGTATTATTTCTATTTTACAAATTAAAAAAACAGAGATTTAAATAAGTGTCCAAGTAGTGTTTTGCCTTCCTTCAAATTTACTGTTCTTCCTTCTTATATGTCTTCTTCCTTAGAAAGTGATAGATAATATTGCAGTACTACACAAAGTACCATGGGGACAGGAGTTCAAGTGAGGAAGACATCAATCCCAACTTTGTGGGAATCAGGGAAAGAATAAAGAAAGCTAGGCCTTAAACAGAAGGTATGATAACGCAGGCAGACATAAGCGTAGAAGGCACACATGTTATAGTATTTTTCATACCCATACCCATTAGATTCAAAAGGCAGGTCCTATAAAAAAAAAATGCTTTTGCCATATTCAGCTGATACTTTACATAGTCTGAAAGGGAAAGGTACACCAGGGAGGGCTAAAAAGACTAGTGGAAGAAAGCCCCATAAATAAGAATGGATTCCCAATGCTGCATGTAAATTTTCTAACACTTACTCCATGAATAAGAGCCAAGACATAATGGACTTTTTATAACTAAGACTTCAATCAATTTTTGAAAATTAACAAATACCACATAAAATGATCATGATCATATTATACTATTCTTAGAGAATAGGTAATCTGAGGAACCAAGCACCTACATGATTTTCTCCATCTCAAAGACTAAAAGAATGGAAAAAGAGGAAGTTACTGATTAGCGAAAAAAGCCTAAAACACTACGCCACCAGAGCTCCTGGAAAAATGTAGTACATTATGTTAATAAATTTATGATGGCAAAGGGAAATGAACATTCAAGTACAGGTGACTCAGAATACTGGATAAACTCTGATCTCGTGGCTTCAGTAAAAAAAAAAAAAAAGTGTTATCTTCTAAATCTGCAATAACATGACCATCCAACACAGTTTCATCAGCAATTATATTTTCTAATTCAACTGGACTTCAGTCAGGATTTTCTTAAGGCAAAAAAGATAAAGAGATTGGGAAGCAATCCAAAAGCATTTCTAGTGCCGCAAAGTTTAGTTTGATGAAGTTTACAAGGCAATGTAACAGCAAAAGTAAAATACATTGAGAATTTTTAAATGTCATTTAAATCAATATTTAGCCAATTGCTAATGATATACCTTTGAGCAAGCCAAGACATCTATTTATGGTCCTCAGTCTCCTAATTGGTAAAATGGCAATACCTATTTCATAGCGGGGAGCTCTGGTAGACTGCTAACCAGAAGGCTGGCGGTTCAAACCCACCAGCCACTCCTCGGAAGGAAGGTTGGGCAATCCTACTTCTGTAGTGACACTGCCTCGAAAACCC
This sequence comes from Orycteropus afer afer, assembly GCF_000298275.1. Lineage (NCBI taxonomy): Eukaryota > Metazoa > Chordata > Mammalia > Tubulidentata > Orycteropodidae > Orycteropus > Orycteropus afer. The sequence goes on along the minus strand of NW_006921661.1, from coordinate 3,223,093 downwards.
AAGGAGGGGTTGCTATGAGTCAGGGCTGACTCAACAGCAAATAACAACAACAACAACAATAATTAAAGCCTGGTAGCACAAAGGTAAAGCACTTGGCTGTTAACCAAGCGGTTGGAGGTTCAAACCCACCCAGCAGCTTTGCAGGAGAAAGACCTGGCCATCTGCTTCCACAAAGATTATAGCCTGAAAGACTTTATAGAGAGTTCTATTCTGTCACAAGGAGCTCTGGTAGCATAGTGCCTAAGGCACTTGACTGCTAACCAGAAGGCTGACGGTTCAAACCCACCAGCCACTCTTCAGAAGGAAGATGGGACAATCTACTTCCGTATTGATACTGCCTTGGCAACCCAGTCGGATCTGACTCGACGGCAAATAACAACAACAATTCTGTCACATGGGGTTACTCACTATAAGTCAGAATCAACTCTACGGCACACAAGAATAATAATTAATGCATAACATCTACACATAAACACTGTTCTACATCCTACTTTGATGAGTAGCAACTAGGTTCTTAGAAGCTTGCTAGCAGCCATCTAGATGCAACAATGGGTCTCTCCTCATCCAGAGTAAAGAAGAATGAAAAAAACCAAAGATCCATGGAAACAATTAGTCCAAGGGACTAGTGAACCATGCGAACTTCAGCCTATATGACCATGAGACCAGAAAAACTAGATGGTACCTAGCTACCACTGTCAACGACTTGGAAAGGGATGAGTGCAGGAGATCCTAGATAGAGTGGGAGAACAATGTGGAACAAAACTCAAAATCATAAAAAAAAAGACTGGTCTGACAGAGACTGGTGAAACCTCCAAGACTATGGCCCCTAGTAACCCTTCAGGCCTGGAACTGAACTCACTCCTGTGGCTTCCAGCCAAAGATTAGACAGACATATAGGATGAATATTTACACCAGGTAGATACACTCCTTAGAATGATTCATCACGGGAGAACAAAAGGTCAATATTTACACATGGAGATAGCTCAGAGGGCAGGAATGCATAGGAAAGAAGGACAAAAGGAAAAGGTAACTACAGGGAGGAAGTGGGAAGAGAGCTGTTACATTGTGGGGATTACAGTAAATGTCATGAACAAAACATGTATGAACTGCTGTATGGAAAATGAATTTACTCTGTAAACTTTTACCCAAATCACAATAATTTAAAAAAAAAAAAATTAAAAAACTATATTTTTCAAAAGTTTCAATATTTTACTTAGTTGCTTCATAATCCTGTAAACAAGGTAGAGCAACTGTTACTATCATCATTTTACAGTTGGGGCATAAGGCAAAGAGATAAAATTACTCTACATGGACATGCAGTGACACGGAGACTAAATTAAGGTCTCCTGACTTTCCAAGGGTTTCATTACTCTCCCACCTCAAATATCTCTTATAAATTAAAATGACATCTATGAAGAGGAGTATGTGATATCCTTAAAAGTCTCTCTTTACTACAATTTAAAAAATTCCTATTTTCTGGTTTAGATTTAGAAATATTAAAAAGAAAAAAAAAGAGGGGGGAAATAAAATTTATTAAACTTAGCAACAGAGTTGAGAAGAATTATCTCAAATTGACAACTGCCTTGATTTTTGTTGATTTCCCCCCAAAAAAAAACACCCTCTTAATTTAAAAAATGATGCTTGTTTCACAAACTATTCCCAAATTGAGAAAGAAAAATATTAGGAAGGCTACTCTCTCTCAACTTCATGATCATGCACCTTTTTTTTTTTTTTTTAACCTTCTAAGGAGCTCTGATGGTACAGTGCCTAAGGCATTTGACAACTATCCAGAAGGCTGGCGGTTCAAGCCCACCATCCACTCCAGGAAAGGAAGATGGGGCAATCTACTTCCGTAAAGATTTACCACTTTGGAAACCCAGTGGGGGTCACTATGAGTTGGAATCGACTTGCCGGCAGTGAGTCAGTCATTGAATCCCTTCATTTCAGCACTTAAATCACGTCATGTAATTATCTTTATCTCGTTAGGGGCTTAGACCATCAACCTATGTATATCTGAATTTCCTACACCAGGACTATGGCCTGGCAGAAGGTAGAGAGAACTGAGTAAATGCTTGTAAAATAAGTGGGTGAAGAAATGAAACCACTCTCCCACAGGGAAGGTTGGAAAGAAGAAAACTGAGCACAGGCTAATAAGAAAGTGAAAGAAAAGCATTTGCAGAGCTTCATGAGGAAGGGAAACCTTTGTTTAGAGTAAAACAGGCCCTTGTATGGCTTTAAGTTAAGAATCACTAAAGAAAGGCAAAAACCACAGGAGATCCGGAAGAGACAGTTTCAAGTGAAAAGGCTCAAGAGTTAGGGTGCTTATTTAGTTAGACTTGCAAAATGAAGTTGCAAATTCCCAAGAAACAACTATGGTGTTGCATAGCAGCAGTTTTCAGGTCTTCGCTAAAGAAAACAAACATAAAGCAAAAAAATTTGCAGGTTTTGGTAAAGAAAGGTAGAAGTGAGAAGGGAGAAAAAAGCACAGGCCAAATTGATCTAAAAAAATGTTAGGATTGCATATTAGACTGTGGTTCCTCTTCATTCCAAGAACTATTCTTGAATGAATGTCCAGTATGGCCACTGGCACTAAACGGAACTAAATCATCTTGTATTATTCATTCAACACATATTTGTATGCTTACTAAATGGCAGTTACACTGGAATCAAAGTAGTAAACAAAACTGGCAAAATTCCCTGCTCTCACAAAGTTTTTATTCTAGTGGCAAATGACAGAAAAGAACAGGACAGGATAGGATATATGGTGCTATGAAATAAAAAGGAAGGTGGGAGGGGACTGGCAAGGGGGCGATCTCTTCAAGAGCAGATCTTCTAATCCATAGGTCCTCAAACTTTAGCAAGGATCAGAATCACCTGGAAGGCATGATGAACCATGACTGGGCCCCACCAATAAGTTCACCCAGGTTTTGCTGATGCTGCTGATCCAGGCACCACACTTTGAGAAACAACTGTTCTAATCCAAAAGAGTAGGTAACCCTAAGGAGCTCTGGTGATACAGTCGTTAAAGCATTCAGCTATTAACCAAAAGGTTGGTGGTTCAAACTCACCAGCCACCCACATGAGAAAGATGAGACAGTCTGCTTCCTTAAAGATTTACAACCTTGGAAACCCTATGGGGTAGTTCAGTTTTTGTTTGTTTGTTTGTTTGATTTGCATTAACCTTGACTTGCCTCTCTACCCATCTGTTCATTCATTCAAATACTTATTTAGGAACTCTGCTAGGCACTGGGGACACAGATGTCTAAAACAGACCCTGCCATCAAGAAATTCACAGGCTAATGGAAAAATAGGCACAAATTCAAATAATTCCAATAGAGTGCTATTAAGAATGAACTATAACCTACAAACGGCCATCTAGATGGAACAATGGGTCTCTCCTCGTCCAGAGCAAAGAAGAATGAAGAAAACCAAAGACACATGGAAACAATTAGTCCAAGGGACTGGTATACCATATGATCCTCAGCCTCTACCACCATGAGACCAGAAGCACTAGATGGTACCCATCTACCACTGTCAACCACTCAGTGGGGGATCTATGTAGGAGATCCTGGATAGAGAGGAAAAACAATGTGGAACAAAACTCAAAATCATTAAAAAAAAAAAGAGGGGGGACTAGGTTTGCTGGTCTGATAGAGCCTGGTGAAACCCCTGAGACTATGGCCCCTAGCTGCCCATCAGGTCTGGAATTGAGCCTACTCCTGTGGCTTCCAGCTAAACAAAAGACAGACACATAAGCTGAATATTTACATTAGGTAGATACACTCCTTGCAGAAATCAATCATGGAAGAACAGAAGGGCTGTATATTGAAAGGGAGACAGCTCAGGTGGGGCAGGAGTGCATGGGAGGGAAGGACACAGGGAAGAGGTGGCTATGGGGAGGAAGTGGGAAGAGAGCTATTACATTGTGGGAAATTGCAGTCAATGTCATGAGACAAAGTGTATGTGAATTGCTGTATGGAAGATGAATGTGCTCTGTAGATCACCAGGTCTTTCTTTCACCCAAATCACAATAAAATTTAAAAAAAAAAGAGTAAACTATAAGAGCGGTAAGTACATGAGCTACTCATCTATGAGGAGAATGAGAAGAGAAACTAAAGGACTTCTTTCCAGAGGCCCAACAAGGGCATCTCCACAGTCAGATACGAGTAAACCAAAAAATAAAAAACCAAACCCGCTGCCATCTAGTCAATTCAATTCATAGCATCCCTACAGAATAGAGTAGAAGTGCCCCATAGGGTTTCCAAGGCTATAAATCTTTAAAGAAGCAGACTGCCAAATTTTTCTCCTGCAGAGCAGATGGTGGGTTCGAACTGCTGACCTTTCAGTTAGCAGCCATGCAATTAACTGCTGTACCACCAATACTCCCTTCAAGTATTAGACAAATGAAAAACCAAACAAAATCCACTGCCATCAAGTTGATTCCGACTCATAGCGACCCCCATTGAGTTTCCAAGGCTATAAATCTTTATAGAAGCATAGTGCCCCATTTTTCTTCCATGGAGCAGCTGGTGCATTAGAACCACCAACCTTTTAGTTAGCAGCCAAATGCCTTAGGCAGGAATTCCAGCAAGAAAGAACAACACATGCAAAAGCAGAGATGAGGAGGGCAGGAAAATGACAAGGGAGTTATAGAAAGTGTGATTGGTAGACAGTGGTCTCATCTCTGAGAGCTTTTTCCATGTTACCAACACAAGTTACTGTCTTTTTCTACTCATGATGACCTCAGGTATGTCAGAGCAGACCTGTGCTCCATAGAGTTTTCAGTGGCTGATTTTTCAGAAGAAGATCACCAGGTCTTTCTTTCAAGGAGTCTCTGCCAACCCTTTGGTTAACAGATGAGCAAGTTAACAGTTTGCAATTCCATGTATTTGTTGTTGGTTGCCGTTGAGTTGACTTCAACTCACAGCAACCCCATGTGACAAAGTAGAACTGCCCCACAGGGTTTTCTTGGCTATAATATTTACAGAAGCAGATCACCAGGTCTTTCTCTACAAAGCCTCTGAATGGGTTTGAACCGCCAATATTCTAGTGCTTAACCACTGTACCACCAGGGCATAGCGACCCCTCCTTGGTTTTCTGAGGCAATATCACCACAGAAGTAGATTACCCAACCTTCCCTCCAAGGAGTGGCTGGTGGGTTTGGACTGCCAGCCTTCTGGTTAGCAGTCAAATGCCTTAGGCACTACACCACTAGAGATCCCTAATTTTTTATTAAGGAGTCTGATATTTATCTTTAAAAGGAAATGAGGAGTCAGGGGAACTGATGTGATCAACTTTTTGTTTTACAAAGATCACACTGAAACACAGGGCACTGATTCCTCCAAGCCTAACAACACATGCTTAGTAAATATATGTTGAATTGAACTGAAAAAGCTTTTAATACAGTAACTTCTTATGGATGAGAGGCAGGCCACCTTCACTGCAGGACTCACTGCGGCCAGAAGACTTGAAAAACTGGTCCAGTGGCCTCAATTATGACACATTAGGTCCTGTACAAGTGGAGTCCCCCAGAGATTAGGGCAGGCCTTCATTGTTTACATGTCTACTTCACCCACTAGACTTTGAGCTCTTTTAAGACAGGAAATCTCTTAATAGACTCTGAATCTCCAAAGTCCTAGCAGAACACCTGGAACACAGTAACTTTCCAGACTCTAGTAATACTGGATAAATAGATAAATGAATGAGCAAATATACTAGACGGACCCATGAGCTTCATGAAAGTAAGGGTAAGCCTCAGGGAATGTTTCAGGGTTTCAAAACCCTGTAGGAAAGATAAGAGTTTCTAGTTTAGGTGGGGTGGCTTACATATGCACCTGATTTACAGATTACTCACATAAGAACAAAAAAATACTACAAGTGCTATAGAAAAAAAAATCCTATCAAGTCTGTGAAGGCCCCATTGGGGAGAAATTAGTTCTGCCAGAGGGGAGTGGGGTATGTGCCCACAAGGGACTTCACAGTTGGGAAGATTCTTCAATTGCCTCTTGAAAACTGAGTAGGTGTTTGCAACCTGCCTGATTCTAGGGCATAAAAGCTAACTCATGGAACTTTAAGGCTAAAAGTGTTATATGGTTATATGGGTGGTAAGTGAGATTACAGGTAAAATGGATGAGGCATCTCTACATTGTTCACTCTTGTTTTCTTAAGACAGAGTTGAGGGCCCAAAGACATAGGAGGCAAAATTAAAGATTTTCTCAGGAACAATTCTTAAAGGCAATACTAACTTGTTCGGATTTTTATTGGTAATCACAGTTTGACCCCTCCCTTCACCGTTCACAATTCTGGAAGTAATGTGTAGGACAGTTATCCAAGGAGTTTAAAAAACAACCAATTTGCTCACAACAATCCACAAACACCCAGTACTTCTCTAGTGATCTATTCTTCGAAAACATTCCCAGTAACACTTGGTGTTAAAATATTCAAGACAGTGAAGACTATAATAATAATGTGTTTTGAACTGTAATAACGAACATAAAATAACTATAATTCTCCTTTTCCCGTTTGTTTTTAACTTCACAGGTCTGAGTATTCCCAGGGTGGGGGAGGGGCTGCATAAGTCAGGTACTAGCCAGTTTCATTTTTCAAGGAGTTGCACACTAAAGGTGACTTCCCCTAAACCCGTACAGGGTTACTTTTTCCATGGAGAATGAACCGGTCGCCCCTTTGCCAGGTTTTCTCGTCGTGGGTCAGGGATGACCCACAAAGTTTGGAAGGAGTCAATCCCGGACCAGGACCTATCAGGTCTCCCAGCCCCTCCCCCGCCTTGCCCACCCCAGGCGGCCCCCAGTGTCTGAGACCCGCTGCCCTGCCGCAGCTTGGACAGGGGCCTTTGTTGGTCCAACCGGAGCTGTGAACCTCGCTGGGCGGCACCCCCACACACACACCTTACCTGGTGCCCTCGCCCGCCCGGCGCCACTTCAGGGAATGAATGGGCCTTGGGTTCCCACCCCACGCCGCCCGCCAGGGTCCGGCACCCCGCACCATCCTCACCCCTGCTCCCCAGCCCAAGAATCCTGCGATGCCTGGGGTACCCGGCAGGAGGCCGGCTCTCACCTTCCACGCTCGCTCAGCTCGACTGGACTCCTCCTTCTTTACCCCCGGCAGCCGCAGAGCAGAGGAGCTGGGGAATAAGCGCGCGAGTGTGCGCGAGCGGCTGCTTCACTTTCTCCCTCCCGCCGCCAGTGCTGCTGTGCACTCGGCGCCGCCCCCACTCCGCTCTGGCTAGGGTGTCCCTTCAGGGGTGTGGGTCCAACGAAGGACTGGACAGTGAGGGGGGCTGGAGTGAGCTAGGCGATGCGGGTAAAGGAGGTGTGGTAGGGGTGGAGGATCAGTGGGCTGAGGGAGGCGGGAATGTAAGGGGCCTCGGGTGGCCTCTGAGAGAGGAGGTGGGAAGTCGATGGCAGAGTTCTCTGAGGGGGATTCTGAGAGCGTAGGGCTCCGTAAGGAGGGGATGATATAGTCTGTTGAGTAAGACGACAGAGCCAGTGAGGGAGGTGCCTAGACAAGCGGAGGGGTAGGGAGTGTGTGAGGAAAGCCAAGAGGGGGTGTCTACAGTGCAGCCGGCACCTTGGGCTCCAGCTGCAGCCTCAGCAGGGCAACCTCCCCCGCCCGCTGCCGCTCTATTGTACACCGCCGAGCTTGTCCCGACTGCCTCGCCTACCGCCACCACCCCCCTTCCCCAGCGAGGCACAGTGGCGCCGGCAGAGCCCAGCCTGCCCCGCCTCCTGCAGGTGGGAGGGGGTGGGGAAGGCTGGACAGACCCACGTGAACAAGGCCAACCCCTGCTAAGGCAGCTAAGGGAACACCGAGCGCCTGGGGTGACGTCATCGGCGCATGATGACAAAAGCTGGGAATCACCAGGCTGTCGCATGATGTCATTGCGTCCACGAGTGTCCTCTAGGCCTGCACACTAGCTCCAAGCTCCGTCACACAGCCTACCCCCTCACCCCCAGCATAAGGTTTTAGGACGACTTTTGGAGGCGTTAGTGGTTTAGTCAGGTGTGGACAAGACCACTAACCCCCTAGGCTTGGGGTCTTCTGGTTACAAAGCGTCACCGCATCCATTAATTCATTGCCAGAAGCTTAATTTGAAAACTACCCAATCTTGTGTGATCTTAAAACCAGACATTTGTTTCTGTTTGTAGACAGCAATGGTAATGGAAAAGTTTGAACTATTGTGAACTGATAACAGAAACTACGGGGCTCCTTTCCTGTTTTCCTCCTACCGTGGATTCTGTACTTCCCAATGCCTCATGGGCACCATTCCTTGCATGTTCCACTGTACCTCAAATTCAACATATCCAAAATTGAGACAGTGTTAGTGGCTTTGAATTGTGTCGCCAAAATGTGATGTAAATCCTAACTTCTATGCCTGTGGTTATAATCCCATTTGTGAATGGTTTGTCTTTGTTATATTGAGATAGAATTGATTTAGGGTGTGTCTAAATCATCTCTTCTGAGATATAAATGAGAATCAGACCAGCAAGCAAGCAAGAGAAGCGGAGGTGGGGGAAGAGAGACACCAAGCCACATGAAGATCACCAAGGAGCAAAAGCTCAAAGAGACCAATACCTTCCTCCAGAGCCAGCAGAGAAAGAAGCCCTCCATTAGAGCTGGCACCCTGAACTCAGACTTCTATTCTCCTAAACTGTGAGAACATTAATGTCTGTTTGTTAAAGCCACTGATTTGTGGTATTTCTATTATAGCAGCAATAGATAACTAAGACAATAGCAAGAGTCTAGAACCAGATTGCCTTGCTTCAAATCCCAACTCTGTGCAAGTTAACGATAGGATTTTAACATTTTTTAGACACGATTCTCAATAATTAGTTCTGTACCCTTGACCTGATCTGTCTAAGCCTACCATTTAGGTCCTATTAAGCCCATTAATGGGTTGCCCATTATAATCATCATCGTCTTTCCCCAAAAGTTACTACTTATGTTTCTTCTTAAGCTCAGTGAATAAACCACTGTCCAACAGTCCCCTAAGCCAGAAGAAACCTAGACATAGATCCCCATTCTTCCTCTCTCAATGCCTGAAGTTGTCACCAAGTCCTGTAAATTCTCCTAAATATTTCTCAAGTCCTTACTCTTCTCTTTGCCCCATTATCACTGCCTGATCAGCTGGAGAAGCCTTCAGTCCCTCTAAATCAATCCATTCTTCTCACTGGTCACCAGAGTATCTTTCTAAATCACAAATCTGATGATGCCCTCCTCTATTTAAACACTCCCAAAAGTTTTTTTTTTTTTATTGTTTTCAGGATTAAGTTAAAACTCCTTAACTTAGCCTTTCACAGCATGATTGTTTCTGGCTTCATCACACCATACTCCATTGCTCCAGCCACAGTGTAATATGGTTCAATGTTCTTTGACAAACCATTTATCTTCACTTCTCTGAGTCCTTCCTTCCTTGTCTGACTGGCCAACACCTATTCATTCTACAAAGTCCAACACAAATGTCACGCTCATTAATTCATTTGATTATTGTTGTTGTTGTTATATGCCGTCGAGTCAGACCCAACTCATAGCAACCCCTCCTTGGGTTGCCAAGGCAGTATCACTACCGAAGTAGATTGCCCTATCTTCCTTCCAAGGAGTGGTTGGTGGGTTTGAACTGCCAGCCTTCTGGTTAGCAGTCAAATGCCTTAGGCACTATGCTACCAGAGCTCCCAATTCATTTGATTAGTATTTCTAAATACTTTCTCTGAACCTTCAAATGCTGTAATCCTATAGTACTTCCATAAGCGCCCTGGTGGTCCAAAGGTTAAGCACAATGCTGCCAGCTGAAAGGTTGGCAGTGGCTGGAACCCATCAGCAGCTCTGCAGGAAGAAAAACCTGGCTATCTGCTCACAAAAAGAATACAGCCGAGGAAACCCTGTGGAGCAATTCTACTCTGTCCTATGGAATCATTGAGTTGGAATTGACTCAAAGGCACACACCCATCACATATAGCACTTCCAGGCTTTTTATGGAACTGTGGCAGCTATATTTGTGTATCTGATCCTTGGGTTCTTTGAGAACAAGTCTTATTTCTGTCTGTGATGTGGTAGCATCAGACTTAATCTACATTCAGGAGGAGAAAATATCAAGATTAGCCAAAACACAGCCATTTTGAATGTTTGCAAATGGCCTTCTGATCCAACAGCAAACGAAGAATTAGCTCTGCTCTTGACAAGGGAAAAGGTTGTAGTCACTTCTTGGTGACAGCCAGCTACCCAGAGGGACTGAGTAGATGAATCTGTGGGCTCGGGACCATAACCACAGGGGACATCAAGCTCAATTGGCATAACATACTACACAAAACTTTGTTCCACCTCCTACTTTGGTGAGTAGCGACTGGGATCTTAAAAGCTTGCAAGCAGCCATCTAGATGCAACGATGGGTCTCTCCTCATCCAGAGCAAAGAAGAATGAAGAAAACCAAAAATTTATGGAAACAATTAGTCCAAGCAACTGGTACACCATGCGATCTGCAGCCTATATGACTGTGAGACCAGAAGAAATAGATGGTGCCTGGCTACCACTGTCAACCACTTGGAAAGGGATCCAAGTAGGAGATCCTGGATAGAGAGGGAGAACAATGTGGAACAAAACTCAAAATCATTTGGGGGAAAAAGAGGGGGAGGACCTGGTTTGCTGGTCTGATAGAGCCTGGTGGAACCACTAAGACTATGGCCCCTAGTTGCCCTTCAGGTCTGGAATTGAACCTACACCTGTGGCTTCCAGCCAAACAAAAGACAGGCATATGAATTAAACATTTACCTGAGGTAGATACACTCCTTGGAGAGAACAATCATGGGAGAAAGAAGGGCTGTTTATGCACAGGGAGGCAGCTCAGGGGGCAGGAGTGAATGGAGGGATAGTCACAGGGAAGAGGTAACCATCGGGAGGAAGTGAGAGGGGAGCTGTTGCATTGTTGTAAATTGTGGTCAATGTCATGAGACAAAGTGTATGCTAACTGCTGTATGGAAAGTGAATTTACTCTGTAAATTTTCACCCAAATCACAATTAAAAAAAAAAAAAATCAGCTCTGCACACCAATAACTGCATGAGCAAGCACTGCACTGGTGGATGACAATTAGAAAGGAAAACAGCAACAAGGAGACAAACATAGCTGTGGAGTGCTAGCTGTCCTAAGGGTGTTGCCATTTGAATATTTGCAAGTGGCACGGCCATTTTGAATATATGCAAGCAGCACTCTGATCTAAGCAGCAACCGACGAATAGGTTCCACTTGCCGAGGACAGCATGGGCAACCACACTGGAGGCTGACAAGTAGAAAGGTGGGCTCTTCCCATTGTTACTCTAATACCCTCTTGGTGAACAGCGGTGTGGTCATTTCCCACCTACACCCCCACCTTCTTCACCAGCAGGAATTCCATCCTGGTCTGTGCCCTGAAACAACCTGGGTGCCCTACCTTTCCCACACATATTTGTTTTTGTTTCTTTGTTTGTTTTTAAATTATTCTCTTTTTCCTTCCTTTCTTTCTATTTATTTCTTTTTCTCTTTCCTTTCCCTGGTTCTTCTTATTTTTCTTTTTTCCCTCTTCCTGTTTCCTGGTTCCTTTCTTTCTTCTTTCTCTCTTCTCTTGGGGCTTCCCATTCCTTATTTTCCTTTTACAGTTTTTCCATTTTTTCTTTACTATTCTTTTACTCTTGCTCTTTTCTCTCATTGCCCCCTCCCCAGATATTATGGAGTTTTTTTCTCTTTTTCTGATTATCTCTCATCTTTTATATTTATTTAGTTATTTTAATTTTAATTTTTCTTCTCATTTATTGACATTTTTTTTTTTGGCAGTTGTTCCTCTTTGTTTATGTGGTTTGTGTTTTCTGTTCTCTTGTTTTTATTTATTTTTTTCAGTGGTTTTCTTTTTATTTTCTTTTTTTGCTGAGTGGGAGACAGCAACCATTCACACACCACACAACAATACCTGCATCTCCTGCAGCCCCAGCCACTGAGTGAAGGTCACCAATGGCTCTTGCACCAACTGACCAACAATAGACAGTGGACAACACCATATCAACACACTCTCAACTGCCGTTGACAAATAGCTAACAGAAATCTATGACCATACTTTCATTCACTTACCACACCCACCAGGAGAAAGATGTGAGTGGCTAAGTGCTGCCAACCAGGAAATAGAGGAGTACAGATATATTAAAATGAAATAAAGAGAAAAAAAATCTTGAGCACATCACACCAACATACAACCACAAATTGAGCATAAGTACAGCAACATCACAATGTCTCAGAAACCACTGATCATCCCAGTCCACACAATGAAGCAAGACAAAATAGTACAGATAAGAGACCAGGATACAAACCCAGAAAACATCACAGAGGAAGAAACAGCATTGGAACTCCTGATAAGGAATTCAAATGGATTGTATTTAGGTACATTCAATGGCTTAAGAGCAAGATCAAGGAAAACACTGACAAAATTAAGGAAAACAAAGGGGAAAAGAAAAAAAAAATGCTAGAACAATTTTAGGAAAACAATACAAGAACAAACTGACAAAATGAAAAATTAGAAATGATACAAAAACTACAAATAGAAATCCAGAAGATTAATCCTAAGATTTTGGAAATAGATAACGTAGTAACATGGGCAAAGGTGTAGAATCAAATCAATGGAAGACAGAATTAGTGAGATTGAAGACCTTAATACTACTTTGTAAAGGGATCAATCAGAAAAAAAAAAAAAAGAATATATAATGAAGAAAGCCATGTGGGATGTCATCAAGAGGAATAATCAATGTGTAATCAGAGTTTCAGAACAGAAGAGACAAATAAAACCAAAGAGAAAATTGTTGAAGATTTGTTGGAAGAGAATTTCTCTATATGATTAAAGACAAGAAGATATCCATTGAAGATGCTGAATGAACCCCAAACAGGAGTGTTCTGGTTACCTAGTGCCACTCTGATAAGAATATACCACAAATAGGATGGCCTTAACAAATAGGAGTTTATTCTTACACTTCGGGAGGCTAGAAGTCTGAGTTCATAGTGCCAGGCTCTAGGGGCTGTGTGAAAGCCCCTCGACCTTAGGCTTCAGCTTTGCCTCTTGCTCCTGGCCCACTGAAGCTAGAGGCATCTCTTCACTCAGGTAGCTACTGACTGCTGAGGCTAGTAAGCCCAAGGTTGACAAATAAAATGGCACAGTCCTGATGTTACCAAACCACATGTTGTTGTTGTTGTTGTTATGTGCCGTCGAGTCGGCCCCGACTCATAGCGACCCCTCCTTGGGTTTCCGAGGCAGTATCACTACGGAAGTAGGATTGCCCAACCTTCCTTCCGAGACCAAACCACATAGCTGGCCATAAATTCAAGTCCATTGTAAGTCCCAAGGTCAGCAGAGCATGGCAGGCTGCTGAACAATGACATAGCTGCATGCAGGGTCCAAGCATGCCATATGCTGGAGACCATTCCCCAAGGCTTCTCCTTATCTACAGGAAGCAGACCACATCCCTAGGGCAGCTACTAAGCTGCTCACAGTAGATTCCACCATGGAGTTGATTACCAGTCTCATCATGGGGAATACCAAATCCAGCTGCCCAGCCACTCAACCAGGCCCAGCCAAGTTGACACACAAACCTAACTACCACTAGGAGAGACCCCAAAAGATAATCACTAAGACATATTAAACTCACCAAAACCAAAGAGAAAGAAAGAATCCAGAAAGCATCACAAGAAAAATGAAAAGTTACCTACAAAGGACAAACAACAAGACTAAGCTCTGATTTTTCAGCAGAAACTATGCAGAGGAGAAGGGAAAGAAATGTATATAAAACTCTGGAAAAAATAATAATAAAATTGCCAACCAAGAATTAGATACCCAGCAAAATTGTCCCTCAAATATGAAGGTGAAATTAGGACATTTCCAGATAAGCAGAAATTAAGGGAATTTGTTAAAACCAGTTGGGCAATCCTACTTCTGTAATGATACTGCCTCGGAAACCCAAGGAGGGGTCGCTATGAGTCAGGGCCGACTCAACGGCGCATAACAACAACAGATCAACCTTATAAGAGATGCTAAAAAAACAGTCCTTCAGAAAAAAAAAAAAAAAGCAGACAACAACCAAAGATTAACACACATGATGACTTAACCCAGAAACCAACACAGTTATAGAAGAATCCAAAGTAAATAAACTTACAAGACTGAAACCAGGGAACCAGAGACATCAATTTGTAAATGAGGACAATTATAAAGCATTAAGAGGTAACAAACCATGTAGTTACAAAACTTCCAAAGAGAGAGGAAGGCAAGACAATTTCAAGTTAGAATAAACTGATTTTAACTTGGAAAGAAAATAATAAGTCACAGGGTAACCTCTAAGAAAATTTATAAAACTTCTCATCAAAATAAAAAAGGGACAAATATTCAGCAATACTAAAATGATAAAAATGAAGGAAGTGATAATACAAATTCATAAACAGCATGAGCTCAGCACAGAAAATTACATGGTACAAAGAAATCAAAACACCAGAAGGAAACATATAACAAAATGACAGCAATAAATTCATACTTGTCAATAATTACACTGATGTGAATGGATTAAATATACCAATCAAGAGACAGAGTTGCAGAATGGATCAGAAAACATGAGAGACACATCTTAGATGCAAACACAAAAAATAGACTAAAAATCAAAAGTTGGAAAAAATATATATCAAGCAAATGGCAAGGAAAAAGAGCAGAAGTGGAAATATTAATTTCTGATAAAATAGACTTTAAGGCAAAAACCACCATAAGAGATAAGGCAGAACATTACATAATGATTAAAGGATCAATCAAACAAGAGGACTTAACACTGATACATATCAATGTAAGCAATGAAAAACCAAAAAAACCAAACTAACTGACATTGAGTTGATTCTGACTAATGGCAACTCCCTTTGGGTTTCTGAGGCAGTAAATCTTTACAGAAATAGATTTCCCAGTCTTCCTTCTGTGGAGTGGCTGGTGGGTTTGAACCAGCAACCTTCTGGTTAGGAGTCAAAGGCCTTAGGCACTGTGCCACCAGAGCTCCTTAACCAATGAAAAAGCCCCAAAATACATACATAAACTTTAACTGAACAAAGAAACAGCTCCACAATAACAGTAGAAGACTTTAATACACCAGTTTTCAATGACAGATAGAACAACCAGAAAGAAACTCAACAAAGACACAAAAGAACTAAACAGCACAATCAACTACCTTGACCTTATACATGTACATACACAGAACACGTCACCCAACAACAGTACAATATACATTCTTTTCCAGAGCACATGGAACATTCTTAAGAATAGACCATATGTTAGGCCACAAAATAAGCCTCAGTAAATTTAAAAACAACAAATACTGCAAAGCATCTTCTTAGATAACAATATTATTAAAATTTAATAAACAATGGAAAGATCAGGAGGGGAGGAAGCAAACACATGGAAAATGAATTATACCCTCCTTTAACATTACTAGGTAATAAAGGAAATAAAGATTAACTAAAAAATTCTTTGTATCAAACAAGAATGAAAACAAAGCATATCAAAATCTTTGGCACACAGCAAAAGCAATGTTCAGAAGGAAATGTATAGCAATAAATGCACACATCAAATAAGAAGAAAGAGCCGAAATCAATACCTTAACCCAACATCGCCCACAATTAGAAAAACAACAGTGAAAAAAGTCTACAGTCACCAGAAGAAAAGAAATAATAAACATTCAAGCAGAAATAAATAAAAAACAGAAAAAAAAATAGAATCAACAAGTTTGGAAGTTGGTTCTTTGAAAAGATTAATAAAATTGACAAACCACTGGCAAATTTAACAAAGGAAAAGAAGAGAAAGATGCAAATAACATGAACAAGAAATGGGTGACATCACTACAGAAACAACTGAAATAAAAAGGATAATATCAGGATACTGTAAACAACTATACTCCAACAAATTTGAAAACCTAGAAGAAAGGAACAGATGTCTAGAAAAACATGACCTACCTAAATAACCACAGACTGAGGTAGGAAACTTGAAAAGACCCATAAGAAAAGAAGAAACTGAATAAGTCATTAAAAAAGAAAAACAACAACAAAAAGGCCTGCCCAGATACTTTCACTGGAGAATTCTACCAAACATTCAGAGAAAAACTGACACCAATTCTACTCAAACTATTTCAGAACAGATAAAGGATGGAATACTCCCAAATTAATTTCATGAAACAAGCATAACTCTGATAACAAAACCAGGCAGACACCACTAAAAAGGAAAATTACAGAACAATGTTGCTGTTGTTATGTGCCATCGAGTCAGACCTGACTCATAGCGACCCCTCCCTGGGTTTCCGAGGCGGTATCATGATGGAAGTAGATTGCCTGCCCAACCTTCCTTCCGAGAAGTACAATAGCCCTAATAAATTTAAACACAAAATATCATTAACAAAATCCTAATCAATACAATCAAACATTACTTTGAAAAAATAATACACATGATCAAATGGGACTCATACCAGGTATGCAAGAATGGTTTAACATTAGAAAAGCAATCAACATAATTCATTTCTTAAATCAAACAAAGGGAAAGAACCACATAATCCTATCACTCAATGCAGAAAAGGCATTTGATAAAAATCCAACACAGATTCCTGATAAAAATTGTCAGAAAAAATAGGAATAGAAAGGAAATTCCTCAACGTAATAAAAGTCATATATACAAAACTGTAGTAGTTAAGTTTGTGTGTCAACTTAGCTAGTCTTGGTTCAGTGGCTGGGCAGCTAGATTTAGTATTCCCCATGATGAGACTGGTAATCAACTCCATGATGGAATCTACTGTGAGCAGCTTAGTAGCTGCCCTACATATGTGGTCTGCTTCCTGTATATAAGGAGAAGCCTTGGGGAATGGTCTCCAGCATATGGCATGCTTGGATGCTGCATGCAGCTATGTCATTGTTCAGCAGCCTGCCATGTTCTGCTGACCTTGGGACTTACAATGGACTTGAATTAATGGCCTGCCGTTTGGTTTGGCAACGTCAGGACTGTGCCATTTTATTTGTCAACCTTGGGCTTACCAGCAGCCAGTAGCTGCCTGAGTGAAGAGATGCCTCAAGCTTCAGTGGGCCAGGAGCAAGAGGCAAAGCTGAAGCCTAAGGTCGAGGGGCTTTCACACAGTCCGTAGAGCCCGGCACTTTGAACTTGGACTTCTAGCCTCCTGAACTGTAAGAGAATAAACTCCTGTTTGTTAACATCCCATTTGTGGTATATTTTTGTCAGAGTGGCACTAGGTAACCAGAACAAAAACTAACAGCTAACATTTTCTCCATGGACAGAGACTGAAACCATTCCCCATGCAAACAGGAACCAGACAATGATGTCCTCTATCATCACTTCTATTCAACATTGTATTAGAAGTCCTAGCCAGGGCAAATAAGGCAAGAAAGGGAAATCAAAGGCATCCAAATTGGTAAGGAAGAAGTAACACTATCCCTATTTGCTGATGATATGATCTTATATGGAGAACACCCAAGAGACTAAGCAAAAAAGCTACTGGAACAAATTGAGAGATTTAGCATAATTGTGGGATACAAGATCAACATACAAAAATCAGTTGAATTCCTCTACAGATTGCTGAAAAGGAAATCAATACCATTTACAATGGCTACCAAACAAATAAAATACTTGGGAATAAATCTTACCAAGGACACAAAAGACTTGTACAAAGAAAACTACAAAAGACTACTTCAAGAACCCATGAGATCTACATAAATGGAAGAACATACCATGGTTGTGGATAGGAAGATTGAACGCTGTGAAAATGTCACTACCCAAAGCAATCTATACATTCAAGGCAATCCTAATCCAGATCCCTTCAACATTCTTTAAGGATATGGAAAAAACAATCTCTAATTTTATATAGAAAGGTAAGAGACCTCAGGTAAGCAAAGCACTACTGAAGAAGAACAAAGTAGGAGAGGTCTAACACTCTCAGATCCCCAAACCTACTATATAATCACAATAGTCAAAACAGCCTGGTATTGATACAAAGACAATATCATAGACCAGGGGAATAGAATTGATAACCCAGAAATAGATCCATCCATCCACCAATGGTCAGCTAATCTTTGACAAAGGACTTAAATCCATTAAATGGGGAAGAGACAGTCTCTTTAACAAATGGTGCTGTCAAAACTGGTTATGCAATTGCAGAAAAATGAAACGAGATCCGTACCTCACACTCTACACAAAAAACGAACTCCAGATGAATCAAAGACTTAAATGTGAAACTTAAAACT
Source organism: Orycteropus afer afer (assembly GCF_000298275.1). NCBI lineage: Eukaryota > Metazoa > Chordata > Mammalia > Tubulidentata > Orycteropodidae > Orycteropus > Orycteropus afer. The sequence continues at coordinate 3,204,808 of NW_006921661.1, read as the reverse complement.
GTAAAGTTTATCAAACAAAAAATAGGGGCAAACTTAGGTGCCTTGATTTATGGCATTAGAAGACTACCAAACATAAGCAAAAATGCATAAATAACAGAAGATAAACTAGATGATTAGGAGCTTTTAAAAATTAAATTTTTATGTGCTTCAAAAGACTTCTCCAAAAGAGTCAAGAGAGAACCTACAGATTGGGAAAAAATATTCGGTAACAACATATCTGACAAGGGACTTATCTCTAAAATTTATAGAAAACTCCAACACTCAACAACAAAAAGACAAACAATCCAATTTTAAAATAGGCAGAAGACATGAATAGACACTTCACCAAAGAAAATATTCAGGTGGCCAACAAACACATGAAGAAATTTTGTGATCGACTTCTGGTAAGATGGCAGAATAGGCAGACAAGCTACACAGACCCTCTTTGACAAAGAAAAGAGAAACCAATTGACAGAGATACAGAAGATAATCCTGGAGCCCTGGGCTTTGAAAAGAAGGATTACAGAAGTGGATTAAACACTACCTAGTAGAAGAACCTGAATGAATAAATCGACAAATGGAGCTGCAGACTGTCAGCTATCCTGATGGCATGGGCAGTTTGAATATTTCCAAGCAGTATTAGCATCTGAGAATTAACCTAAAAATCAGCCCCTGCCCACCAAGGGCTGCATAGACAACTGCACTGGTGGCTGATGACTAAAAAGGGAAACAGCAAAGAAAAAGATAAACTGAGCTGTGCATTTCTGGCTGTCCAGAGGGTGCAGCCATTTTGAATGTCTACAACCGATGGCCATTTTGGATATTTAAAGTAACAGCATTGTTATTCAGATTCCAGGGAACTAAGAATATGCTTCACTTGTCAAGGACAGCACGGGCACACAAGAGGCTGACAACTGGAAAGGTGCAATACTCCGCTTGTTACTTATACCCCACACACTCTTGGTGAATGGAGATGTGGCCATCCCTCACTTCCACCCACCTACTGGGCCAGCAGGAATTCCATTCCAGTCTGTGTGCTGTGAGCCCTGCCCCACCCCACCCCCAAGATTTTTTTTTTTTTTTTTGTCTATTCATTTTTAAATTATTCTTTTTTTCCTCCTTCCTTTTTCTGGTTCTGATTTCTTTCCTTACTTGTGGTTCTTCCCATCCCTTGTTTTTCTTTTTGCATATTTCCCCCCCCCCTTTTTTTTTCCCTCATTACTCTCTTACTATACCTCTTTTCTCTTATTCTCTCCACCCCAGCTATTGTGGGTTGGTTGTTTCTTTTTTCACTCATTTTCTATTTATTTTTCCTTTGTCTTTTTAAAGTATTTCTTTAAATATTTCAGCTCATTGATTGTCATTTTTGTTTGTTTGTTTCTTTCTTTCTCTGTTTGGTGATTGTTCCTGTGTATTTATGCAGTATGTATTTTTTGTCCTCTTGTTTTTACTGTTTTTTTTTTTTTATTGTTGTTTTTGTCTAACTGAGTGGGAGACAGCAAAAGTGCCCACACTACCTAACCATACTGCCAACTCCTACAGCCCCACCTACTGAGTAAGGGCCACCATTTGCTTCTGCACTAATTGGCCAACAACACATGACAGACAATACGAGCTTGACTCACCCTTAACTGCTCTTCACAAACAGCTAACTGAGATCTGTACACCCACTCTGATTCTCCATCACACCCACCAGGAGACAGGTGGTGAGTGCAAAAGTGCTGCCAATGAGTGAATAGAGGAACACAGTACTGCTTATTCAGATACATTCAAACAAAACAAAGAAAATGAAATCTTGGGTGAATCACTCTAATATACACTCATCAATTAAATATAAATACAACAACATCACAATATCTCAGAGACAACAGCCCATCACATTTCACCCAAGGAAGCAAGATTAACCAGTAGAAACAAGGGATCAGGATACAGACTCAGAACACATCCTTGAGGAAGAAGCAGCATTGGAACTCCCTGATAAGGAATTCAAAAGAATTATATTTAGGTACTTTAAATGCATTGCAAGACAGATCAAGGAAAATACTGACAAAATCAAGGAAAACACAGATGAAATCCTAGAACAATTTCAGAAGAAAATACAAGAACAAAATGACAAAATAAATGAAAAATTAGAAATGATACAAAATCTACAGATAGAAATCCAGAAGAT
>NW_006921661.1:3168303-3201714 GCF_000298275.1 Orycteropus afer afer | reverse complement strand
AAAAAAAAAAAAAAAAGAAAGAAAGAAATTTATCTTAGGAAAATGGCTGACACACTTATAGAACTGGCAAGTCCCAAGTTCTTGGATCAAACGTCAAGCTGGAGGCTTTTCCTGACTCACACAGCTGCAGGGGCTGATGAGCTCAAGTTGGTGGGCAGTATACCAGCTGTTGACTCCAATGAATAACGAATCCAAGTTCTCCAAGCTGAATGGTGGATTGCTCACTCATGGACAGTTGTAGGCAGCACAATAGGATCCCAATCCACAGAAGAGTGTCTCTTCTCCCATGATGTCCATAAATATATTGGAAGCAGGCCACACCCCCTAGGGAAATTCCCTTTCAACAGATTGGCTGCTCAAAACATATACATCCAATCCCTTCATGGGAATAACCCACATCATAATTACTTAAACCACACAGAATTGTGGACCAACCAATTTGACACACAGCTCCAAATATCACATGATCCTTCTCATCAAAATAAAAAAGAGGACAAGCACAAATATTTAGCAAATATTAATAAAATAGCAACAGAGGAAGTGATAATAGGATTCATACACAAAAAGAGTTCAGCACAGAAAATTATATGGAACAAAGAAATCAGCAACACCATGAAAAAGCACATAACAAAATGACGGCAACAAATTCATATTTGTCAATAATTACACTGAATGTCAGTGGATTAAATGCACCATTCAAGAGATGGAGAGTTGCAGACTGGATAAGAAAATATAACCCATCAGTATGCTGTCTACAAGAGACATAGCTTAGAGACAAAGACAAAAACAGACTGAAAATCAAAAGTTGGAAAAAGATATATCAAGCAAATAGCAACCATAAAAAAGCAGGAGTGGAAATATTAATTTCCGATAAATTGACTTTAAGATAAACACAACCATAAGAGAAAAGGGAGGACATTATAATTTGATTAAAGGATCGATTGAACAAGAGGACATAACAATAATAAATATCTATCTGCCCAATGAAAGAGCCTCAAAATACATAAACCAGACTAACAAAATTGAAAAGACAAGTACACGACTCCACAGTCATAGCAGGAGACTTTAATACATCACTTTCAATTACAGATAGAACAACTGGAAAGAAACTCAACAAAGACACAGAAGAATTAACAATACAATCCACCAACTTGACCTTATAGACATCTACAGAGCACTTCACCCAAGAACAGCACAATATACAGTCTTTTCCAGTGCACATGGAACATTCTCCAGGAGAGATGACAAAGCAAGCTTCAATAAATTTAAAAACATTGAAATACTGGAAAGCATCTTCTCAGATCACAATGCTATAAAATTAGTAATCAACAATAGGAAGATAAATGGAAAAAAAGAGCAAACACATGGAAACTGATAACACCCTCCTTGAAAATGACTGGGTAATAGAAAAAATGAAATTAAAAAGTCCTTGAATCAAATGAGAATGAAAACACAACATACCAAAATCTTTGGGACACAGCAAAAGCAGTGATCAGAGGACAATTTACAGCAATAACTGCACACATCAAAAAAGAAGCAAGAGCCAAAATCAACACCTTAATCCACATCTCCAACAATTTGAAAAAGAGCAGCAAAAAATGTCTACAGTCACCAGAAGATAAGAAATAAAAAAGATTCAAGCAGAAATAAATGAAATGGAAAATAAAAAGATGACAGAAAAAATCAGCAAGACTAGAAGTTGGTTCTTTGCAAAGATTAATAAAATTGACAAACCACTGGCAAATTAAACAAAGGAAAGAGGAAGAGATTATACATAACATGAGTAAGAAAGGACTTGAGCAACACCACAGCAGAACCAACAGAAATTAAAAGAATAACATTAGGATACTATGAAGAACTAAGGAGCTCTGGTGGTATAGTGTCTAAGGCATTTGACTGCTAACCAGAAGGATGGTGGTTTAAACCCACCAGCCACTCCTCAGAAGGAACACTGGGCAATCTACTTTCATAGAGATACCACCTAGGACCCAAAGAAGGATCTCTATGAGCTGGATCAGACTCGATGGCAGAGAGCTTGGTTTTGGTTTTGGGGTATGAAGTACTATACTCCAACAAATTAGAAAATCTAGAAGAAATGGACAGATTTCTAGAAATATACTACTTACCTAAACTAACAGAGGCTGAGGTGGAAAATTTAAACAGACCCAAAACAAAAGAAGAAATTGAATAGGTCATAAAAAAACTACCAACAAAAAAAATCCTAGCCTAGACAGTTTCACTGGCAAATTCTACCTAACATTCAGAGAACTGACAAATAATCCTACTCAAACTATTCCAGAATATAAGTAAGGATGGAATCCTCCCAAATTCATTTTATGAATCAAGCATAACCTTGATACCAAAACCAGGCAAAGACATCACTCAAAAGGAAAACTACAGACCAATATCCCTCATGAATATAGATGCAAAAATCTTAAACAAAATCTTAAACAATAGATTCCAACCATATCAATAAAATAATACATTATAACCAAGTGGGGTTCATATCAGGTATGCAAGTATGGTTCAACCTTAGAAAAACAATCAACATCATCCACCACATACATAAAACAAACAAAAAAAAGAACCACATGATCTTATCGATCAATGCGCAAAAGGCATTTGATAAAATCTAACACCCATTCTTGATCAACAATCTCAGCAAAATAGGAATAGAAGGGACATTCCTCAACATAATAAAGGGTATCTATCCAAAATCAACAGCCAACATTATACTCAATGGAGAGAGACTGAAACCATTCTTCTTGTGAACAGGACCCAGACAAGGATGCCCTCTATCATCATTTCTATTCAACATTGTATTGAAAGTCCTAGCCAGGGCCATAAGTCAAGAAACGGAAATCAATGGCATCAAAATTGGTAAGGAAGAAGTAAAACTATCGCTATTTGCTGATGATATAATCCTATACCTAGAAAACCCAAGACTCAGTAAAGAAACTACTGGAACAAATTGAGAGATGTAGCATAGTGTCAGGATACAAGATCAACATACAAAAATTACTTGGATTCCTCAACACCAGCAAAGAGATTGCTGAAAAGGATAAGGAAATCAATACTATTTACAATAGCTACCAAAAAAATAAAATGCTTGGGAATAAATCTCACTAGGGACACAAAATACCTGTATAAAGAAAACTACAAATCACTACTCCAAAAAACCATAAGAGATCTACATAAATGGAAGAATATACCATGCCATGGATAGGAAAATTGAACGTTGTGAAATGTCAATACTACCCAAAGCATTCTGTACATTCAATGCAATTCCAATCCAGATCCCATCAACATTCTTTGGAAAAACCAATCACTAATTTTATGTAGAAAGGAAAGAGGCCTCGAATAAGCAAAGCACTACGAAAAGAACAAAATAGGAGGTCTCACACTCCTGGATTGCAAAACCTACTATAGAGCCACAGTAGTCAAAACAGCCTGGTACAGGTACAACGACAGACACATAGACCAGTGGAACAGAATTGAGAACCCAGAAATAGTTCCATTGACCTAAAATCAGCTGATTTTTGACAAAGGGCTGAAATCCATTAAATGGGAGAAGAGAAGACCTCTTTAACAAATAGTACTGGCAAAACTGGATATCCATTTGCAGAAAAATGAAACAAGATCCATACCTTACACCATACACAAAAACTAACTCCAGATGGAGCAAAGACTTAAATGTGAAACCTAAAAGTATAAAGTTCCTCAATGAAAAAATAGGGTCAAATGTTGTTGTTATGTGCCGTTGAGTCAGACCTGACTCACAGCGACCCCTCCTTGGGTTTCCGAGCCGGTATCACTATGGAAGTAGATTGCCCAATCTTCCTTCTGAGGAGTGGCTGGGGGGGTCAAATGTAGGGGCCATAATTTATGGCATAAATAGACTGTCAAGCATAACCCAAAATACACAATTAGCAGAAGAGAAACTAGATGAATAGGACCTTCTAAAATTAAATTTTTATGTGATTCCAAAGACTTCTCCAAAAGAGTCAAAAGAGAACCTACAGATTGGGAAAAAATATTTGGCAACAACATATTTCACAAGGGACTTACCTTTAAAATTTATATAAAACTCTAACACCTCAACAACAAAAAGATTAACAATCCAATTCAAAAATGGGCAGGAGACATGAATAGATATTTCACCAAAGAGGATATTCAGGCAGCCAGCAAATACATGAAGAAATGCTCACGATCATTAGCCATCAGAGAGGTGCAAACAAAACAACAATGAGATACCATCTCACCCCAGCACTAATGGCAAAGTTCAACAAGACTGAAAACAACAAATGCTGGCGAGGATGTGGAGAGATTGGAACTCTCATACACTGCTGGCGGGACTGTAAAATGGTAAAACCACTGTGGAAAGCAGTATGGTGATTCCTTAAAAAGCTGGAATTAGAAATACCATTTGACCCAGCAATCCCATTACTAGGTATATATCCTAAAGAAGTGAGAGCCATGACAAGAACAGATATATGCACACCCATGTTTATCACAGCATTATTTACAACAGCAAAAAGAAGGAAACAACCTATGTGCCCATCAACAAAAGAATGGATAACCAAACTATGGTACAAACACACAATGGAATACTATGCAACACTAAAGATAATGTAGAATCTGTAAAACACCACATAGCATGGATGAACTTGGAGGACATTATGCTGAGTAAAATAAGTCAATCACAGAAAACCAAATATTATATTAGTCCATTATTACAAAAAAGTCAAGGAAAGGTTTATATATGGAAGGAAATTTTCTTTGCTGGTTACTAGTGGTGGGAGGGGTGGGGAAAGAACACTGCTAGATAGTAGAGACAAGTATTGATTTGGTGAAGGGAAGGGCAATGTACCAAATGTGAGTGATGAACATAGTGGCATTAAGGAAGAGGAAGATATAGAGAGCTGCATGGGAGGTACAGACAACAAAGATGAACCCTTTTGCACATAATGTGTTGTCATTGATGGCAAACATTGACCTACAGGTGGATAGATGGGTGGACAGGCTGAACGATTAGGTATGCCTATGCAGGGGGAAGTGTGCCCATGCCCATGTTTAAGGTTGGCAGACAAGTGTATTTTTATCTTCTGTAAGAATCCCCAGGTATATAGTAGAGCTGACAACAGACAAGTTTGTAGTTACTTCTTGGCCACAGCCAGCTACCCAGAGGGAGCAAGTATTTGGACCTATGGGCTCAGGACCATGGTTGCAGGGCATATCCAGCTCAATTGACATAACATACTACACAAAAAAACATTGTTCCATATCCTACTTTGGTGAGTTGCGGCTGGGGTCTTAAAAGCTTCCAAGTGGCCATCTAGATGCAACAATGGGTCTCTCTGCATCCAGAGCAAAGAAGAATAAAGAAAATCAAAGACACATGGAAACACTTAGTCCAAGCGACTGGTACACCATGTGATCCTCAGTCTATATAACTATGGGACCAGAACTAGATGGTACCCAGCTACCACTGTCAACCACTAGGAGGGGGATCTATGTAGGAGATCCCAGTTAGAGTAGGAGAACAGTATGGAACAAAACTCAAAATCATAAATAACAAACAGAAAAAAGGACCAGGCTTGCTGGTCTGATAGAGCCTGGTGGAACCCTTGAGACTGTGGCCTCCAGCTGCCCTTCAGGTCTGGAACTGAACCTACTCCTGTTGCTTCCAGCCAAACAAAAGACAGGCATATGTGCTGAACATTTACATTAGGTAGAGACACTCCTTGGAGAGATCAATCATGGGAGAAAGAAGGGCTGTGTATGCACAAGGAGATAGTTTGGGGGGCAGGTGTGTATGGAGGGAAGGACACAGGGAAGAGGTAACTATGGGAAGGAAGTGGGAGGGGAGCTGTTGCATTGTGGGAAATTGCAGTCAATGTCATGAGACAGTATATGTGAGCTGCTATATGGAAAGTGAATTTGCTCTGTAAACTTTTACCCAAATCACAATAAAAATTTAAAAAAAAAAAAAAAGAAAGAAAGAAACCATAAAAGATCTACATAAATGGAAAACCATACCATGCTTATGAATAACAAGATTGAACATGGTGAAAGCGTCAATACTACCCAAAGCAATCTATACATGCAATGCAATCCCAATCCAGATCCCATCAACATTGTTTAATGATGTGGAAAAACCAATCACTAATTTTATATAGAAAGGAAAGAGACCTGAATAAACAAAGCACTACTGAAGAAGAAGAATGAAGTAGGAGGTCTCATACTCCTGAATCGCAAAATCTGCTATACAGCCACAGTACTCAAAACAGCCTGATACTGGTACAACAACAGACACATAGACCAGTGCAACAGAATTGAGAACCCAAAAATAGATCCATCGACCTATGGTCAGCTGATTTTTGACAAAGGGATAAAATCCATTAAATGGGGGAAGACATGGTCTCTTTAACAAATGGTACTGGTAAAACTGGATATCCATTTGCAGAAAAATGAAACAAAGTCCATACCTCACACCGTACACAAAAACTAACTCCAGATGGATCAAAGACTTAAATGGAAAACCTAAAAGTATGAAGTTCCTCAAGGAAAACATAGAGGGAAATTTAGGAGCCATAGTTTATGGCATAAATAGACTGTCAAGCATAACCCAAAATATACAAACAGCAGAAGATAAACTAGATGAAGGTATATATAATACAGAAGTGAGAGCCATGACAAGAACGGACATAGGCACACCTATGTTCATCACAGTACTATTTACAATAGCAAAAAGTTGGAAACAATCTAGGTGTCCATGAACCAAACTGTGGTACATACACACAATGGAATACTATGCAACCCTAAAGAATAATGTAGAATCTGCAAAACACTGCATAACGTGGATGAACTTGGAGGACATTATGCTGAGTGAAATAAGTCAATCACAGAAAGACAAATATTGTATTAGTCTGTTATTGTAAAAGTCAAGGAATGGTTTATATATGGAAGGAAATTTTATTTGTTGGTTACCAGGAGTGGGAGGGAAGGGGAGAGAACACTGTTAGATAGGTAAAGATAAGTATTGATTTGGATGAAGAGAAGGGCAATGTACCAAATGTGAGTTATCAACATGGTGGCACTGAGGAAGACATAGAGAGGTACATGAGAGGTGCAGACAACAAAGATGAATCCTTTTGCACATACAGGACTGTGTTGTCAGTAAAGGCAAACACGGGTATAAGGGTGGATAGATGGGTGGACAGGCTGAACTATTAGGTATGTCTATGCAACAGGGAGTGTACCCAAGACCATGTATAGGGTTGGCAGACAATGATTCTACAACTGTATTTGTATGTTCTGCAAGAATTCCCAGGGGCATAGTAGAGCTGACAAGGGACAAGGTTGTAGTCACTTCTTGGTCAGTCAGTTACCCAGAGGGACCGAGTAGTTGAATCAGTGGGCTCAGGACCATAGTCACAGGGGACATCAAGCTCAATTGGCATAAAATACTACACAAAACGCTGTTCCACCTCCTCCTTTGGTGAGTAGCGACTGAAGTTAAAAGCTTGCAAGCAGCCATCTAGATGCAACAATGGGTCTCTCCTTGTCCAGAGCAAAGAAGAATGAAGAAAACCAAAAACCATGGAAACAACTGGTACATCATGCAATCCTCAGCCTATACAACTATGAGACCAAAAGAACTAGATGGTGCCCAGCTACCACTGTCAACCACTTGCAGGGGGATCTATGTAGGAGATCCTGGATAGAGAGGGAGAACAATGTGGAACAAAACTCAAAATCATTTGAGAACAAAAAAAAAAAGGAGACCAGGTTTGCTGGTCTGATAGAGCCTAGTGGAACCACTGAGACTACAGTCCCTAGCTGCCCTTCAGGTCTGGAATTGAACCCATACCTGTGGCTTCCAGCCAAATAAAAGACAGGCATAAGAGTTGAACATGTACCTGAGGTAGAAACACTCCTTGGAGAAAACAATCATGGGAAAAAGAAGGGCTGTTTATGAACTAGGAGACAGTTCAGGGGACAGGAGTGCATGGAGGGATGGACACAGGGAAGAGGTAACTATCAGGAGGAAGTGGGAAAGGGGTGGTACACTGGGGTAAATTGTAAATGTCATGAGACAACATGTGTGTGAACTGCTATATGGAAAGGGAATTTGCTCTGTAAACTTCCACCCAAATCACAACTTTAAAAAAAAAAAAAAAAGCTTACAAGCTATGGGAGAAAAAAAAAAAAGATAAACTAGATGAACGTTGTTGTTGTTATGTGCCGTCGAGTTGGACCCAACTCATAGCAACCCCTCCTTGAGTTTCCGGGGCAGTATCACTATGGAAGTAGATTGCCCCATCTTCCTTCTGAGGATGAATAGGACCTTCTAAAAATTAAATTTTTATGTGCTTGCAAAGACTTTTTCAAAAGAATAAAAAGAGAACCTGCAGATTGGGAAAAAAATATTTGGCAATGACACACCTCACAAGGGACTTATCCCTAAAATTTACAGAAAAGTTCAACACCTCTACATCAAAAACATAAACAATTCAACTTAAAAATGGGCAAAGGATATGAACAGACACTTCACCAAAGAAGATATTCAGGTGGCCAACAAACACATAAAGAAAAGCTCACAATCATTAGCCATTTGTTGTTGTTGTTATGTGTCATTGAACAGGACCCGAGTCATGGCAACCCCTCCTTGGATTTACGAGGCGGTATCACTATGGAACTAGATTGCCCCACTTTCCTTCCAAGAAGTGGCTGTTGGGTTGGAAGTGCCATCTCACCCCAGCAATAATAGCAAAGTTCAACAAGACAGAAAACAAACAAAAAAGCTTGTGAGTGTGTGGAGAGATTGTCATACTCATACAGTGATGACAGGATTGTAAAATGGTATGATTACACAAAATGGTATGGCACTTCCTTAAGAGGTTTAGAATCGACATACCATTTGATCCATCAATCCCACCATTAAGTGTATATGCTAAAGAATTGAGAGCTAGAACATGAATAGATATATGCATACTCATGTTCACTGCAGTACTATTCACAGTAACAGAGAGATGGAAACAACCTAAGTGCCCATCAAGGGATGAATGGATAACCAACTGTGGTATGTACACATAATGGAATACTACATTAAAAAATAATGTAGAATCTGCAAAGCATCTCATAATATAGATGAACTTGGAGGACGTTATGCTGAGTTAAATGAGTTAATCACAGGACAAATATTATATGAGTGCACTATCCAGGTAAGGGGAGGGAGTCAGACAGCCCCCACCCAAAGGCAGGGAACATGGGAAGCCGGGACCAATGGCAGCAGGATCCAGACAAGGGGAGGGCAGAGAGGTTTCAAACAGCTAAGGGAGATTAACTTGTCTGTCAGTTTGTCTTACTGTGGTGGCTGGCTTGTGTGTTGCCGTAAGGCTGGTTGCTGTGCCACTGGTGTTTCAAATGCCAACAGGGTTGCACATAGTGGATAGGTTTTAATGCAGCTTACAGACTGAGACAGACTTAGAAGAAGGAAGAGGCCATCCACTTCTCAAAGAACTGGCCAGGGAATACCTTATGAATAGCAGAGAAACACTGTCTGATACATTAGTGGACAACTTTATGAATAGCCCGGAAACATTGTCTGATACAGTGCCAGAAGATGAGCCCATTAGGTTAGAAGTTGCTCCAAACATGATGGGGAAAAAGCTGCCTCATCAGAGTAGAATCAACCTTAATGATACGAATAAAGTAAAACTTTTGGAATCTCTATTTGCTGACATGGCACAACTCAAATTGAGGAGAAACAAATGCAAATGTCCATTAGTAATCAGAACATAAAATGTATGAAGCATGAACCTAGGAAAATTGGAAGCTGTCAAAAATGAAATGGAACACATAAAGATTGATATCCTAGGCATTAGTGAGCTAAAATGGACCGGTTTTGGCCATTTTGAATCAGACAACCATATGATCTACTATACTAGGAATGACAAGTTGAAGAAGAATGGTATGGCACTCATCATCACAAAGGATGTTTCAGGATCTGTCCTGAAGTATAATGCTGTCAGTGATAGGATAATATCCATATGCCTACAAGGAAGACCAGTTAACACTACTATTATTCAAATTTATGCACCAACCACCAAAGCCAAAGATGAGGAAATCAAAGATTTTTATCAACTTCTGCAGTTTGAAATTGACTGAACATATAATCAAGATGTGTTATCACTGGGGACTGGAATGCAAAAGTTGGAAACAAAGAAGAATCACCGATAGTTGGAAAATTTGGCCTTGGTCACAGAAAGAAAGCTGGAGATTACATGATAGAATTTTGCAAGACCAATGACTTAATTCATTGCAAATACCTTTTTTCAATAACACAAATGGCAGCTATACACATGGACTTCACCAGATGGAGTACACAGCAATCAGATCGACTACATCTGTGGCAAGAGGTGATGGAAAAACTCAGTATCTTCAGCTAAAACAAGTCCAGGAACTGATTGTGGAACAAACCATCAACTGCTCATATGCAAGTCCAACATGAAGTTGAAGACAATTAAAACAAGTTCATGAGAACCAAAATATGACTTTGATGATATTCCTCCTGAATTTAGAAACCATCTAAAAAATAGATTTGATGCATTGAACACAAATGACCGAAAACCAGAAGAATTGTGGGATGACATCAAGAACATCATCCATGAAGAAAGGAAAAGGTCATTAAAAGGACAGGAATGGAAGAAAAGACCAAAATGGATGTCAGAAGAGGCTCTGAAACTTGCCCTTGAGCGAGAGTAGCCAAAGCAAATGGAAGAAATGACAAGATAAAAGAGCTGAACAGAAGATCTCAAAGAGCAGCTTGAGCAGACAAAGTCAATTGTTATAATGAAATGTGCAAAGACCTGGAGTTAGAAAACCAAAAGGGAAGAATATGCTCAGCATTTCTCAAGCTGAAAGAACTGAGGAAAATATTCAAGCCTCGAGTAGCAATACTGAAAGATCCTATGCGCAAAGTATTGAATGATGCAGGAAACATCAAAAGAAGATGAATGGAATACACAGTCACTGCCAAAAAGAATTGGTCAATGTTCATCCATTTCAGGAGGTGGCATATGAACAAGAACCACTTGAAGGAAGAAGTTGAAGCTACATTGAAGGAAGTGTCGAGAAACAAGGCTTCAGGAATTGATGGAATACCCATTGAGATGTTTCACCAAGCAGATGCCACATTGGAGGCACTCACTCAACTATGCCAAGAGATTTGGAAGACAGCTTCCTGGCCAACTGACTGGAAGAGATACATATTGTACCCATTCCAAAGAAAGGTGATCCCACAGAATGTGAAAATTATCGAACAATATTAATATTGCACGTAAGTAAAATCTTACTGAAGATAATTAAAAAACAGTTGCAGCAGTTTATTGATAGAGAACTTCCAGAAATGCAAGCTGGATTCAGAAAAGGATGTGAAATGAGGGATATCATTGCTGATGTAAGAGGGATCTTGAGTCAAAGCAAAGAACACCAGAAAGATGTTTACCTGTGTTTTATTAACTATGCAAAAGCATTTGATTGTGTGGATCATAAAAAATTATGTATAACATTGAGAAGAATGGGAATTCCAGAACACTTAATGGTACTCATGAGGAACCTGTACATAGACAAGGAGGCTGTTGAACAGAACAAATGAACACTACATGGTTTAAAATCAAGGAGGGAGTGCATCAGGTTGTATCCTTTCACCATATTTATTCAATCTGTATGCTGAGCAAATAATCCAAGAAGCTGGACTATATGAAGAAGAATGTGGCATCAGGATTGGAGGAGGAATCATTAGCAACCTGCAATATGCTGATGACACAACTCTGCTTGCTGAAAGTGAGGATGACTTGAAGCACTTACTGATGAAGATTGAAGACTACAGTCTGTAGCATGGATTACATCTCAATATAAAGAAAACAAAAATCCTTACAACTGGACCTATAAGCAGCATCACAATAAATGGAGAAAAGATTGAAGTCGTCAAAGACTTCATATTGCTTGGTTCTACCATCGACACCAATGGAAGCAGCAGTCAGGACATCAGAGGACATATAGCACTGGGCAAATCAGCTGCAAAAGACTAAGGTGCACCTGACACAAGCCATGGTATTTTTCAATCACCTCATATGCCATGTGAGAGCTGGACAATAATAAGGAAGACCAAAGAAAAATTGATGCTTTTGAGATGTGGTACTGGTGAAGAACGTTGAAAGTACCATGGACTGCTTAAAGAACTAACAGATCTGTCCTGGAGGAAGTGCAGCCAGAATGCTGCTTGAAAGCGAGAATGGCCAGACTTCATCTCATCTACTTTGATCATGTTGTCAGAAGTGACCATTCCCTGGAGAAGGATATCATGCTTGGTAAGGTGGAGGGTCAACAAAAAAGGAGAAGGCCCTCAACAAGATAGCTTGACACAGTGGCTGCAGAGATGGGTTCAAGTATAGCAAAGATCATGGAGCTGGTGTGGGACCAGGCAGTGTTTTGTTCTGCTGTGCATAGGGTCACTATGAGTCAGAGACAACTCGACAGCACCTAACAACAACAACAACAACATCATAAAAAGTCAATGAAAGGTTTATACACAAAGGAAACTTTCTCTTTTGGTTTCCAGGAATGGGAAGGGAGGAGAGGGAAAATTTCTAGCTAGGTAAGAGACATGTATTGATTTGGATGGAGGGAAAGGCAATATACAAAAAGCAGGCGACCAGCACAATATCACTAAGGAAAAGGAGTACTGGGAAAGATGCCCAAGAGGTACAGACAATAAAGGTAAAAACTACCATATACAAAATTCTGCCATCAGTAATAACAAACATTACTTTATGGGTGGGTTATAGGCAGACAGGGCAAGATGGTCAGATATGGGTAGGCTAACAGGAATATACCCATTGCCATATATAGGTCTGGCAGACATTTCTTTATACATATTTGTATGTGGTACAAAAATGTCCATCTTTATAGTAGAGTGAACAAGGGACAAAGTTATGATAACTTTGTTAGTCACAACTGAACACCTTCAGGTGTTCATAAGTTAGTTATGATAACTTTGTTAGTCACAACTGAACACCTTCAGGGAATGAATTGCTGGGCCTGTGGCTCAGGACCATAGTCAAAGGAGACATCAAGTTCCATTGGCATAATATAGTATATAAATGAATAAGGAAGACCAAAGAAGAGTTGATGCTTTTGAGTGAACAATTACACCAGGGAGGTACACTCCTCAGAACAATCAACTATGGTAGATCAGAGGGTATCATTTGCATGGGGAGATAGTTCAGAGAGCAGGAATGCATAGGAAAGAAAGACACAAGGAAAAAATAACCACAGGGAGGAAGCAGGAAGAAAACCGTTGTATTGTGGGGATTGTGTTCAGCGTCACAAAACAAAATGTGTATGAACTGTTGAATGGAAACTAAATTTCCTCTCTAAACTTTCATCCAAATCACAAGAAAAAGTTTTTTGAAAAAATCACTTGGGTTTCTATACACCAGCAATGAGAAATTTGAAAGGGAAAACATCAATTCTATTTACAATAGCATCTAAGAGAATAAAATACCTAGGAATAAATTTAACTAGGGACATGAAAGACTGATGGAATGAGAGTATAAAACACTGCTGAAAGAGATTAAAGAAGACTTAAATAAATGTTAAATCTTAAATAAATGTTAAAATCTTTAAAAAAAAAAAAAAAGATGTTCCATGTTCATGAATTGGAAGACTTAATATCATTAAGATGTCAATACTACCCAAAGCAATCTATAGGTTCAATGCAATCCAGATCACAATTCCAACAGCCTTCTTTACAGAAATAGACAAACCAATCCATACTTTATATGGAATGACAAGAGGCCATAAACATTGCTAAAGTAATGTTGAAAGAGAAGAACAAAGTTGGAGGACTCACACATCCTGATTTTAAAACATATGATACAGGTACACTAATCAAAACAGCCTGGCACTGATAAAACAACAGACAAACAGACCAAAGGAATAGAATTGAGAATCCAGAAATAAATCAACAGGTCTATAGTCAACTGATTTTTGAAAAGGGTGCTAAGTCCATTCAATGGAGAAAGAAGACTCTCTTCAATAAATGATGCTGGGAAATTGGATTTCCACATGGAGAAAAATTAAACAGGACCCATGACTCACACCATACATAAGAACAGATTTAAAATGGATTAAGAACTTAAATGTGCAAACTAAAACCATAATCTTCTTAGAAGAACAAGTAGGGACAACCCTGTCAGGCCTTCAACAAACAAAACTCAAGCAAAACTCACAAAATCATAAAAAAGACCAGGCTGACTGATCTGATAGAGACTGGTGAAACACCTGAGACTATGGCTTCTCATCATCCTTCAGGACTGGAATTGAACTCACTCCTGTGGCTTCCAGTCAAACAATAGCCAGGCATATAAGGTGAATATTTGTACCGGATAGGTCCACTACTTAGAACAATCAACCATGGGTGATCAGAAGGAAGTATTTACACAGGGCAATAGTTCAGAGGACAGGAATGCATACAAAAGAAGGGCACAGGAAAAAGGTAACCACAGGGAGGAAGTGAGAAGAGAGCTATTACACTGTGGGGATTGTAATCAATGCTATGAAATAAAATGTGTATGAACTGTTGTACGGAAAACAAATTTGCTCTGTAAACTTTCGCCCAAATCACAATTTAAAAAATAATAATAAAATCAACATTATTGAGGTATAATTTACATATGATAAAATACACCTGTTTTTGGTACTTGGCTTGATGAGTTAATACAAATATAAACACGAATGTAACCACTACCATATCCAATCTGACTCAAAATGTTCCCTGTGCCCCTTTGCAGTCACTCTCTCCCTCAGATAATCAATGATATGCTTCTGCCACTATAAATAAATTGTGTGTTCTAGAATTTCATTTAAATGCAATCATACAGTATGTAACTTTTTTGCCTTGTTTCTTTCATTCTGCTTAATATGTTTTAGATCACCCATGTGGCTTCATGTATCAGTGAGTACTTCCTTTTTATTATTAAGTAGTATTCTACTGTATATATGCCTGACCTACAGAAACTGAGATAAGTGTGCATTGTAAGCCACTAAATTTGTGGTAATTTGTTACTTATCAGTAGAAAACTAATACAAGAGGGGAGAGAGAAAAGGAAGAGTTCTGGAGAATTTTTTATTTCCTAATTTCACCTTCCATTTTTTCTTCTTCCTGCCAGGAATATAGATATGGAGTTTGGAGTTGGAGCAGCCACCCTGAAACCGTGAGAGAAAAATCCAAGAAAATCACAGAGATCTTGAGCTGACTACCATAAGCCACCAACCCAATGTCAGGAGCCTCCTGCCTCTAGAATTCCTGTTAGGTGGGAGACAGAGAAATTTTTTAAACTACTGTTTCTTAGGGCTCTTTTACTCATGATGCTGTTAGGTGCAATCGAGTCAGCTCCAACTTATAGTGACTCTGTGTACAACAGAACAAAATAATGCCCAGTCATTTGCCATCCTCATAATCCTTGCTATACCTGAGCCCATCATTGCAGCCACTGGCTCAATCCATCTCATTGAGGACCTTCCCTTTTTTACTGACCCTCCATTACCATGCATGATATCTTTCTGCAGGTAATGGTCCCTTCTGACAACATGACCAAAGTAGGTGAGATGAAGTGTGACTATTCTCGCTTCCGAGGAGCATTCTGGCTGCACTTCTTCTGGGACAGATTAGTCAGTTCTTCAGGCAGTCCACGGTACTTTCAGAATTCCTCACCAACACCACAACTCAAAAGCATCGACTCTTCTTCAGACCTGTATATGAGGCAATTGAAAACACCATGGCTTGGGTTAGGGGCACCTTAGTCTTCAAAAAGACATCTTTGCTCTTCAGCACTTTAAAGAGGTCTTTTGCAGCAGGTTTGCCCAGTGCAATACGTTGTCTGATTTCCTGACTGCTGCTTCCATTGGTGTTGATTGTGAATCCAAGTAACGTGAAATCATTGACAACTTCAAACTTTTCTTCATTTATCATGATGCTGCTTATTGGTTCAGTTGTAAGGATTTTTGTTTCCTTTATGTTGAGGTGTGATTCATATTGCACATTGTGGTCTTTAATCTTCATCAGTAAGTGATTCAAGTCATCTTCACTTTCAGCAAGGTTGTATCATCTGAATATCGTAGGTTGTTAATGAGTCTTCCTCCAATCCTGGTATTGTGCTCTTCTTCAAATAGTCCAGATTCTCGGATTATTTGCTCAGTATACAGATTGAATACATGTGGTAGAAGGATACAACCCTGATATACACCATTCCTGATTTTAAATCATGCACTATCCCCTTGTTCTGTTCAAATGGCAGCTTCCTGGTCTATGCACAGGTTCTTCACAAGCACAATTAAGTGTTCTGGAATTCCCATTCTTTTCAATGTTATCCATAATTTGTTATGATCCACACAGTCAAATGCCTTTGTATAGTCAATAAAACATAATTAGCAACTTTCTGGCATTCTTTGCTTTCAGCCAAGATCCATCTGACATCAGCTATGATATCACTCATACTATGTTCTCTTCTGAATCCAGCTTGCATTTCTAGAAATTCCCTGTCAATATATTGCTGCAACTATTTTTTAAATTATCTTCAGCAAAATTTTACTTGTGTGTCATATTAATGATATTGTTTGATAATTTCACATTCTGTTGGATCACCTTTCTTTGGGATGGGTACAAATATGGATCTCTTTCAGTCAGTTGGCCAGGTAGCTGTCTTCCAAATTTCTTAACATAGATGAGTTAGTGACTCCAGTGCAGCATGTGTTTGTTGAAACATCTCAATGAGTATTCATTCCATGACTTCCTGGAGCCTTGTTTTTCAGAAATTCCTTCAGTGTAGCTTTGACTTCTTCCTTCAGTACCATTGGTTCTTGATCATATGCCACCTTCTGAAATAGATGAACATTGACCAACCAATTGTTTTTGGTACAGTGACTCTATATATTCCTTCTATCTTCTTTTGATGCTTCCTGAATCATTCAGTATTTTCCCGATAGACTCTTTCAGAATTGCACCTTGTGGGTTGAATTTTTTCCTCAGTTCTTTCAGCTTGAGAAATGCCAAGCTTATTCTTCATGTTCTTCCCTTTTGGTTTTCTAACCCCATGTCTTTGTACATTTCATTATAATAATTGACTTTGTCTTCTCGAGCTACTCTTTGAAACCTTCTGTTCAGTTCTTTTATCTTGTCATTTCATCCATTTGCTTGAGCTACTCTCCATTCAAGAGCAAGTTTCACAAACTTTTCTGACATCCACCTTGGTCTTTTCTTCCTTTCTTGTCTTTTTAATGACCATTTGCTTTCCTAATTGCCAGTGGAGCAGGGAGGCCACATCTGCTGACCCTCTCGAACCCCACGAGAGGAAGACGGAATCACCATCAGTGGCCTGCAAGGCCAGACATGCCGTCTCCCTCCAGCCCTTTCACCAACCCTGACACCAACTGTTCCTCCTGCAGCACTCACCACTTCTCTGCTGGGCTCAATAATTCGCTGCAGTGGCCACACAGAACTCACCGATTATGGGGTTTATTAGGGAAGCAACAGCCTACAATTCAAGTTCAGGAACATGCTCAGCCTGCCATCTCTCAGCTGACAGTCTCTCTGTCTCCTTCACAGCAGTGTGTGTCTCTCGGTGTCTCTCTCCCAACATTGCATGTCTCTCAGTCTCTCTCTTGGCAGCACATGTCTCTTGCATCTCTAATTCAGCAATGTGTGTCTCTCATGTCTTCCAGTTGGCAGTGAGATATTTCTTCTGCCTCTTGGAGAGCTCCTTTAGAGCCTGACAGTGGCCAAACTAACCAATCCCAACATCAGAATTCTATACACCTGAGAGAGAGAGAACTTCCCAGAAAATTACTTTGTGCTGCTCACAACAGAAATACCCCAGGTAACCATCAGGAGCTACTCAGTTGCTCAAGGCAAATTCCACCATGGAGTTTATAAAGAATGATGGCTATAAGAAAAGCCATATTATATAATTTTACATATTTTATATATTATGTAATTTACTGTACTACAGGTATCTTATGTTATGTCCCTGGTTAATAAAAATAAAATTTTAAATAATAATAAAGGAAATTAGAGCACACTCCTTCTCAGTGCTTGTTAGTGATGAAAATATAGTTTATATATTTTTGTGGAGAACATCTATATAAGGCAGCTCACACATAATGAACTTAAAGTTTTCATCACATGAGCCAGTTAAAACAGAAAGTTTTTCATATGAATTGATGGCCCTAGATCCACACTGTTCCCTAAAACATTTAGTTGGGATGTGCTACCTCATACACACACATACACACACACGGAGTACTGGACTTACTGGCATTTTGGCTTCTATAGAACAGAATAGACACATCCTGGGTAAAGTGTCTTATCCCCTTGACTTTGTCTTGCACTCAGCAAATCATCCAACACTGCATCAGCCAACATTTTCATTCTTTGCTTCTACACTTGGCTCCAAGAGTGGCTGGAAGGCCTTTGAATGCAGATATGTGGCTTGAGCAGGCTTTGACCATAAGCAAGTGAAAGAAGTTTACTCAGCTGGAAAAATTAGTTGTGATGAGTTCATAAAAGTAAAAACCCATGAACAGAGAATTCACATAGCAAAGATGAGTGTAAGTAACCCAGATTCAGCTGGGGGCTCTCTTGCCCTTATAAATTGAGATATAATCAATTTGGAGTCCTGCTCCCTTTGTTTCCACAGCTCAAGGAAATCCAAAGTACTCCTCAAGGTTTCTGTTCTCCCCCAGCTGACTTCTCACTACCACAGCCACCTGACCATTCGTCCCCTGGCTCCACACTTCTTTCTGTAGTCTGCAGTGTATAAATTTAAATTCAAAACCCAGCCCCTTCAATTTTCACCAAAACCCAACTAACACAGATCAGTTGTGAGGTTAGTTGAAATTAACTGAAATTGTGGGGATGAAAAAGAAATACAGAACAATATCACAGGAAAGTAAATGATTTCAAAACGGAAGCACCCACCACAGAGGAGCTTCCCTGGCCCTTCACCCCACCTGGGACCAGTCTGCCATTTTACTAACTTCTCTATCTTCACTCTTCTATCTGCACCCTGTAGTTGGCATTAGTTCTCTGTGCCTGACCAGCATTCATTGCATTCATTCCCTTTCCTCTGGTAATAAGAAACAGTTTTCTTTCAGTAACCTACCCTTTCTCCTTCTCTTAAATGACTTGAGAAGGGCTGATCCCACACTATTCTAGTAATCCAAACAAGTGACCAAACCAAGATAATCACTGCATTCCATCCTCCTGACCATACTGCTGTTACAGACAAGCTCATGGGAGCTCTAGGTGAAAGAAGGACTCTTGCCTCTGGAGTTACTCAGCACATAGGAAGGGCAGCCTAGCATTGCTAGTGGTCTTCACCACATGTGAAGAACCTGCTTGAGAGTGAATCAAGACAAACAGAATCAAGAGATAGGGAGAAAACTCAAATACGGATGGCAAAGTATGAGTTCCAGAATCCAATCATGTATAAGCTAGATAACTGCTTTTTTTCTCTTTAGCCCAGCTTAAGTTTCTGTCATTTGCAGTTGTGAGAGCCCTGACCAATATGTTGCTCCTTCCCCTTCCTTTTCAAAAGCAATAAACCAAAAGTCCCTTTCTTTGCTCTGAGGTAGGCATCTGTGCCTACTGCACATTTCGAAGTATTTTCACAAAGATACTTTCCTACTTAGAAGATATGTGGGTGCCAATCAATAAGGTAAGTTTTTTCACTTCATTACAAAAATATTTATATGATTGAGACTTTACTGTGTGCCAAGGGGAGAAAAGACCCCAGATTTAAATATGTTTTAGAGACACCCTTTTATTAAGCTTTAGACAGGACAAAGACAATCATCCAAGATGAAGGAAACCATCAGCATGTACATAGTACAGAAGCCTAATGGAGCTCATGGACTCATAGTCATGGTGTTCATTATATTTGAGAGTACAAAGGAAACCTCACAAGATCATGACTGGTGGTAGGTCAGTTCATCACCCATTGTAGGCAAGGCTACAGAAATAGGGAAAGGACCATAATTGGGATATGTACTTAATTGAAGATTAATAAGGACATTTGACTGCTAACCAGAAGGCTGGAGGTTCAAACCCACCAGCCACTCCTCGGAAGGAAGATTGGGCATTCCTACTTCTGTAGTGATACTGCCTCAGAAACCCAAGGAGGGGTCGCTATGAGTCGGGGCCGACTCAATGGCAAACAACAACAACAACAACATAGGATGGGTTCTGGGGCTTGATCACCTGGCTACATGGTGGTCCAAGTATGACTCATGACCATGTGGTGCTGAATCATAGTGACAAGGTGACTACAAGACAATACCAGGACCCCAACTTTTAACTTAAATCAAATAACATGCAGCTGTTTTTGGTAAATCATTAAGGCACAACCAGACAAGATCCCTAGTTCTTTGTGTAAGCATAATCTACTTTCAATCACAATCTTCCTGAGGACAAACTGCCCCTCCCTAGTTTTGTCCCGGACATTCTAAGCATAGCCACATTACTAGTTTAATGATCAGAAACTTAAATGGCATCTGAACTCTTGTCAAAGCTCAAAATGGAGTCAGGGCTCCCACTGTAGACTGCAAGCTTCCATGAACTGAGTCCTTTAAAACTTAAGCTCTAGTACACTGTTCCTTGTGCTGCTTTTTTTTAGTTTTCAACCAACATGTATTTATTTATAAATATGTTGAGAAGCTTCCCATGTCATTAAAAAGGCTTTGTAAATATCATTTATTATTTATAACCTGCACAGAATATACAACATGAGATAGTTTTAACACTAAACCATTATTGTTGAATATTTAGCTGGCTTCCAAGTTTTGTGAACAATGATAGTTACATAGTATTGTCTAAATCTTCTCTCATCATTTCCTTAGGATATATTCAGGAGTAGAATTCCTGAAAGAACTTCATATTTTACCGAAAAAGCAGAGAGAATCTACCAATTTCTGGTGTGGTACAGTGCCTGTCTCCTCTGGCCCTACATAGCCTGAAGAGATCTGGCCTAAAGTGTCTTCACACAGCAGAAGAATCACTCTCCCTAAGTGCTTTCTCTTCCTTCTGGGCGCCATTCCTCAGCTGCTAGTAAGGGGCCACCCCGACTGACCAACAGGTGCCCTGCTCTCCCACACGGCTGTCAACCCAGAGACCTTGTGAGGCTTGCATAGTGCACATATCTGCTTGTTGGGATTGTTTGAAAAGAATGGCATTCAGGGCAAGGCTGAGAGGGAGATACGCCAAGACAAGAAAGTCAGGGTTAATTGTGACTCAATTTTCTCTTGAATGCTTTTTTCTTCCTACTTTATAAGAATATGTATGATTTATAATGGAAAAACTTAACTTACTGGGGGGGGGGGCAAAAAAACCACAAAATGAGTTTCTAAAATTTGGTATGGAACTGAAGATAATCTTCTGGTTCCTGGAAAAGCATCTGCGAGTTATCTGACATGGCAACTCTTCTTACAAATCACTGGCTTAGAAAAATGCATGTGCACTTTAGTCACCCGAAGGATATGTTGATTCCCTCTGGGGCTACCACAAAGGGCAATTGATGACTATCTTCCAGACCTACTCAGGAGTAGAGGATTCCAAAGTGCAACGTGTGACACCAAGGCATGGGTCTAAGACCAGTCAGTGGGAGCCTATGAGAGACAGATTTTTGACTCATTGCCAGAATTTTCTAACAGGCATAATGGTCTAAAGATAAAAACAGCTGCTCCAGAAGGTGGTGGCCTCCCCATCTAGCAAAGTGTTAAAGCACACGATTGTCCTGTTGTTCTGGATGGGGTAGTAAGGATTCAAGTACAAAGTAGGACAGCAGTTCTAAAACTTTGTGTTCATAGGACCCTTTACACTCTTAAAAATTATTGAGAATCCCAAGGAGCATTGTTTATATGGATTAAACCGATCACTGTTGTTGTCACTTGCTGTTGAGTTATTTCCAATTCAAGGCAACCCATGTGTGCAGCACAGAACTGCTTCCCAGAGTTTTCAAGGCTGTGACCTTTTCAGAAGTAGATCACCAAGGCTATCTTCCAAGGCACATCTCGGTGGATTTGAACCATCAACATTTTGGCTAGTAATTGAGCACTTAATGCTTTGCACCACCCAGGGATTGCTCATATCTATCAATATTGACCATATGAGGTATTAAAAATGAGGAACTTTGAAAATATTAGTTAATTCGTTTGAAAATAATAATAAATCCATTTCATGCTAACAAATAGCATATTTTTATAAAAACTATACTTTCTCAAACAAAAACAATGTAGTGAGAAGAGGAACATTGCTTATATTTTGTAATCTATCTAGATTACTAGAACACAGATTCTTATATGTGTTTCTACAGTCAATCTGATGTAATATGTTCTTTGGGATGAAATGTAATGAAGAAAATCCATCTTCAAATATGAAGTTGGAAAAAGGAGGAGTATTTTAGTTGCTTTTTCAGATATTGGTGGGTTTTCTTTGCTACTACACCAAAACTCAACAAGTAGGAATTTCTCAAAGATTGGTTGCAGTGTGGAATCAGAAACTGTATCATGGACATTTCATACTCTGTACACATGTAAGAATGAGACTGAAAAAGGCAGATAATATCTCAGCATCACTGTGAAAGTAGTTTTAAATTCATGGACACCCTCAAGGGGTCTTGGAGACTTCCATGGGTTCTTGGACCACACTTTGAGAATTGCTGAGCTTGGGACTTGAAATAGGAGACTGTTCATTCATTCACTTCAAAAATACCACTGTATTACAGTAGGTATACTGAACACCTACTGTATTACACACACTAGTATACAATTATGAATAAGATGCTGACTTTACCCCCCAAAAGACCATAATTTAATAGTAATAAGAGAAAACATATATTCAGTGCTTACCATTATCCAGATTCTGTATCAGGTTTTCTGCATATATTACTTCACATAATCTTCAAACAACTTTATGAAAGAAATTTATCAGCCTTAATGAAAAAACTGAACCTTAGAGAAGTGATGTACTTTACACCAGGTCACAGCCTGGTGGAACCAGGATTAGAACCACGAGGTTAAACCGCTTCTCAGTTCATTTTAAATAAACAATTACAAAGAGAGTGAAATGTGCAATGATAGAACTGCATGTTCCAAGGGAGAAGGGCAGAAGTGGACCAATCAACCCAGCCTGGGGTAGGACAGCAGGGTCTAGTACCTGAGCTGAGACTTGAAGGGTTGGTAGGAGTTGGCCAGGTAAAAAACAGGAAAGGAGGAACCCCAGGCCTGGTGGTGAAAGAGAAATTCAACACAGCTCAGCAAACTCTGAGTGAGATGTGAGTGGAAGACAGGCAAGAACAAGGTTGGAGAGGTAACAACTGACATTACAGGGTATTTATGTTATGCTAGGTATATCTATTTTACTTGGATCCACAGTTAACACCCATGGACACAGTCAGGAAATCAGACATCATATTGCACTGGGAAAATCTGCTGAAAAAGACCTCTTTAAAGTATTAAGAAGCAAATATGTCACTTTGAAGACTAAAGTCAGCCTGACCCAAGCCATGGTATTTTCAATTACCTCATAAGCATGTGAAAGCTGGACTACGAATAAGGAAGACAGTAGAAGAGTTGATGCCCTTGAAGTGTGGTGTTGGTGAAGAATATTGAATGCTTCATGCTATCATTATATGAGGAGCTCTAATGGCACAGTGCCTAAGACACTTGACTGCTAACCAGAAGGCTGGCGGTTCAAACCCACCAGCCACTCCTCGGAAGGAAGGTTGGGCAATCTACTTCTGTAGTGATACTGCCTCGGAAACCCAAGGAGGGGTCGCTATGAGTTGGGTCTGACTTGACGGCACATAACAACAACAACAACAACATCATTATATGGAACACAGTTCTACCCTGATACACATAGTCTTGCCCTGAGTTAGAAGACCAAAGAAGAGTTGATGCCTTTGAATTGTGGTGTTGGCGAAGAATGCTGAAAATACTATGGAGTGCCAGAAGAATGAACAAATCTATACTCGAAGAAGTACAGCTAGAATGTTCCTTGGAAGTGAGAATGGCCGGACTTCATCTTACCTACTTTGGTCCTCTTGTCAGAAGGCACCACTCCCTGGAGAAGGACATCATGCTTGGTAGGGCAGACGGTCAGCAAAAAAGAGGAAGATCCTCAACAAAATTCACCGACACAGTGGCTGCAACGATGGGCTCAAGCACAGCAAGGATTGTGATGGTGGTGCACAACCGGGCAGCGTTCCTTATGTTGTACACAGGGTCGCTGTGAGTTAGAGCCAACTCAACGTCGCCGAACAACAACAGGCTTTGGGCTAAGCTCTTTAAGTGTTTTATCTCATTTAAACATTACTACAGACCTGTGAGAGAGGAAACCAGCATTTCTTGAATGTATACTGAGTGCCACACACCTCTTAGTGTTTGGCTTGCAGTTATAGATTTAATTCCCACAACAATCCTATGAGGTTGGTATTATTATTATTATTTTATAGATAGGAAAGTAAGGCAAGACAGGATTAAAAAAATTACCCAAGGACGTGCTAGTAAACTGGGATTTGAAGCCAGATTTCAGCAGCTTTGTCTGTTACCAATATGCCTGACAGTGGAGGAAATGAGGACAAGATGAAGAAAGAGACTTTTATCTGAGAGGGCTACTGTTCCGGTTACCTAGTGTCACTCTGACAGGAATATACCATAGATGGGATGGCCTTAAAAACAGGAGTTTATTCTCTTACAGTTTGGAGGCTTTAAGTACCAGGCTCTAGGGGCTGGCTTTCACCCCTTCAACCTTGGGGTCCAGCTCTGCCTCCTGCTCCCAACCCACTGGAACTAGAGACATTTCTTCACTCAGACAGCTGCTGGCTGCTGAGGCTGAGAAGCCCAAGGTTGACAAGTAAAAAGGCACAGTCCCGATGTTACCAAACCACATGGCATGCCATTAACTCAAGTCCATTATAAGTCTCAAGGTCGGCAGAGCATGGCAGGCTGCTGAACAATGGCATAGCTACATGCAGGGTCCAAGCGTGCCATAGGCTAGAGACCATTCCCAAGACTTCTCCTCATATACAGGAAGCAGACCACATCCCAAAGGCAGCTACTCAGCTGCTCGTGGTATATCCCACCATGGAGCTGATTGCCAGTCTCATCACAGGGAGTAACTACCACCAGCTGCCTAGCCACTCAACCAGGCCCAGCCAAGTTGACACACAAATGTAACTACCACAGCTACTGACAGGGTTTAAGCAGAAACCAACTGGTTCTGATTTGTAGTTTATAATCATTCTAGCTGCTATATGAAGAATGATAGGCAGGAACTAGACTGGAGGAAGGAAGGGAGACCTGTTAGTAAGCCAGGTGAGAAGAGATGAGAACGGGAAAGGGACAGTAGAAACACAGATAAATGGAGGGCTTTAAGAGAAATTAAGGAAACAGAAGAGTTAGCATGTGATTTATTGGTGAGAGGTCAGGGATGACCCCCAGGATTCTTTTCTTTTTTTAATTTTTATTGTGTTTTGGATGAAAGCTTACAGAGCAAATTCATTTTTCATACAGCCATTCACATATACTTTGTCTCATGACATTGACTCCAATTTCCCACAATGCAACAGCTCTCTTCCACTTCTTCCCCATAGCCACCTCCCCTCTTTGTCCTTCCCTCTCATGCACTCCTGCCCCCTGAGGTTATCTCCCTGTGCAAACACTGTACTTCTATTCTCCCACGATTGATCTCTCCAAGGAGTGTATCTAACGTAAATGTTCAGCTCATATGCCTGTCTTTTGTTTGGCTGGCAGCCACAGGAGTGGGTTCAATTCCAGATCTGAAGGGCAGCTAGGGCCCATAGTCTCAGGGGTTCAACCAGGCTCCATCAGACCAGCAAATATGGTCCTTTATTTATTTATTTATTTTATGATTTTGTTCCACATTGTTTTCCTACTCTATCCAGGATCTCTGACATAGATCCCCCACCGAGTGGTTGATAGTGGTACCCAGGTACCATCTATTTCTTCTGGTCTCATAGTGGTATAGGCTGAGGCTCATGGTGTACCAGTTGCTTGGACTAATTGTTTCTATGCATTTTTGGTGTTCTTCATTCTTCTTTGCTCTGGACGAGGAGAGACCCGTCACTGCATCTAGATGGCCATTTGCAAGCTTTTAAGATCCCAGTTCCTACCCACCAAAGTAGGATGTGGAGCAATGTTTTTGTGTAGTGTGTTATGCCAATTGAGTTTGATGTCCCCTGGGACCATGCTCCCAAACCCACAGGTCCAACTACTCACTCCCTCCAGGAGAAGTGACTACAACCTTGTCCTTTATCAGCTCTACTATAGATCCCTAGGATTCTTAAAAGATGACAGCTCAGTAAGTGTCATAAACTAAGTAAGCCCAATAAACTAAGTAAGCCCAGGCTTACTTACTTATACTTATCTATTAATCTGTAGTGAACAATTTCACATTTTTTTCATCATCAAAGATTCAGTTCTTAGGTATAGCTGGCATCCATCTGTCTTTTCCCCAACCCCACAGCAGCACCTCCCTACATAATCAAAGCTTCTTTTCAAATTTACAATCCCTAACAGAAATGGAGTACCCAGTCACAAGGTAAGCACAGGCTTACTTGTGCCTACTCATCTGTAGTGAACAATTTCACGTGGGTTTCACCACATCAAAGATTAGTAAGTAAGCACACGTAAGCCCATGATTACCTTGCTTATTGGGTAATCTGCCCCTGAGTACAATTCATAGACATAGGAGATATATGGCAGGACCAGGTTTAAGGTTGGGGACATTCAAGGGATGATATGAATGAGACACATTGGGGCAGGCTGAATCTTAGGTACATTCAGGAAGAGAGATCTAGGCATGTAAACTCGATGACTCTGAAGGCAGAGTCAATTGTCTGTTCCACCATTAATGTGGCCCAGAGCCAAGAACAGTACCTGGTGTAAGAAGATACCCAATGAAGAATTGTTGAATGAATGACTATGGGTCTACAGGAGAAAAGAACTCTAGGCTAGAGGTATGGAAATCTTGACAGAACTGGAGCTACAGATTTGGTTGATAGCATGTAAGGATGTAGGCTCCCAGCCAAAATCTTATATGTTACCTTTCTGGCTTGACCACAGCAATTGCAAAGACCTGAGGGTACTGCAGTCTCTGAAGGGAGTTGTGTCTCTAGCCCACACACCTCCATTCAGAGTTCTCCTTTACGAGGGCCCTCAGCTGAAACCTTACCCAGGTACTGCTGCCAAGACCACTTTATGGGAGTTGGGAGAGAGGGCTTGAATCTGTTTCTCTTCATTCTGACTCAGTACTCAATACTTTTCTGCTCCTAGCTGTATACACAGGAGTCCCAGGGTGAGATGGTACAAAGGATTAAGCACTTGGCTATTAGCCAAAAGGTTGGCAGTTCAAATCTACTCAGAGGCGCCATGGAAGACAAGCCTGGTCATCTAGTTCCAGAGGATCACAGCCATTGAAAACCCTGTGGAGTACAATTCTACTCTGACATACATGGGCCACCATGAGTTGGAATCAACTCCATGCCAAACGGTTTAGCGCCCCCCCCCGTCCTTGTGCACAAAGTAATAGGAGCCTTTTGTTCAGTGCTTCCCTCCCACGCCCTTAAAAGCTAAAACATCGGGGGGCATCAGTACCTTCTTTCTGACCTCTTATACTATTGCAGTAAATGAATAAAGGCTTGTTACTTTCATTTCGGCTTATTCTAATCGACCGCCTTGACACTTGGTAGCTCAGCTCTCTTCAGCTCAGTTCTTGACAGAGTGTAAAATGAGGAGAATTCTAAGGACAGAACGAAGGCGGTTGTGGTTCAGCAGCAGAATTCTGACCTTTTCATGAGGGAGACCCAGACTCCATTCCTGCCAAGGCACCTTGAGCACAGCCTCCACTTGTGCACCATTGGAGACTTGTGTGCTGCTGTGATGCTGACAGGTTTCAGCAGCGCTCCAGACTAAGACAGACTAGGAAGAAAGGCCTGGTGACTCAATTCCAACAATGAAAATGAAGAGCCTATGAATCATAACCATCCAACCTGCAACTGATCCTGGGGATGGCCCAGGATAAGGCACTGTTTCACTCCATTGTGCATGGGGTCGCCGGGGGTCGCCGTAAGTCAGGGTTGACTTGAAGACAACAAATAACAACAGAGAGACGGAGGTGTGGCCAAAGGAGAGGGCAGCCAGGACACAGGGAGCTGTCAAAGGCCTCCTGTCCTTCCTTCTTCCTTGAGTCCTATTTACCTTTCTTTAACCAGAAAGACACCAACAAGATTTTTAAAATAAAGAAGCCTTTGCAGCTCTGCATTCTTTAGCCTAATGATAGCAACCAAGGTGTGAACAGTGCTTTCCAGTTTATAAAACATTCTCTCTCAATTTCTTCTTTTTCTTTTTAATTTCAATCCCAACATACCTTTTACTATTTTCTTTTTTACTGAGGTTAAAAAAAAAAGTGCAATAATCTTAAGTATATATAGCAAGATGAATTTCTCATCTATATACTTCTGTGTAACCACCAGGAGAGAACCTCTCCAGAACTCAAACATTTTCTTCATGACCCTTTCCAGTCACCATGTCCCTCCCCACCAGAAATAGGTATTCTTCTGACTTCTATAATTTTCCATCACTTCTTAAACTCCCATGAGTTCTTAAACAACATATAAATGGAATCATACAGTATGCATTATTTTGGGTCTGGCTTTTTTCACTCAGTATAATAGCTGTGAGATTCATTCTTTCAACTATACCCACTCCTCAGACCAGGTCGTTATGCGAAAATCACTATTACGGTAAAATGAGGGGTGACCACATAGGATCTCAAAATGGAGGATGACTGCATCATTACATAACTGCCAAATTACATCTTACCTAGCTGCTAAACCACTGAGAACCATGGCTCAGCTAGGCTGACACATAACCTTACCCATCACAACCAGTGTTACTCTTGCCTTGCACCTCAGTGTTCATTACTGACCAACATAACATCGTTGATGTGCAAAATAGTCGGACAGCAGATTTTTTACTATTGTCGTAAATGTGCAACGTCAGATAACGAGATAGTCAATAAGTGAGGAATAGGTATACTGTGTGTTTCAGTGGTTTGTTCTTAAGCATTGCAAAAAATATGCTTATCCTTAGGGATAGCAATGCCTACTCCTCAGGCTGCCATGAGAATTAATTGTGCTCTTGCCTGGTACCCAAATTAAAAAAATCAAACTAACTGCCATCAAGTTGATTCCAACTCACAGTGACCCTCATCAGGTTTCCAAGGCTGTAAATCTTTATGGAAGTAAATTGCCTCAGCTTCCTCCCACGGAGCACTTCATGGGTTTGAACTGCTGGTTAACAGCCAAATGTTTAACCAGCTACACCACCAGAGCTCCTTACTCAATATTTTGGTTCAATGTCAAAACAATTTAATTCTCAAAGGGGGATCAGTTATCCCCTTTTTACAAGATTTGGTGTTGTATTGGAGAGATGTGAAGAATGAAACAATGATGTACTAGTAAACTGGTTCTCTGTTGTGATGTTATGTGCTGTCAAGTTGGACCCGACTCATAGCGACCCCTCCTTGGGTTTCCGAGGCAGTATCACTACAGAAGTAGATTGCCCAACCTTCCCTCTGAGGAGTGGCTGGAGAGTTTGAACCACCAGCCTTCTGGTTGGCAGTCAAGTGCCTTAGGCACTAGCTACCAGAGCTCCTAAACTGGTTCTCTAGGGAAAAGAAAATCCCTGATGTGTTGCATTTGTCAATTTTCATGGTGTAAGTATTTCCACCATGGAGGATATCAAGTTACCAATGGTTTAACAAGGAACTTGCAAAATTCCTGGAAATTTAGCAACTGGGTCTCAAGCACCAGTGTGAACCATTTCCAGCACACCACTGAATGAATCAGAGTCTGAAGTTCAGAGGAGTTAAGTAAGAATCTTACTCAAAGTCTCACACCTAGTAAGTGGGGATGTGAGCCCAGCTTTCTCTGCACTAATTCTCTAGGCTGTTTTTTTTCCTCTTACATAAGGGATTCTTTAAAAATGAGCTGGCATCCACTGATGGCTTCTGAAATAGAGAATGGGCCTCAAACTGATCCCAAAATTGGTAATCTTATAAACTCATATTTTCATTAGTAAATTGCAAAGTGAATTATCCATTACTAAAATGTGCTATTTGTAAGCTAAAAATTGGGCTGTTACTTGAGTTTATGAAACACCCTAATTTCAGTATCCCACTAAGAAGTCCAGCTGCCAGGCAAATCTTGGCAACCCCAATTTGCCTCCTCCTACTCATGGCCTCACACTGGGAGCTGGAAGGCCCGTCATTTTGGGAAATGGACTATTTGTTATCAGAGCATAAATCCTTAGTGTTGTCTTGAGCTGCTTTATTGTGATTTTCAATTGCTGCTGTTCTTCCTCTTTAATTTTAAATTACTGTTAGCTCAGTTCCTCCTTTTTTGTTTAGGTCATTAAGTGCTATAGAACATGTACTGACATATTTGCAAGAGCAGCATTTTGTCCTATAATTTTTAATAACTAGACTTTAGATGTGTATACACTGTGGTTCAGCCATGACTCATCCATACCCTCTTTGTTGAAGCTGATGCAAATATTAGCTCTCTAAAATTTGTTTTTGCAGTCACACTTCCGTGATGTGTGTGGCCACCTATAAATTGGTGCTATTTCAACAACTTGCAATGCTTTCGCAATGTATATGCAAATAAATGAGTTCTTGTTAATTTTATTAGGCATTATTTATAAGATAAAATTACAAAGAAGTACATAGTTTTTCTTGCATCATGGAAATTAAAAAGTATAAATCCAATTAAACATAAGCCTATATTCATATATGTGGTAACAAATGGGAACAAGAGAAATTTATCAAGGTTTAAGGTCAATTTCTACACACTATATATTATGGATTAAGGAGCTCTCTCTGGTAGTGCAGTGGTTAAGGCATTTGACTGCTAACCAAAAGATTTGTGATTCAAACCCACCAACCACTCCTCTGGAGAAAGATGAGGAATTCAGCTTCCGGAAAGACTTAAAGCCTTGGAAACCCTATGGGGGTGGTTGTTGTGAGTCGCAATCAACTTGATGGTAGTGAGTCCAGTTTTGGTTTATATGTTGTTGTTGTTATGTGCCGCCGAGTCGGACCGACTCATAGCAACCCCTCCTTGGGTTTCCGAGGCAGTATCACTACGGAAGTAGATTGCCCCATCTTCTTTCCAAGGAGTGGCTGGTGGGTTGGAACCCCCAGCCTTCTGGTTAGCAGTCAAGTGCCTTAGGCACTACGCTACCAGAGCTCCCTTTGGTTTATATATTATGGATTAAATAGTATTCCCCAAAATAGGTGTTGGGATTCTAATCCCTATACCTATGGATGTAATCCTGTTTGGAAACAAGGTTTTCTTCGTCACATTAATTAGGTTATACCCAAGTAGGGTGGTTCTAAATGTAATCACTTCTGAGTTATAAAAAGGGCAGATTAGACACACATGGGGGAGGGATAGGGAACAGACACTGTTTGATGATCATCTATAAGCCAAAAAAATCAAATGTCCAGGACTACCTACAAGGAAAGAATCAGCACAGCTGAAACCCTGGTTTGGAATTTTAGGTTCCAGAACTGTGAGAGATTTCTGTTCTTTAAAGCCACCTACTGTAATATCTCTATTACAGCAGTACTAGGAAACGAAGACCCAGACCAGGAAGTAACATGACAAAGCTTAAAGAGCACAGGCTTTGGGATCAAAATGATCTGTTCAGGTTCTAGTAGTGTGACCTAATATAAAATACTTCTCTCTGTTTCAGTTTCTTTGTGTTTAAAGAAGCAAATACCAACTATCACAAAAGGATATTCTAAAGATTAAATGAAGTAATGATATGCCTGGAATAGAGCAAATGGTATCTGTTATTGTTTTTTTCTATGAGATCGCCTGTCATACAAAATCATAGACTCACCTTCCCTATTGCTTCTCTAAGATTTCATCATATACACAAATATTATTTGATGATAGTTTCTGAAGTGGCCAAATTTTACATTTTCTAGAAGATCTGAGTAGAATTCATTCTATTTTAATAGCTGAACACTCTTGTGGACTTATAAATTTTCTTACTTGAACTTGAAGGTCTCGCTCTTTTCTTAGCTGGTAGAATATGCTATACACTAGAAACATGTGGCAGAGGATTAACCCTCCAAGGGAACATGTTTTGAGAGAAACTCTTAAGTTCAGGAAAGAAAAAAAGATGGTAGGGATTGGAGGGCACTTGACAGGCATAGGATTTTTCGTTAAAAATACTGGATACTAGGACTTCCGGTAAGATGGAGGAATAGGCAGACACGCGACACAGACCCTCTTCAACAAAGAAAGAAAAACCAATTGACAGAGATACAGAAGATAATCCTGGAGCCCTGAACTTTGAAAGGAACTATACAGAAGTGGATTAGGCACCAACTAGTGGGAAAACCTGAACGAAAACAGTGAGTACAGAGACGGTTAGATCTGTGGACTGCCAGCTACTCTGACAAGACCAACAGCCTGAATATTTCCAAGTGGTGTTGGGACCTGAGAATTGACCTAAAGATCAGTCCCAGTCACTTAGGGCTGCAGGGACAACTGCTCTGGTGGCCTATGACTAGGAAGGGAAACAGCAAGGAGGGAGACAGCCTGAGCTGTGGACTTTCTGCTATCCGGAGAGCACAGCCATTTTGATTGTTTACATGTGGCAGCCATTTTAGATATTTAAAGTGACTGAGGGCACAGCCATTTTGAATGTTTATAAGTGGCGGCCATTTGGGATATTTAAAGTGACCGAGGGCGCAGCCATTTTGAATATTTACAAGTGGCAACCATTTTGGATTTTAAAGTGATAGCATTCTTATTCTGATTCCAGGGACCTAAGAACAGGCTCTGTTTGCCAGGGTTGGCAAGGACATATAAGAGACTGACAAAGGAAAAGAGACAGGTGGTGAGCGTATAAGTGCTGTCAGTAGTGAGTAGAGGAGCATGGCACAGTACCCTGCCTGTATAGATAACATACAAACAAAACAAAGAAAACGAAAATTGTGGGCAAGTCATTCCAACATATAATCACCGATTAAATATAAACACAAAACGTCACGATGCCTCGGAGACAATAGAGCATCACAGTCCACATGAAGAAACAAGATAAAGCAGGAGAAACAAGGGACCAGGATACAGATCCAAAACACATCCCTGAGGAAGAAACAGCATGGGAACTCCCTGATAAGGAATTCAAAAGAATTATATTTAGGTATCTTCAAAGGATTGAGAGAGAGATCAAGGAAAACACAGA
>NW_006921661.1:3166652-3167273 GCF_000298275.1 Orycteropus afer afer | reverse complement strand
ATGAGGACAACTACAAACCAAAAAGAAGTAAAAAAATATGTGTCACTACAGAACTTCTAGATGGTAGGGAAGTTAAAGACAACTACAAGAGAGAAAAGACTTCTAAATTTGGGAAGAAAACTATAATCACAGGGCAACCTCAAAGAAAAATGATAAACTTTCACATCAAAATAAAAAAGAGGACCAGCATAAATATTCAGCAAATACTAAAACAATAACAATGAAGGAAGTGATAACATTATTCATAAACAAAACAAGCTCAGCATAGAATTATATGGAACAAAGAAATCGACGCAATGAAAAAGCACATGACGAAAATGACAGCAACAAATTCATATTTGCTGATAATTACATATCTGGCAAGGGACTTATCTCTAAGATTGATGAGAAACTCCAGTGCCTCAACACCAAAGGAATTAACAATCCAATTGAAAAATGGGAAGAAGACATGACTAGACACTTCACCAAGGAGAATATTCAGGTGGTCAGCTAATACATGAAAAGATACTCACAATCATTGGCCATCGTTGTTGTGTTGTTGTTATGTGCCGTCGAGTCGGCCCCGACTCATAGCAACCCCTCCTTGGGTTTCCGAGGCAGTATCACTACGGAAGTAGGATT
>NW_006921661.1:3148028-3149325 GCF_000298275.1 Orycteropus afer afer | reverse complement strand
TGTCAGGGTCACTCAGTTCGCTGTCAGACCGCAGCTCCATATGTCTCCTTTTTTTGGTATTTTCACGCAAATTCTTCTGCTAATTGGGGTTTAGTCCAATTCTGTATCCTTGCCTTCAAGGCTCAGGGGTCCATGATTATCTTCTGTGTCTGTGTTAATTGGTTTCCCTTTTCTTTGTTGAAGAGGGTCTTTGCAATCCTTCTGCCTTGTCCGCCATCTTGCCGGAAGCCCCTCTATTATATTATTACTATATAGAGATTGTCTCTTTAACTGTCAACACCAAGCAGCAAGGATTGTCTTTCTTTTCTGTATCTCCCAGGTGGCAAATCACTGAAACAGCTCAATAAATGTTAGTAGAATGAAGGAAACATCTCACATGCCATGCTAATCAAGACTTTCCCAAAAGTGAAACCAACCCAAAGTGACACCAGTTCAAACTAACATAAGGAGGGGAAAAAAATCGATTATTGCTCATCTTTAAATAATCCAGGGGCATTTTTTTCAGTCATAGATAGAACTAAGGGCTCAAGTGATTTAATGAGATGGACTGACGCAACAGCCACAACGATGAACTCAAACATACTGAAGATGATGAAGATGGCGCAGGACCAGGCACACTTAGTTGTTATACATAAGGTCTCCATCAGTCAGCTGACTCAACAGCTACAAACAGTAACAACTTTCTTTTCTACAGTCTCTCAACTCCACTTCCTGTTTTGTGGGCTATTTCTACCTGGAGGGTATTATAGCCATCAGCAGCCTGCACCTCAAAGCCGATCACATTAGCAAACTCAGTGGAAAGAGAGCTTTTCTTCCAAAAGGTCTGGCTGGAAAACCTGTGGGAGAATTTTGGGTCCAGCTAGAATTGTGTGCCTATCTCTGTATTAAATTTCCATGGTCATGAAAACAAGACTATGTGATTGGCCAGGTCTGCCCCCTTTAGCAAGAAGGAAAGGGGCCTCACACAAACATATGCATTTCCCCAGAGGAAAGAATATTCTGTTACAAGAAGGATGGAAAAGGGATACTGGGCAGGCAAAAATACCAGATGTTCTGCAAAAGCCAAAATGGTTATCAACCCATTAGTTCTAGATCATTGCAGACAATAAGAATCTACCCAGTGTTAAAAGGATTTTTAAGAGAAATGACTCATCTTTCTAAATCATTCCAGATTTCTAATAATCCATGTGAGGGGCTTCCTTAAATCTGTTGTTGTTGTTATGTGCTGTCAAGTTGGACCCGACTCATAGTGACCCCTCCTTGGGTTTCCAAGGCAGTATCACTACGGGAGTAGATT
>NW_006921661.1:3132874-3147623 GCF_000298275.1 Orycteropus afer afer | reverse complement strand
CCTACTTCCGTAGTGATACTGCCTCGGAAACCCAAGGAGGGGTCGCTATGAGTCGGGTTTGACTCGACGGCACATAACAACAACAACAACAACAACAATGTTCACACTATTCTGCAGTCTATAAAGTATGCAACAGTATTATGAAAAAGTCAAATATTGTGAGAATTACCAAAATATGATACAGAGACATGAAGTGAGAACATACTGTTGGAAAAAATGGTGCTGATAGATTTGTTCCACCCAGGGTTGCCATAAACCTTCGATTTGTAAATAACGCATTACCTGTGAGGTGCAATAAAACGAGGTATGGCTTTATTTTTCTTCTTGCTTGCTTCGCTAAGGAAATGAAAATTTGAATAGGCAAATCTTCACTATAAACCAAACTGAAGACTTTAAGTAGGAAAGACAAATAGATTTCATCAATACAGTATGACCTGCAGTAGTGTGACAAGAAGCTGAGTCCAGTGGGAAGGAAAGCTGTGATCATTTAGTGATGCCTGCCTGTCCGCCTGCCTGGGTTCTGGAGAGGAGAACGGTCATGGCCTTGACTATGTTTGCCATCTCTGATTTTGCAATCTTTCATCTTTAAAAAGCAAAGTTTCTTATTGTTTAATCCATCATCCTTACTCAAATGGGGCCAGCATGGAGAAAGTGTCAGGAAAGGTGGGGTGAGGGACGATCTTACAAAATCAGCAAGCTTGTTAAATTTTTCCAAATTCTGTTTAAATCTTGTGCTCTATTTACAGGACCAAAAATTATTCCCCAGTGAGTCAGCAAAGACTGCTCAAGTGTGATTACTGGTTTGTGTTTTCTTTTTTTTTTTTCTTTTTAAATGCAAAAGAACATTGCAAACTGCTTTGTGCCCTCTTTGGATTTGCTGAAGTGCCACCTCAGGTGTTGTAAAAGTGAGATGTGAGAGGGAGTCATTAGACCCATTTACAGTCAGCCCTTCCTTCCACCATCATCTCATCAACTAAGGTGTGATCACTGACACCAGACGTACTTTTACGGCATAGTGGGAGCTGACAGTCAGAATAGCAAGTTAGTCTGATTTTGCATTTTTCCATTTATTTGTTCCACTGATAAGTAAGAATTAGGTTGAATTGTCATTGAAAAGATTTCTATTTTGCCTATCCTTACACTATTTTTTTATTATGAACATTTTTTCATATAAATAAAATTGTTGTTGGCTGCTGTTGAGTCAATTCCAACTCCTACTGACCCCACGTGACAGAGTAGAACTGCCCCACAGGGTTTTGTTGGCAGGGTTTTCTTTATCTTTATAAGAGTAGATCTCTAGGTCTTTCTCCCTTCAAGCCACTGTATGGGTTCTAAATAAGAGTAAAAACCAAAAAACTTCCTATCATGGTGTTGATTCCATTTCAGGTGATTGGGTTTCCAATCATTACAGAAATAGACCACCTTATCTTTCTTCCAAGGAGTGGCTGGTGGGTTCAAACCATTGACTTCCTGGTTAGCAGCCAAATGCCTTAACCGTTGTTGTTGTTGTTATTTGCTGTCGAGTCGGACCCAACTCATAGCAACCCTTCCTTGGGTTTCTGAGGCAGTATCACTATGGAAGTAGATTGCCCCATCTTCCTTCCGAAGAGTGGCTGGTGGGTTTGAGCCACCAGCCTTCTGGTTAGCAGTCAAGTGCCTTAGGCACTAGGCTACCAGAGCTCCCGTGTTGTTGTTGTTGTTATGTGCCGTCGAGTTGGCCCGACTCATAGCGACCCCTCCTTGGGTTTCCGAGGCAGTATCACTACGGAAGTAGGATTGCCCAACCTTCCTTCCGAGGAGTGGCTGGTGGGTTTGAACCACCAGCCTTCTGGTTAGCAGTCAAGTGCTTTAGCCACTATGCTACCAGAGCTCCTAGAGCTCCCGTAGGGCCCTAATATATGGCATAAACAGATTATCAAGCATAACCCAAGATGTACAAACAGCAGAGATAAACCAGATGATTTGGACTTTCTGAAAATTAAATTTTTATGTGCATCAAAAGACTTCTCCAAAAGAATAAAAAGAGAACCTACAGATTGGGAAAAATATTTGACAATGACCTATCTGACAAGGGAATTATCCCTAAAATTTATAGAAAACTCCAATACCTCAACATTAGAATAGTATTAAAAAATATATTAAAGTACTGTTTAGAGTCTCTGTTGTTGTTGTTGTTAAGTGCCGTCAAGTCGTTTTCGACTCATAGCGACCCCATGCACAGCAGAACGAAACACTGCCCTATCCCGCGCCAGCCCCACAATCCCTGCTATACTA
The DNA here is from genome assembly GCF_000298275.1 of Orycteropus afer afer. Lineage (NCBI taxonomy): Eukaryota > Metazoa > Chordata > Mammalia > Tubulidentata > Orycteropodidae > Orycteropus > Orycteropus afer. The sequence goes on along the minus strand of NW_006921661.1, from coordinate 3,145,349 downwards.
TACTATTTGAGTCTCTAGTGCTGCTATAACAGAAATACAAGTGGATGGTTTTAACAAACAGGAATTTATTCTCTTACAGTTTAGGAGGCTAGAAGTCCAAGTTCATAGTGCCAGCTCTAGGGTCTGGGTGAAGGCCCCTCAACCTTGGCCTTCAGCTCTGCCTCTTGCTCCCGGCCCACTGGAGCTGAAGGAGTCTCTTCACGCAGACATTCACTCAGACAGCTGCTGTGTATAGATACACACACACACACTTTTGAAAAGAAAACATTTTTACTGAGATTTCTGATTCAAATTTAATATTAAGCATGTTTTCTTAATGTCTTTGATTTTATACTTCTCTTATCCTGAAAATCTTAATTCTTAATATTAACATAATCACGTATTGCTTTATTTTATACTATATAGAAAATAGTTTCAAAATACAAATATCAATATTTTTATTATCTAAAGCTTTACTAGAATTGTTCTCTCTAATAAAGCTTTAGATGTCTTGGCAGCCCTCATTGTCCTTAGAATGTATTCCATTATGTGTGTACAGCAAACATATTATATTGTAAAATCACTTGAAATAATTGTCTTCTCTATGCAGCTATATCACTAACTTGGATATCTTCCATATTTTAGTGAGTTAGTAACCTGGATTTGAAAGTGTGGAATAAAAACCCATCTCTAAGTCCAAGAGAGACCAAGACATTTATTTACTTAATTAATTTAAAATACATTGTTTTAGACCTCAATGCTGAAAATATTTTTTTGTTTGGAAATATATTATTTTCTTTCACTTAAAAAAAAATTCAGGATTTTTAGAACTTGAGTAGATTCTTATTGGGGACAATAATTTTCTATGTGCCCATATTGCCTGTGAACCTGAAGAAAAATACACAGCAATAGGGCAGCACATGATTTCCTACATCTGCAACAGCCAGGACCCAAGGAAAACCAGGCATCATGGATGACATCACCCTGAGTGATCTCATTTCTAAAAACAATGGAATAATTTCTTCTTGCCCAGACCTTACAGTGGTTTGGACCAGCAACTCATAACGGGATGAGGGGAGGATTCTAGGGACAAAGGGCCATTGTTGACCTCCCAGCGGCAGAAGGATGGCTTACACAGTGATCTTTCTTAGTTCTGCCTGGGACTGACTGTACACCACATGACAGGTGCTTTTACATAAGTAAGGCAGAACTGGACTCAATTTGGATTTCTTTTCATTCGGAAACCATCCTTCTCTGGAATTGTTCTCTCTGAAAGTTACTGGAACAACAGGAGGGAAAAGTGAGATCTTGAGGTCTCCAGGGAATCCAGGAGGAATTTCATTCCCTTCTTCACCATCCTCCTTTCATGCTGCAATCCACTGGGACCACTTTGAGAGAAGGTTTTATTCTTCTACTTTCTTTCAGGATCCTGCCTCACATAATCTTCACTGGCTTTTCACAAAGAAAACTAGGACTCCCATTTATTTTATCCAATCCATTGCTACATTTAGCCTTGAAAACAGCAGGATGCACATTATCCTCTAACATGGACAAGAGGCAAAGTGGAGCCCGACAGCTTTCCATGAGACTGCTTGCTGCTAATCAAATACACATAATCTCTGACACACTTTCAATGCCTGTTGAAAAATAAATGGTCCCAGAAAGGACAGTATCTCTCAGCATGCATCTTAAGGCATATAGAAAACAGACATTATTGAGGCCTTACTGTAGAAATAACTCAACAATTTATGGAAGGAACAGTAGAATAATTTTGTATCACTATCAAAATGTACACTACACTTAGTCTTTGACCCAACAACTCCGCCATAGAATTCTAGCTCACAGAAATAGTCACCCATGGGAACAAAGGTTAAAAGTGACATTAGTTATTGAATCACATCTATAGAACTTTTTGAACAGACTTAAAAAGAGACACTATATATGGTAATGTGGAGAAATTAAGTCGCAGAAAAATATGTAATATATGATTCCATTTTTGTTTTTAAAAATAACATATGCATGTTCCAGACTTTCTGGAGCCGTGGAGCCTGGATTAGCCCCTGAAAGTATTACCCTGAGATAATCTTTAAACCTTAAACCACAAATATCCCCTGAAGTCTTCTTACAACCAAACAGTAGTCTAGGTCAACTAATAAAAAATGTCAGCCTTGAGGATTGTGCTCTTTGAAGAACTATCTATATGGGATCAAAAAGACAACAGCAACTCGAAGAGTAAATAGGAAGCTTAGAGGCAGTGGGTTTACGTTCATGGGGAGGAATAATTCAGTAAAGGAGGCAAGAATCCTTGTACAACTTGAAGAATGTAATCAGTGTTACTGACTGTATATATAGAAATGGTTGCATTGGTGTCAGCTTTGTTGTATATATTCTCAACAACAACAAAATAAATTTTAAAAAAGTATCATATGTATGTGGACGCATATACCTCTATGTGCTTATAAACGTAAAGAAAAAATCTGGAAAAATACCCCAAGCTTTTAACAGTGGTTCCTCTAGAGAATGCAGTTAGGGAGGGTGGTGAGGCCGGAATTTAATTTTTTACTTTGTACTCTTTGTTTTGAAAAATGAATAAGGAAAATAAAGAGTAACTAGATTGATACTAAAAAAAAAAAAAAAAAAAAAGCTCCTTGCTATCGAGTCGGATCCAACTCCTGGCGACCCCTCCTTGAGTTTCCGAGGCAGTATCACTACAGAAGTAGATTGCCCAACCTTCCTTCCAAGGAGTGGCTGGTGGGTTTGAACCTCCAGCCTTCTGATTAGCAGTCAAATGCCTTAGGCACTATGCCAAGGTGATTAATATTTATAGATCCTTTATTCTGGGCCAGTAGGTTGGGGATACTTTATATACATCATTTTACTTGTTCCTACAGCAATCTTCTGAAGTAGGTAATATTAACCCTATTTACACATGGAAAACATACTCATTCAGAGAAGTGAGTAACTTGCTCAAGGTAAAAGGGCTAGCAAATTATAGAGCAGAGCAGGGATTCTGTCAAAGAGCAAATCAGAGTCTCTGTTAAAATTCAAGCAAAGAGTTTTATTGAAAGAATAGAGCAACCTAGATGAGCAACCTAGATCTTACTCCGTGAGGATTCACAAAAGTGCTCTGACAACAGGAATTTTTCATCGGCTTTAAGTACAGAAAATTCAAGAACATACAAAGAAAATTTCTGATTGGTTGACACTCACAAAATCAAGCTTTAACAGTCAGTAAACAATTATGAGATCTCTTAAGTATTGTTTAGTTAATCATAAAGTTTGAGTCAATCACTTTGCTAATCTATGGATATTTGGGGGCCAGCCTGAGTAAATAGTCTTCCTGGGAGGAGGTTGTGAAAGGAAGAGAAGGGAGGGGCCTGTAGACTTCCTGAAGCATTTTAACTGGCTGACTTTGGAGTGTCAGCTCAGAATAGCAATAAAAAACAAAACGGATTCTGGCCTGCATTTTTGGCCGAGGTCACTCCTTATGTTAAATACACAGATTTTTAAGGCTCCTTCACAGCCACTCCCACTTCTTTTTTTTGGGGGGGGGGGGGTATTTTATTTTTATTGTGATTTGGGTGGAAGTTTACAGAGCAAATTCACTTTCTGTACAGCAGTTCATACACATTTTGTTTCATAACACTTACTGCAAATTCCCATAATGTAACAGCTCTCTTTCTACCTCCTCCCTGTAGTTACCTCTTCCCTGTGTCCTTCTTTCCTAGGCAGTCCTGCCCCTGAGCTATCTCCCTGTGCAAACATTGACTTTCTGTTCTTCCATGATTGATCATTCTAACGAGTGTATTACCTGATGTAAATATTCACCCCATATGCCTGTCTATTGTTCGGCTGGAAGCCACGGGAGTGAGTTCAATTCCAGACCTGAAGAGTAACTAGGGGCCATAGTCTCGGGGTCCCACCAGGCTCTATCAGCCCAGTAAACCTGGTCTATTATATGATTTTGAGTTTTGTTCCACATTGTTCTCCCACTCTATCCAGGATCTCCTACATAGATCCCCCTCCAAGAAGTTGACAGTGGTAGCCAGGCACCATCTAGTTCTTCTGGTCTCAGGGTCATGTAGGTGAAGGTTCACATGTTCCACTAGTCCTTTGGACTAATTGTTTCCATGCATCTTTGGTTTTCTTCATACTTTTTGCTCTGGACGAGGAGAGACCCATTGTTGTATCTAGATGGCCGTTTGCAAGCTTTTAAGATCCCAGTTGCTACACCAAAGTAGGATGTAGAACCATGTTTTTGTATAATGTTATGCCAATCAGCACAACCTCCACTTCTGTTCAAGAATTTCTATAGATATTCCCTGATCAGGAGTGTCTTCTTCTGCATAAATGTATTTTCCTTGCATTTATTAGATGGCAAGGAGCACTGGTGGCACAGTGGTTAAAGCATTCATTTGCTAACCAAAGGTCGGCAGTTTGAACCTACAAGCCGCTCTGCAGGAGAAAGATGAGGCAGTCTGCTTCCATAAAGATTTACAGGTTGAAAACCCTAAGGGGCAGTTCTACTCTGTTCTATAGCATGGCTATGAGTTGGAATTGACTCAATGGCAGTGGGTTGGGTTTTTATTTTTTACTAGATGGCTGCCTATTTGAAATAGCAAAACCAAAAAACAAACTCACTGCCGTCGAGTCAATTTGGACTCATAGCCACCCCTCCTTGGGTTTCTGATGCAGTATCTCTATGGAAGTAAATTGCCCAATCTTCTTCTGAGGAGTGGCTACTGGGTTTGAACCACCGGCCTTCTGGTTTGTAGTCAAATGCCTTAGGCATGATGCCACCTATTTAAAACAAGCTTTTAAAATCCTATATACTCTCCATTAAAGATAGCTGGGCACCATCTGTTCCACCTTCACCATGGCATAGCTTGGACCTCTGTTTCTGTGATCTTTTAAGAAGGGGTGTCTGAGAACAAAGCCAAATTAATAAGAATATTTGACAGAGAGGGGCATTGGCCAAGGTGAACAATTGAACCATTCTCTAAGTAATTGCTGATTCTTCAAAATACATAATCTTTTGCATAGCAAAATTTTGCATAGCAACACTTTGCATTATGAGTACAAACATTTGAAAAACATTTCATAAAACATTTGATTAATCCTATAATAATTATTATAATAGTTAAGAGAATTAATCCAGTTGATAAAATTTAACATAGCCAAGATTTCAAATTTCAGTTGGTAGCCAACTGAAACTATCAAGAAATTGGATATAAGAGGTAGTTGAAGCCATGTAACTTCTGGAAGACTTGTTTGAGATCTTGTTCTATTTCTCCTGATGTATTTATCCACATATAACAAGTAGTGTTAACAATGGGACAAACTCTTCCTTGTGATAGAAGAAAATCAAAGTTAATTATATTGTCAAACACAACTTTGGCAAGAGATTTTAAAGAGTTTTGCTGGGCTTCTATGCTATTGGCTAGTTTATTATTTGGAGGATAGTAGCAGACTAATTGCGAATAGATCTTTCAAGTCCAGGTAAACCCACAAGTGAAAAAAGACCCCAGTGGAATGATTATATGTCCCCAGATCTCTCCATTATAGGCTTTTCATAATTTCTTTTGTGTTAGTAAAAGAATTTCAGCTCATTAGTCCAGTGTACACTTACACTGTAAGAGTGGAGACTCTTAGGAACCCCTAAAACTTTTAGTGGAGACTTTTAGGGAACACCTAAAAAAACGAGTGTACATTGACCTGTCATTTTTAAACCATCTGGGCTTGGTAGTGTCCAAGTATACGGGTCATTATTCAGATATCAGCTTTTCTCAGTGCCGTATTTTTATCCTCACATAAAAATACATATCTACCGCCCTCTAGCACCACTTCTATTCAACATTGTATTGGAAGTCCTGGCCAGGACAATAAGGCAAGAAAATAAAATAAAAGGCATCCAGATTGGTAAGGAAGAAGTAAAACTATCCCTATTTGCAGATGATATGATCCTTTAGATACAAAACCCAAGAGACTCAGCAAGAAAACTACTGAAAGTAATTGAAAGATTTACCATAGTGGCAGGATACAAGATCAATATATAAATCAGTTGGATTCTTCTACACAAGCATAGAGAACTCAGAAGAGGAAATAAGGAACTCAATACCATTTACAATAAAAACCAGTGCCATCAAGTCGACTCTGACTCATAGTGACCCTCCATTGGGTTTCCAAGGCTGTAAATCTTTATAGAAGTAGATGGCCTCATCGTCCTCCCATGGAGCATCTGGTGGGTTTGAATTGCCAACCTTGGGACTAGCAACCAGATGCTTTACCTACTATGCCACCAGAGCTCCTTTACCGTTTACAGTAACTACCAAAAAGATAAAATAGTTGGGAATAAATCTTACCAGGGACACAAAGCATAAAAGATCTATATAAATGGAAGAGCATACCATGCTTACAGATAGGAAGACAGAACATTGTGAAAATGTTGATGCTACCCAAAGTGATCTATACATTCAATGTGATCTCGATCCAGATTCCGTCAACATTCTTTGAGGACATGGAAAAGCCCATTAGTAATTTTATATTGAAAGGAAAGAGCCCTCAGATAAGCAAAGCACTACTGAAAAAGAACAAAATAGGAGGTCTCAAACTCCCCGATCTAAAAACCCACTATACAGTCACAGTAGTCAAAATAGCCTGGTATTGGTAAAATGACAGACACATAGCCCAGTGGAACAGAACTGAAAACCCAGAAATAGATCCATCCACCAATGGACAGCTGATCTTTGGCAAAAGGCCAAAATCTGTTAAATGGGGAAAAGATTGTCTGTTAAGTCGGATCTGACTCATAGCGAGCCCTCCTGGGGTTTCCGAGGTGGTATCACTATGGAAGTAGATTGCTCAACCTTCCTTCTGAGAAGTGGCTGGTGGGTTTGAACTGCCAGTCTTCTGGTTATCAGTCAAATGCCTTAGGCACTACACCACCAGAGCTCCCTTTTTAACAAATGGTGCTGGCAAAACTGGATATAAATTTGCATAAAAATGAAACAAGATTCATACCTCACATCATACACAAAAACTAACTTCAGATAGATCAAAGACTTAAATGTAAAACTCAAAACTATAAAGTTCCTCAAAGAAAAACCAGGGGCAAACTTAGGGGCCCTACTTTATGGTATTAATAGACTATCAAACATAAACAAAAATGCACAAACAGCAGAAGATAAACTAGATGACTGAGACCTTCTAAAAATTAAATTCTTGTACACATCAAAAGACTTCTCCAAAAGAGTGAAAAGAGAACCTACAGATTAGGAAAAATACTTGGCAATGACTTATCTGACAAGGGACTTATCTCTAAAATTAACAGAAAACTCCAACACCTCAACATCAAAAAGACAAACAATCCAATTGAAAAATGGGCAGAAGATATGAATAGACACATCACCAAAGAAGATATTCAAGTGGCCAACAAACACATGAAGAAATGTTTGTGATCATTAGCCATTAGAGAGATGCAAATCAAAACAACGAGATACCATCTCACCTCACCACTAATAGCAAAATTCAACAAGACAGAAAATAACAAATGCTGGTGAGGATGCAGAGAGATTAGCATTCTCATACACTGCTGGTGGGACTGCAAAATGATATAAGCATTGTGAAAAAATGGCATGGCAATTCTTTAAAAAGTTGGAAAAAAATACCATTTGATCCAGCAATTCCATTAGTAGGTATATATCCTAAAGAAGTGAGAGCCAGGACACAAATAGATATATCCACACCCATGTTTACTGCAGCAGTACTCACAATAGCAAAGAGATGGAAACAACCTAAGTCCCCATCAACGGAAGAATGGCTAACCAAACTGTGGTACATACATACAACAGAATACTATGAAACTCTAAAGAATAATGTAGAATCTGAAAAACACCTCTAACATGGATGAACTTGGAGGACATCATGCTGAGTGAAATAAGAAAATCACAGAAGGACAAATACTGTATCAGTCCGCTATTGTAAAAAGTCAAGGAAAGGTTTAAATATGAAAGGAAACTTTCTTTGTTGGTTACCAGGGATAGGAAGGGAGGGGAGAAAAAAAATTGCCAGATAGGTAAGAGACAAGATTTGATTTGGATGAAGGGAAAGGCAATATACCAAAAGCGAGTGACCAACACAGTAACACTAAGGAAAAGAAAGACACAGAGAGGTGCATAAGAGATACAGGCAACAATTATGTCGTATGTGTTACATACACAATACCACACTACCAGTAATAACAAACATTAATCTACAGTGGATACATAGGTAAAGAGGCTAAATGATCAGGTATGTCTAGGCAAAAGGGAATATACCCATGACGATATATAAGTTTGGCAGATGATATTTCCACATATATATTTGTATGTGCTATAAGAATGCCCATATATAACAGGCTGAACAATTAGGTATGTCTATGCAGGGGGCAGTGAGCCCATGACCATGTATAGAGATGGCAGATAATGTTTCTACAAGTGTATTTGCATGTTCTGTAAGAATTTCCAGGTATATAGTAGAGCTGACAAGGGACAAGGTTGTAGTCTTCTACTTCTTGGCCACAGCCAGTTACCCAGAGGGAGTGATTAGTTGGACCTGTGGGCCTGAGACTGTGGTCAGAGGGGACATCAAGCTCAATTGGTATAACATACTACACAAAAACATTGTTCCACATCCTACTTTGGCAAGTAGTGACTGAGATCTTCATAGCTTGCAAGTAGCCATCTAGATGTAACTCCTCAGAAAGGGATAAAAATAGGGGATACTGGATAGAGTAGGAGAACAATGTGGAGCAAAACTCAAAGTCCTAAAAAAAGACCAGGCTTACTGGTCTGCCTAGAGACTGGTGAAACCCCTGAGACTATGGGCCCTAGATACCCTTCAGTCCTGGAAATGAACTCACTCCCATGGCTTCCAGCCAAGCAATAACCAAAACCAAACCAAACCCACTGCCATAGAGTCGTATCCAACTCATAGCGACTCCTCCTTGGGTTTCCAAGGCAGTATCACTATGGAAGTAGATGCCCAACCTTCCTTCTGAGGAGTGGCTGGTAGGTTTGAACTGCCAGCCTTCTGGTTAGCAATCAAATGCCTTAGGCACTATGCTACCAGAATAGACAGGCATATAAGGTGAACATTTATACCAGGTAGGTACACTCCTTATAATAATCAACCAAGGGAAATCAGAAGGGCAGTATTTGCACAGGAAGATAGCTCAGGGGGCAGGACTGCATAGGAAAGGATACAGGGAAAATGTAACCACGTGGAGGAAGTGGGAAGAGAGTTGTTACCTTACAGGGATTGCAATCGATGTCATGAAATAAAATGTGTATAAACTGTTGTATGGAAAATGAATTTGCTCTGTACACTTTCACTAGAATCAAAATTATATATATATACGTATATATGTATGTATGTATGTATGTAGCTCTGGTGGTGCAGTGCCTAGGGCATTTGATTGCTAACCAGAAGACTGGTGGTTCAAATCCATCAGCCACTCTGCAGAAGGAAGATGGGGCAATCTACTTCCGTAAAGAGTTATAGCCTCAGACACCCAATGAAGGGTTGCTATGAATCAGAATTGACTTGGCAGTGAGGTTGGTTTTGGTTTATATATAGACAGATGTATATCGTTGTTGTTAGGTGCCATTGAGTCAACTCCAACTCACAGTGATCCTATTTACACCAGAATGAAACACGGCCAGGTCCTGCACCAGCCTCACAATCCTTGCTATACCTGAGTCCATCATTGCAGCCACTGTGTCAATCCATCTAGATGCAACAATGGGTCTCTCCTCATCCAGAGCAAAGAAGAATGAAGAAAACCAAAGATTCATGGAAACAATTAGTCCAAGCAACTGGTACACCATTCGATCCTCAGCCTATATGACTACGAGACCAGAAGAACTAGATGGTGCTCAGCTACCACTGTCACCACTCAGAAGGGGATCTATGTAAGAGATCCTGGATGGAGTGGGAGAACAATATGGAACAAAACTCAAAATCATTTGAAATAAAAAGGGGGGACCAGGTTTGCTGGTCTGATAGAGCCTGATGGAACCACTGAGACTATGGCCCCTAGCTGCCCTTCAGGTCTGGAATTGAACCCACACCGGTGGCTTCCAGCCAAACAAAAGACAGGCATATGAGGTGAACATTTACACTAGGAAGATACACTACTTGGAGAGAACAATCATGGGAGAATAGAAAAGCTGTGTATGCACAGGGACATAGCCCAGGGGGCAGGTATGCATGAAGGAAAGGACACAGGGAAGAGGTAACTGTGGGGAGGAAGTGGGAGGGGAGCTGTTGCATTGTGGAAAATTGTAGTCAATGTCATGAGACAAAGTGTATGTGAGCTGCTGTATGGAACATGAATTTGCTCTGTAAACTTTCACCCAAATCACAAAAAAAAAAGGAAGAAAGAAAGGTATTATCATGCTAGGCATCAGTGAGAGTCATGATTTACAGTAAGAGAATACTTCATAATAAGGCAAATATCATAAAAAATAATAGCTATGATGAAGCAACTTCAATTATTTGCGTAAAAAAAGAGGATATTAAGACAAGGTATAATACTACAAGTGCAAATATCATAAAACACAAGTAATCTGGAAACAAAACCTAAAATTTCATCAGATGTCATGAATCTTGTTCCATGATCTTGAGAGGAGCTGTCTTCTTTCATTGCTGTCTGCTTCAGGTCATGATGGTGTTGGAACTTCAGTTTAAGGCCCTCAGCAGGTGTGACAGTTCAGGCAGAGGATTTAGCATTCTTGAGTCGGGATAGGTGGATCCAAGTTTTAACTTCCTATAACTGAGCAGCACAAGGGTTAGCGAGAAGGACCAAAAACAGTCCTCTCCACAAAGCTCCAGGGAATGTTTTCAATGGTCCCTCCTCTGAAAGGTATGGTCGCCTGGTTCAATAGTAGGTAATTTTTGTATTTCTAAATTTTGGCTGTCAAAAGTTTCTTTGATTTGTGAAAGGTGCTCTGGTGGTGCAGTGGTTAAAGCATTGGGCTGCTAACCAAAAGGTTGGCAGTTTGAACCCACCAGCCACTCCACAGGAGACAAATGAGGCACAAAGATGCTTACGCAAAGATTTACAACCTTGGAATCCTTATGGGGCAACTCTACTCTATTCTATAGGGTGGCTGTGAGTTGGAATCTTGATGGCAGTTGTTACATTTGCAGTACTTCCCTCTGGTTTGCCTGTGGCAGCAACAGCTCTGAGGCACCCTTCAGCTACAGGATCAAGCTGCAGATTGTAATAGCCTACTGGTCTCTGATGTTATCCATGCTTCTGGGTTAAAAGGCCTAAAGCATTTTCAGGGGCTTCAAGTATAAACAAGGAAAAATCTAGGTGATAATTAGGAAAGGCTAGTGTAGACATGTTTGCTAGAGCTTCTTTTGGTTTAGTTACAGCTTCCTGATTCTCCAATGTAGTTTGGAAATAATCTGGTTCAGAGGTTTTCAAGTATTTATATAAGGGTTGGGCCAAACAGGAGAAATTAGGAATCCAAGTTCTACAGTAGCTGCAAAGCCCCAAAAGCCCACATAATTGTTTCCTACTTTGGGGGGGGATAGGAAAAGCAAAAATAACTTCTTTCCATTTAGGGTCAATAGAAATATCGTGTGCAGAAATCAAATGAGCTAATACTTAACAGAGGGCTAGGCCAATTGTAGTTTTGCTTTAGAAACTTTATGCCTGTCAACAAATAACACTAACAAGATTACACCATCTTCCAGGCGAGCCTGTGGGGAGGCAGAGCAGATCAATAAATCATCAACAAAGTGCACCAGTGTGGACTTAACTTGCAAACTGTTAAAGTTGCAAGTCTGCATGTAAGATTTGAGAAAATAAGTAGGAATTTCTGTAAAATGCTGGGGCACTATACTCCAGGTAAACTGTTAATTTTCCCAGGTGAAGGTGAAAAAATACTGGCTCTTGAGATGGACAGGGCTATTTAAAAAGATGCTACAAAGATCAATAACAGTAAAATATGTAGCATCCAGAACTTTAGAAAGCAGTAAATGAGGGTATGGGACCACTGGAAATCTAGAGATAAGAATGTGGCTGATAGTCCATAAATTCTGAACTTACCTCCAGCCTTTGTTGTTTGGTTTCTTAACAGGAAGTATAAGGGTGTTTCAAGGGCAGGTGCATGGAACAATTAATACTTTGGAAAGGAAGTCCTGAATAAAAGGGGCTAATCCCTCTTTAGATTCTCATTTAAGGGGATATTGAGTGATTTGGGGTAAAGGCTTTGAGGTGTTTACCTGAACTTTAATGGGATCTGCTGATAAAACTCACCAAACATCAGTAGATATAGTGCCCCATAAGATTTCAGAAATCAATGAAAAAAAGTCAGAGGGGAAATAGGTTGTTGTTGTTATTTGCCATCGAGTCAGCACCGACTCATAGTGACCCCTCCTTGGGTTTCCGAGGCAGTATCACTACGGAAGTAGGATTGCCCAACCTTCCTTCTGAGGAGTGGCT
>NW_006921661.1:3131562-3132774 GCF_000298275.1 Orycteropus afer afer | reverse complement strand
GAATACCTCCTAAATGCCTGGTGCGTGATATGTATCATCTCTGAATCATTACAACATCATTGAAAGGAACTGTTGTGTTGTTGTTTGCCATTGAGTCGGACTCGACTCATAGCGACACCTCCTTGGGTTTCTGAGGTGGTTTCACTACGAAAGTAGATTGCCCAACCTTCCTTCTGAGGAGTGGCTGGTGCGTTTGAACCGCCAGCCTTCTGGTTAGCAGTCAAGTGCCTTAGGCACTATGCTACCAGAGGGAAATAGGTTGTTGTTGTTGTTGTTATTTGCAGTCGAGTCGGCCCGACTCATAGCAACCCCTCCTTGGGTTTCCGAGGCAGTATCACTAGGGAAGTAGGATTGTCCAACCTTCCTTCCGAAGGGAAATAGGTAAAAGGGGTTAAATTGTGTTTGTGCATGACTGATGCTTACAAACAGCAAGAAGCTTTGTTCCTTTGAATTCATTCAGATTCAGATCCCTCATTAAGGGCTTTTAGGGGATCTGGCAAGCTCAATAATACTTTTCCTTCTTCTGAAAATGCTAAATGACAGCCCTATTTAGGCAAGAGACCTTGGGCCAAAAAATTAATAGGAGTATCAGGGCTAAGTAAGAAGGATGTACATCTTCAGTAGGGCCAAGGGATATAGGAAAAGTTTTTGAATGAATTAAAATTTGTTCTTAATTTGTAACCCCCACAACTTTTAAAGTTTTCTATGGGACAGGGGCTTTTGTAAACATGTGGGGCTAATGACAGAAAGAGTTGTCCTACTGTCAACTAAAAATTTGGAAGTTTTTCCCTTAATGTATATGGTAGTTCCTCCTTGCAAATTTAATGACACCAAAGGAAAAAACCCCTCTTGTGTCCCTAGAACTCCTTTGTTCCATAGCTGGGTCAAAGATCTCTTGCTTAAACTGTCTCTTTTGGTTGTTTTAAAATTTATAATAGTTTTTATTTCCCCCCAGTGCCCAGGTTTCTGCAGTAATTGCAAATACAGGGTTTAGTGCCTCAAAAAAGCTTGAATTTATCTTGCTGATTAAATCAAATCAAACCAAACTCACTGCCATGAAGTTGATTCTGACTCATAGCAACCCCCTTTGGGTTTCTGAGAATGTAAACCTTTTCTTCTTCTTTTTATGCATTTTATTGAAATATAATTTATATACAGTGAAATACACAAAAACTAAAGTGACACGGGTCAATGCTTTTTTTTTTTTTTTTT
>NW_006921661.1:3102102-3116980 GCF_000298275.1 Orycteropus afer afer | reverse complement strand
TGCTCTTCCGGCCTGCTACTCTGGAGGGGCCTGAGTTTCCTCTCCTCACCTAATCCCTTCAGCTGACTGCTCTTCTCTCTGGCTTCCTGGCTTTTAATCCCCTTTCTCCTGCTCTTCCCGCTTGCTACTTCAGGTGTCCCTGAGTTGTTTCTCCTCACCTATAACCCTGGGGCTGACTGCTCTTCTGTCCGGGTTCCTGGCTTTTTATCCCCTTTCTCCTGCTCTTCCAGCCTGCTACTCTGATCTAGTAATCATAAATATTTTCATCTTTGTTTTACATGAAGAGTGAATTTTTGTCCAATCTATTATTGTGGGAAAAGCCTTTGGAATGTTTTCTAGCCATCTTTTACTGATAGCCTGAAAATCTTCTAACAGTGGGTGGCTGTTTTTCCTAGATTTAGGGATAAACTATCTTTGGAATTTCTCCATTAAGCTGGTTCTAATCACAACTGGGCCTCCCCTGGCCTAATTATCATATGAAGAAGTTGATACAAATCAGGAAGTTTGGGATGGTAAGCTTCAACAAGGACTCTAAATTCCTCAGCAAACTTGTAAGGCTATTCCTGCAACTTTGGGAAATCATAAGCAATTTTATGTAATTCCAAATGTGTCCAAGGAATAAAAGTAATGAAAGAAGGATCTGCAGTAGCCACACTGGGACAGATTTTAAAAGGCGTATTAGGAATAGGCTTTATGTTCTCAGTAGATTCCTTAAGAAAAAGGGTGAATTCAAATAAAGTGTTATCAGAAGAATCTTTAGTAGTATCAGAGGTGTAACAAAGCAGAGGAGGATACAAAGGAAAGGCAACTTGCAAAGGAACAGACAGTCCCAGGATAATTTGGGTAGCTGGGACAGAAATCTGAATTGCAGTTCCTTATCCTATTTAGTTCATTTAGAAACATTGTCTTGCAGGGAGGTGATTTTACTCTCATCATATCTTCCAGCAGCTTCAAAGTACCAATTTAAAAAGGCATTCCATTGTTTTTGCTTAATTTGGGAGCCTTTTGTTTTAATTCACTGCACAGAAAACTCAATTTAGATAATTCAAAAGAACTGAAAAGCGGCCACATATTTTCCAGACTGTCTTTGGTAAGATAATGCCAAGAAATAGGTCCAAACAGGTGGCATACCCATAGGGTTCATCCTTCCATAGGGCAGGGGTCAGAAAGGGAACTCTGCATTGCCCCCTAGATTTGCCATTTCCCATTTCCAAAGAAGATTCTTATTTGCTCAAGGCTTAGGACTCTCAGACTTAGAAAAACCCTGATGGGGGCTACCCGGGTTTGGACAGTGTTTTATTTAAACCATTGTGCCTGAGAGTAGCAGAGGTGTTGTCTTGCAGCTGATGGGCAGCCTAGAGCTTCTGGCCTATCCTCTGAACTGGTTTATCCTGTCAAGGAGATCTTAACTGCTTTCTGTGGATGCTGGCCACCCTAATGGCTTTTAACCAGCCAACCCACACCCTTGGTTTCGTGTAGCTTTTAGATCCCAAGATTCCACAAACTCAAAAATTTCTAGGACAGTAAATTTCTCAGAACCTCATACTGCTGCCACTGTTGTTGCTGTCAGGTTCACTTTTAATCCTCTAAGATTTAGGTATTTTTCAACATCATCCTAAAGTGAGATAGCAACTTATCTTAATTTGGGGATAAAAACCAAAAGCAAACCAAACCCACTGCTATCAAGTCAGATCTGACTAATAGCAACCCCTTCTTGGGTATTACTATGGAAGTAGATTGCCTAATTTTCCTTCCAAGGAATGGCTGGTGGGTTTGAACTGCCAGCCTTCTGGATAGCAGTCAAATGCCTTAGGCACTATGCCACCAGACTCCTAATTTGGTGAAAAGGTATCAAAAGAATATTTTGTCTATTACTCATGTTTCTTTGCAAAAAGTTTTGAAGATTATTTTCCTAAGATTATCAGTATTCTGCAAGGAGCTCTGGTGGCATAGTGGTTAAAGCATTTGGCTACTGACCAAAAGGTCAGCAGTTCGAACCCACCAGCTGTTCCATGGAAGAAAGATGAAGCAATTGGCTTCTGTAAAGACTTAGAGCCTTGGAAACCCTATGGGGCAGTTCTACTCTGTTTTATGTGGTCACTATGAGTTGAAATCAACTAGATGGCAATGGGTTATACAGTAAAAGAGGAGCCCTGGTGGTGCAGTGATCAAGCTGCTCAAGTGATCAAGTGACTCAGCTGCTGATGGAAAGATGGATGGTTCTAAAGGTTGGTGGTTTGAAAGGTCAGGGGTTTGAACCCACTAGCTGCTCCACAGGAGAAAGATGTGGCAGTCTCCCTCATTAAAGATTTACTGCCTTGGAAATTTTATGGAGCCGTTCTATTCTGTCCTACAGGGTCACTACGAGTGGAATAGACTCAATGGCAACAGGTTTATACAGTAAAGGAATGACCAGAAGGCCCTGGAGGTACAGGGGAAAGGCATCCCAGCCAATGGAATCAGGTAAAACTTCTTACAGGAAGAAATGTTAGCTGAGTTTTGAAAGATGAGTGGAAAGTAACTAGGAGGCAGGCATTCCAGGAGAAGAGAAAACCGATACAAAGGCATGGAGCAGAAAAGAATAGGCCCTTTCAGATAATTTCACATAGTTTTGTATGGCTGAGAGTAAAGTTTATAGCAAAGGGTGGTTGTGCTGGAAAGGCAGCAGGACCAGGTCTCTAAGAACCTTGTTGGTGATGCCCAAGAGTTAGGGAGCCCCTATAAGATTTTAAGCAGAAAAGTGACAGCATCTGATTTATGCTGCATATTTTCTTCTTCAGTACATTTTTATTTAAAAAGAAAAACTATACAAATAACATGAATTCATCATGAAGGAATCAAAATACAGACAAACAAAAATAAGAAAATAAAAATCGCTCATACTCAGCATCATAAGTAACTTTTGTATGCTATGCATCATTTTAAACAGTTTTCTCTACCACTCTCCACCTTCCTAAGTATTTTACAGGGCTCTCCAACCTTCTAGAGTCTCCCCAACCTTTCAGATATAAACAAATTCTGCTCAAACTCCTATCCTATGCATAGCAGGAAACTCAAGTCCCTATCAATATTTCTGGTGTTTTTTAGGGGCAGGGGGAGGCTTATAGTCCTTTTTATCACCTCTAGCTCTGAGTCTCTGCCACCTTGATATTCACCCTACATTTTACCTCCTGGGTACCTTATCCCTTTTCCTACATCATATCACTTTATAGGATACTTCACCAAACCCTTCTTCCCTCAAATTATGGCTTATAGAAGGCAGTGTGTTTAGTAAACTTCTGGGGAAAGTTTGGGGATGAGAGAAGATGGCTTATATTGTAGCAGAGCTCTGAGAACAACTTGAAACTGAGTATTAGACACCATGTCTTCTAAAAGTCCATTTGTCTTTCCCATGACTGGAAAGCTCCATTGGCTGTCCCTTCATGGGACACCAGAGCTGCTCCCCCTCCCTATTTTTTCATTCTCCAAATTCAGACTCCTCTAACCAAAATCCCAAAGCCCTCATTCCCAATTCCCATTCCCTTTTGTACAAGGCAATTCAGTGCTCTCTTTGCTTTGCTCAAATTGACCCAAAAAAAAAAAAAAAAAAATCCAAACTCAGTGCCATGGAGTCGATTCTGACTCATAATGACCCCCTTTGGGTTTCCAAGGCAGTAAATCTTTACAGAAGTAGATTGCCCAGTCTTCCATCCACCAAGTGGCTGGTGGGTTTGAACCATCAATCTGGTTAGCAAAGGCCTTAACCACTATGTTATCAGAGCTCTTTAAACTGATAGAGAGATTCTAAATTATTCTGCTAAATCAAAAATGTTTCTCCCTTATCAGAACTCTAGTATTCGGCTGACAAACTAACATTTTTTTTCCCTCCTGGCTCCAATCCTGTTACTGCTTTAGAAGGAAAGACCAATAGGTTGTAGCGACTTGTTGGATGTGAAGGATGAAGGAAAAAAGGAATTCAGGAGAACTCACAGATTCTTGGCTTGGTGACATTTACTAAGACAGGGATAGAGGAAGAAAACCAATTTGATGGTGATTGGAGGAGAGAACAGAAGATGAGCTCAAGTTTGAGAGAGGTGAGTATGACATCCTGAATTGGATGCCTAGGTAGAGACAGGTAACCAGTTATATATATTTGTTCATCTAGAGCAGAGAGACTTGGGCTGCAGATATTGATTTGGTAATTATCCATGTACAGGAGACGGCTACATGCGGAGAGTGAGACTGTAAGAAAGAAGGCTGAACACTGAATCACAGAGAATAGCCAATTTTAAGAGATGGGAGAAGGAAGAATTCCCTACTAAGACTCAGCCAGAAAGGTAGGAAAAGAACCAGGATAGCATCAGGAAAATAAGAGGAGGATTGAGTTTTAGGTAAAGAGTAGTCAATAGTGTCAAATGGACTAAAGCTGTCTGGTAAGATAAGAACTAAAAAGTATCCTCTGGATTTGTGAAGACCTCATTGATAACCTCACACAGGCAATTTTGAGGGTGAAATCTGATTGTGCTGTGTAGTGGGCACAACCTTTTGCTTCCTTTCTGACTCCCTTGATTGCTTCCTTATTTCTAAAGGCACCACTCACCTCCTGGACACTGCGGCTCTACTGGTTGGAGTCAGAACTGAAGGCCCCAAACCTGCATGACCCACACATTCTCCCATTGGCATCAAATTGCTCCTCCACTTTCAGTAGGACAAAACGTTATATTGCAAGGCATAAAAGCTTGCTTGTCACCAAAGGGCCAGATGAAACGGCATAGACGCTGCACAGTAGAAATACAGAGAAGTATCTTCCTGTGGGGCAAACTTTGATAAATAGGAAATGAGAGGCAGAGGGGGGACAAGTAGATGCATTTCCCTAATTACTTCCTCCCGCAGACTATTCCAAGATGTGCCTCCTCCTTGCAGCCATGCCAGAGAACTTTCATGGCTCAAGGAACCTACCTGATAAAACCAAAAAACCAAACCCACTGCCATCAAGTCAATTCTGACTCATAGTGACCCTATAGGACAGAGTAGAACTGCCCCATGGGGTTTCCAAGGCTGTAGATCTTTATGTAAGCAGACCACTACATCTTTCTCCTGTGGAGTAGCTAGTGGGTTCAAACCACCAACCTTTTGATTAGCAGCCGAATCCTTTAACAAGTATACCATCAGAGCTCCTTCCTACCTGCTAACTTGCCTGCTATTTCTCATCATGGCTTGTTGGAAGCAGTGAACAATGTGGTAGCATACAATACTTCATCACTTGATTTGCCTTTTTCCTCAGCTTTACCTCCCTAAATTTGCACTTCCCAAAAGAAGAATCAGGACTTTAATCCAGACCCCAAACTCTGTAATTCAGGGAACCTGGGCTAACCTGTAAATTTCTTAACTGGGTAAGTAGAGAAAGACAGTGTAAACAACTTTAATTCCCTCTCCTGTGGCTTAATTTCTAGCCAAACAACAAACAGCCTATTAGATGAGCCATAACACAAGAGAGGCACACTCCTTAGGACAATTAATCAGGGGAGATCAGAAGGGCAGCATTTGCATATGGAGAAGCTCACAGATTAGGAATGTATAAGAAAGAAGGACACAGGGAAAAAGTAACCACAGAGAGGAAGTGGGGGGAGACTCCGCTGTTACATTTTGGGGATTGCAATCAATATAACGAAGCAAAATGTGTATGAACCATTGATTGGAAAATGAATTTGCTCTGTAAACTTTCATCCAATCACAATAAAAAAAAAAATCCCTTTCTTGTGAAGGAAAGGAAAACAATAGGATGGAATTTAGAGGAGGGAGAGGAAACAAGTCCAGAAATGGTTTGAAGTATTCTGTCAGGCTAATGTAGGCTTTGGTTAAACTTTTACTATAAGGAAGACCATTTCAATCAATTCTACATTGGGACAACTTAAGCCAAATAGGATGTTTAGAACATGTGTTCTATTTTTCTGAGGTTCCAACACAATGCAAGGAAAAGAGAATAAAAAAGAAGGGACCTTAACTGTGTGAATAGGGATTAGATTTGATAAGGCAGGGTTGGACCAAGTGGTGAATTGTTAAATCAGAAGATGAGAGGGATATTAAGAAAAGTATCAGTCTTGACGGGAAACAACAACAACATCAGAATAGGAACAGCTATCAAGCCAGGTCAGACTCATATATCTGATATATTCCCCAGATCAAGTTACCCTAAAAACATGCAATTTTGTTTTAGATAAAGGTGACTATCAAAAGTACTAGTAACATCCCACCAACTCCATCATCCACAGTATGTGTACTTTGCTACACAGAACCAATCTTTAACCCAATTCAATTAAACAAATATTTATTGAGCCCTTGTCATGGGAAGACAATGTGGTGGAAGAGAAGGGAGGTTCTCTGATGATTAAGACCCAGTTGTGCCCTGCAGACAATTATAATCTCAGAGGCAGGAATAATACAGATAAAAAATACATGTTTGTATGCCAACTGTGCACCCCCACTATTTTTGTGAACACACTGTGCCATGCGTTATATATGTAGGAACATTATTTACATGGGCATATTATTAGCAGGAGAAAAAATATACTTATTATACAAGTTCATATAAAATAAAATTCTAAGGAAGTCCAAAACAGGAAGAGACGACATTAGTGGAATATGATCAGGGAAGACTTCACTGGGGAGGTGGTAAATTTGTTCAACATAATTTTCATAGTTGGATGCAGGGAAAGGACAAGCAGAGGCACAGAGACGGGAAATAGACGAGGATAAATAAAGGATGGCAGACCTTGATATTTTTGAGGGATCTATCCAAGAACTCCCAAATTTAAAAATGCCACTGTATCATATTATTTTCCCCCATAAAATGCATACATAATGCTGAGTACATAGCTACAAAGCCATGATACGATGTGAAGGGTGGGCCATCAGCTGGACTCACTTACCATCTAAGTGACTCACTTCTTCATGCCATACCATACCTACTGTCATCGAGTTGATTCTGACTCTGCAACCCTATTATAGGACAGAGTAGAACTGTCCCAGAGGGTTTCTAAGGCTGTAAATCTTTACAAAAGCAGATTGACCCATCTTTCTCCTGTGGAGCCTGGTGGATTTGAACCACTGACTTTTTGTTAGCAGCTGAATGCTTTAAACACTTTGCCATCAGAGCTCCTTAGGTCCTAGTGTGCAGAATTCAAATTCTCAGGAAAATGATACATGACCACCTTTTACTCAGAAGGGTCCAAACCTCAACTATTAAATCCACAAATATCAACAGCCTCCTACAGTTCCATTTGACTAAAATGTTCAGCATGAGTCACCTCAGAAAGAATTCTACTTTATTTTAAGATGAAAGGGAAGGTTCTATCAGTATTGAGTGGCCTTTGTTTGAAATTGTAAAATACCTCTTCTATTTTGATAAGCCATCTCTGCATGACATATCCAGTGTTTTATCTTTGCTCCTAGCCCACTTCTTAGCTAAAACCAAGGGAAAAAGGATCTGCAGATCAAGAAGCAGAACCAGACAGGCCCAGTCCTCCAGGACACCTTGCAGAGGACCGTCAGAGAGTAGCCCATGTAGCTCCCCTTCTATGAGTCTGGGAACGCTGTCATGTACAAGCTTTAGAGATAAGCAAGGCCCTATAGTGGCTCAGGCACTTGACTGCTAACCAGAAGGCTGGCGGTTCAAACCCACCTGCCACTCCTCGGAAGGAAGATGGGGCAATCTACTTCCGTAGTGATACTGCCTAGGAAACCCAAGGAGGGGTCGCTATGAGTCGGGGCCGACTCGACGGCACATAACAACAACAACAACAACATAGTATTGGTTGGAAACAATACTAACTTTGGTCATATAGCAATGTCTCTCTTCTGTGGCTGGTAACCTTTAAGCTGAAGAAGAGAAAAGGAGATTGCCAAAGGAAACACAAGATTGCACCAAAAATGATAGTGGGGTGCACGGTTTGGCCTGATGCCAGAAACTGCAGGCACTGAAAGAACGAGAAGCAGTTAGAAGAATCTTGTGTCCACAAACCAAAGGCTGGATGAGTAACTGGATGAAACCTTAACAGGTTTTCAGAAGCTGCAGCTGAGGGCTTCAGTAAGCAGAAACAGTGACCAGAACAAGAAAAAAAAAAAACCTCACTGCCATCGAGTTGATTGGACTTGGGTTTCCGAGGCGGTATCTCTATGGAAGTAGATTGCCCAATCTTCCTTCTGAGGAGTGGCTGGTGGGTTTGAACCGCAAGCCTTCTAGTTAGCAATCAAATGCCTTAGGCACTACACCACCATAGAGGATAAAATTCTACCTACATGAGATAGAGCTTTGTTAAAATGCAAGTTGTGGAATTATTAACTGGGCATGAGCTTGCTCTCTCTAACACGGGGTTTTAGAGAAGAAGCCAGTACACATGGAACTCATGGTCATCATTCAGAGGTACTAATATTGCAAATCTGATTTTGACAAAAAGCACTAAAACCAAAAAGAAAATGCACCTAAAGGTTTATATATGGAAGGAAACTTTCTTTGTTGGTTATGAGGGGGAAAGGGACATTGTTTAAAAAAAAAAAAAAAAAATGCATTGACCCGTGTCACTTTAGTTTTACACATTTCACTGTACATAATTATATTTCAATAAAATGTATTTTCAAAAACAAAGAAAAGGAGATAAAACATCCTACTTAATTGAAAAATATTTCCCTGTCTTCCTGGGGTAGTAACACATGTGATGGATACTGCAAACAGTTAAAGACACGTTTAAGTAGATTATTTAAATAATGTGTTAAAGAGGGACAGAGAACATTTCTTGTCAATAATCCCTCAATCTCCTCTTTAAAGGACTTAAAATATAATGTAAATTGATACACTGTTAGGCAGCTGTTAAATGTAATCATTAAGAATCTACCTGTACAGAAACATGGATAAATAATTCTAAATAATGTTGAGAGAATCAACCAAAATATAAAACATTTGAGATTATAGTAATAGCCCACATTTATTAAGGACTTACAATTGAAAATTAGAAAAACACATGGATATGGATTAGAATGGAAATTCTAAACATCTTTTTTACATTCTTGAAAATTGCCCTTGATATTCTGATCACAACATTCTATCCATTAAAACAAATATAATTAAAGAACTAATTCTAGGCAAAAAAAACCAAACTGATCAATTCCCAAACTACTGCTTTGATTTTCATATGCTCTCTCATGTGTCTGAGCTTATTATGGAAAGATTAATAGGGAATTTGACTCCTATGGAAAACAACAAGAAACCACTCTATAAATTTAAATTTAGAGAGGGAAAAAAAATGAATGAGGGATGTAGTTTTGGAAGCTTGAAAAGAAAACTTAAGGCAATATTCATTTCAGACATGTGACATGAGAGGGACATGGTAGCCTGTCCCAGGGAGTCTGTGCAAGGCCCAAGTGTGGTGGTTTTGTAGCAGGAGAGCTCTGGATCCAGATTCTGGCTCCACCACTTAACTAGCTGTGGGTCCTCGGTCAAGTTATTTAAGCTCTCTGAGCCTCAGCTTCCTCATTTATAAAATGGAGATGTAGATAACCCACCTCATAAGATGGTCTTTCAGCTTCAACAATATAAGGCATGCAAAGCACTTTGCCTGGTAGATAGTTAACATTCTGTAATTGCTAGCTCCTTCATCTCTCCATTTCCTTCTCAGAAATCCACCATATAAAATGGACCTGGCTTCACTTCCGGTAAGATAGAGGACCAGCCAGACAAGTGACACAGACCCTCTTCAACAAAGAAAAGAAAAACCAATTGACAGAGATACAGAAGATAATCCTGGAATCCTGAGCTTTGAAAAGAACTATACAGAAGTGGATTAGGCACCAACTACTGGAAAAACCTGAATGCAAACAGTGAGTATAGAGATGGTCGGAGCTGCAGACTGTCAGCTATTCTGATGGGACCAACAGCCTGGGACCAAGTGGTGCTGGGACCTGAGAATTGACCTAAAGATCAGCCCTGGTCACCAAGGACTGTGGGGATGACTGCACTGGTAGCCTATGACTAGGAAGGGAAACAGCAAGAAGGTAGACAACCAGAGCTGTTGACTTTCTGCTGTCCAGAGGGTGCAGCCATTTTGGATATTTAAAGTGACCAGGGACACAGCCATTTTGAACATTTACAAGCAGTGGCCATTTTGGATATTTAAAGTGACTGAGGGCGCAGCCATTTTTAATCTTTATAAGTGGCAACCATTTTGAATGTTAAAATGATAGCATTCTCATTCGGATGGTAGGGACATACAAGAGGCTGACAACAGGACAGGAGATAGGTGGTGAGTGTATAAGTGCTGTCAACTAGTCAATAGAGGAGCACAGCACAGTACCCTGCTTGCATAGATAACATACAAAGAAAACAAAAATCATGGGCAAGTCACTCCAACATACAATCACCAATTAAATATAAACACAAAAATGTCACAATGCCTCAGAGACAACAGAGCATCAAAGTCCACATGAAGAAATGAGATAAAGCAAGAGAAACAAGGCACCAGGATACAGACCCAAAACACATCCCTTAGGAAGACGCAGCATTGGAACTCCCTGATAAGGAATTCAAAAGAATTATATTTAGGTATCTTCAAAGGATTGAGAGACAGATCAAGGAAAACACAGACAAAACCCTAGCTGAATTTCAGAAGAAAATACAAGAACAAAATGACAAAATAAATGAAAAATTAGAAATGATTCTAAATCTACAGATAGAAATCTGGAAGATTAATACTAAATTGTCAGAAATAGAAAACACATTAGAAGGGCAAAGGAATAGAATTGATGCAAAGGAAGACAGAATTAATGAGATTGAAGACAAATACCTGAAGATTTCTTTGGAAAGGGATTAAACAGAAAAAAGATCAAAACAAAATGAAGAAAGCCTGAGGTTCATGTGGAATACCATCAAAAGGAATAACCTATGTGTTATTGGAATTCCAGAACAGGAAGAGAATAATAAAACCACTGAGAAAATTGTCCAAGATTTGTTGGAGGAAAACTTCCCTGATATGATGGAAGATGAGAATATATCCATTTAGGAAGTCCAATGAACCCCAAACAGGATAGACTCCAAAAGAAAATCACCAAGACATATCATCAACAAACTCACCAAAACCAAAGACAAAGAAAGAATCCTGAGAGCAACACAGGAAAAACGAAAAATTACCTACTAGGGACAACCAATAAGACTAAGCTTGGATTTCTCAGCAGAAACCATGCAGGCCAGAAGACAATAGGATGGTATATATAAAACCCTGAAAGAGAAAAATTTCCAACCGAGAATTATGTACCCAGCAAAACTGTCCCTCAAATATGATGGTAAAATTAGGACATTTCCAGATAAGCAGAAATTAAGGGAATTTGTTAGAACCAAACCAACCTTACAAGAGATGCTAAAGGGAGTTCATTGGACAGAGAAGCAACAACAGCCAACAACAACTGACCATTAACACACATGATGATATAACCCAGAAACCAACAAAGCTATGGAAGTATCCAAAGTAAATAAGCCTACAAGATTGTAAACAGGGAACCGGTGACATCAATCGACAAATGAAGACAACTACAAGCCAAAAAGAGGGAAAATCTGTTGTTACAGAACTTCTAGATGGTAGGGAAGTCAAGACAACTATAAGATAGAACGGACTGTTCCAAACTTGGGAACAGTAAATCACAGGGTAACCTCAAAGAAAAATGATAAACCTTCACATCAAAAGAAAAAAGAGGACTAGCACAAATATTTAGCAAATACTAAAACAACAGCAACAAAGGAAGTGATAACATGATTCATAAACAAAACAAGCTCAGCATAGAAAATTATATGGAACAAAGAAATCGACACCACGAAAAAGCACTTAACAAAAACGACAGAAACAAATTCATATATGCCGATAATTACATATCTGGCAAGGGACTTATCTCTAAGATTGGTGGAAAACTCCAATGCCTCAACACCAAAGGAATTAACAATCCAATTGAAAAATGGGCAGAAGACATGAATAGATACTTCACCAAGGAGGATATTCAGGTGGTCAGCTAATACATGAAGAGATGCTCACAATCATTGGCCATTGGAGAGATGCAAATCAAAACAACAATGAGGTTCTGTCTCAGCCCAGCACTGATGGCAAGGTTCAACAAGACAGAAAATAACTAATGCTGGCAGGGTGTGGAGAGATTGGGACACTCATACACTGCTGGTGGGCCTGTGAAGTGATACAAACACTGTGGAAAGCAATATGGCAATTCCTTAGAAAGCTGGAATTGAAGATACCATTTGACCCAGCAACCCCATTACTAGGTATATATCCTAGAGAGGTGAGAGCCAGGACAAGAACAGATATGTGCACACTCATGTTCATTGCACCACTATTTACAATAGCAAAAAGATGGAAACAACCTACATGCCCATCAGCGGAAGAGTGAATGACTAAACTATGATACATACACATAATGGAATGTTATGCAGCACTAAAGAATAATGTAGAGTCTGCAAAACACCACATAATATGGATGAACTTGGAGGACATTATGCTGAGTGACATAAGTCAATCACAGAAGGACAAATATAGTATTAGTTTGTTGTTGTGGAGGGTCAAGGAAAGGTTTATATATGGAGGGAAAATTTCTTTGTTGGTTGCCAGGGATGGGGGGGAACACTGCCAAAAAAAAAAATGCATTGACCCATGTCACTTTAGTTTTGTGTATTTCACTGTACATAAATTATATTTCAATAAAATTCATTTTAAAAAAAGTGGACTTGCCTGTGACTGAGTTAATCATCAGGTTATTAATAATACTGTTTTTCATTTATTAACTGCTTATTAGAAGACTCAGTGCCTGGCATATAGTAGGTCCCAGTAAAAATGTATAATGGAGTAAAAGGATGGATGGATGGAAAAATGGGTGGATGGATGGATGGTTGATTTAATCTCTGTCTTCAGATCTTTAGATGAAAAGACACAGGGGAGTGTTCTATATATGTCTAAAGAACACAGCTGGGACCAGAAGAACAGTGGCAATCCTTCTTTACTTTCTGAGCAGAAAAAGTGGGTTTGGCAAGCAGGAACAGGCTCTAGGGAGGTGCCCTTGGGAAACTCAGAAATAAAAAGGATCCCTCTCTAAGCAAGACACACACACTCTCCAGGTCTTTGAACTCTGCTGGAAAGAGTTACCCCTTCGCCATACCTAGGTGTGAAAGGACAGCACTGTGCTAGAAATGTGTTGCTCACTTCTCCTCTTTCCTGATCCTCTGAGCGTGGACAGTGCTTAGGCCAAGAGGGAGAGGCTGGAGGGCTGCCCAGCCCAGAGACATGGGTGCTTTTTGGTGTCAGCAATATCCCAGAGTAATCAGTCTTGATTATTCAGCAGGGCCTCTCCCAGCTGTAACAGGCCCTCATATCCCCACAGTGCATGGGCTGTTTTAACTTAATTGCCTTGTGGAGTAAGTGGACGCTACAAGGAGACAGAATTTCACATAAAATCAAGAACAACATCCTAATAAAGCTGTCCAAACAGAGAAGAGGCTGTCTCGGAAATAGTGGGTTCCTCACCACGGGACCCTGGGCTGAGAGGAATGTTGCTATGGTTGCTGTTATGTTGGAGAGGGAATTCTAGCTTTGGGTTAATGGTTAGATGAGACCAACTTCTGAGATTTTAAACTTTTATTTATGAGATACTCAAGCTGGCATAGCTAGACTGTTGACTGACACCTAGAGGCCTATTTGTAGAAAAGAAACTTGCTACAAATCTGAGCCCAAGGAAAGTTCCATTCTTTCTTAGCTCAAATTCTCAACCTTAGGAGCTCTGGTGGCACAGTGCCTAAGGCATATGACTGCTAATCAAAAGGCTGGCAGTTCAAACCCACCAGCCACTCCTCAGGAAGACTGGACAATCTACTTCCGTAGTGATCAAAAACCAAACCAAATGCACTGCCCTCAAGTCTGACCTTGAGTCTGATCCGACTCATAGCGACCCCTCCTTGGGTTTCTGAGGGGGTGTCACCACGGAAGTAGATTGTCCAGGCTACCTTCTGAGGAGTGGCTGGTGGGTTTGAACTGCCAGCTTTCTGATTAGCAGTCACATGTCTTAGGCACCATGCAGCCAGAACTCTTTCATTAAATGGTAGCTGGTATTGCTGTGGATTTGACACAGGGGTGGACTTGGCAGGTTCAGGGAATAAAACGTGAACCCATTGGACCAGGGCAGAGCATTTGTGGAAGCACAGGAACTGAGGCCTGAGTGTTGTGTGTTAAGAGAGCCAAGCACTGAGTGATTGGGCCCATGGGCTCAGGACCATGGTTGCAAAGGACATCAAGTTCAATTGATAGAAAATACTACACAAAAATATTGTTCTACATCCTACTTCGGTGAGTAGTGACTGGAGTATTAAAAGCTTGCAAGCAGCCATCTAGATGCAACAATTGGTCCCTCCTTGTCTGAAGCAAAGAAGAATGAAGATAACCAAAGACACATGGAAACAATTAGCCCAAGGGACTAGTGGACTATGCAAATCTCAGCCTTCTGGCCATGAGACCAGAAGAACTAGATGATGTCTGGCTACCACTTTCAACCATTTGGAAAGGGATCAGTGTAGGAGAGTCTGGATAGAGTGGGAGAAAAATGTGGAACAAAACTCAAAATCATAAAAACGACTGGGTTTGCTGGTCTGATAGAGCCTGGTGAGACCACTGAGACTATGGCCCCTAGTTACCCTTCAGGTCTGGAATTGAACTCACTTCTGTGGCTTCCAGCCAAACAATAGATAGGCATATGGGGTGAACATTTACATCAGGTAGATACACTCCTTGGAGCAATCAATTGATCAGTCCTGGGAGAACAGAAGGGTAGTGTTTGCACAGAGAGATAACTCAGCACAGAGCGATAA
>NW_006921661.1:3096809-3101807 GCF_000298275.1 Orycteropus afer afer | reverse complement strand
AAGTAGGATTGCCCAACCTTCCTTCCGAGGAGTGGCTGGTGGGTTTGAACCGCCAGCCTTCTGGTTAGCAGTCAAGTGCTTTAGTCACTATGAGTCAAGATAGTGCACTAAACAAACCTACTGCAAAAGGCCTCTTTAAAAGAAAAGAAAGAAAAAAAAAAAAAAAAAGACCAGGCTTACCTAAGGCACTTGACTGCTAACCAGAAGGCTGGTGGTTCAAACCCACTGGCCATTCCTCGGAAGGAAGGTTGGGCAATCTACTTCCATAGTGATACTGCCTTGGAAAACCAAGGAGGGGTTGCTATGAGTTGGGTTTGACTTAACGGCACATAACAACACCACCCGGCTGATAGAAACCCCCAAGACTATGGCCTCTAGTCACCCTTTGGGCCTGGAATTAAGCTCACTCCCTGTAGCTTACAGCCAAACAATAGACAGGCATATAAAGTGAACATTTACACCAGATATGTATACTCCTTGGAATAATTCACCATGGGACATCAGAAGGTCAGTATTTGCACAGGGAGATAGCCCAGAGGGCAGGAATGCACGGGGAAGAAGGACACAAGGTGCAAGGGCGAAGAGAGCTGTGCACTGTAGGGATTGCAGTCAATGTTATGAAATAAAATGTGTTTGAACTGTTGTATGGAAAATGAATTTGCTCTGTAAACTTTCACCCAAATCACAATTTTCAAAATAGTGTGAGAGAAAGCCAGCACTAGGGGTCAGGAGACTTTGGCTTGAGTTCTTGATCTCATAGCAGAAGACAAGTCACTTCCACTTTCTCTTTCCCATCTTTACACATAACCCAAACCAAACCAAACCTACTACCATCAAGTCAATTCCAACTCATAGCAACCCCCTTTGGGTTTCCAAGGCAGTAAATCTTTATGAAAATAGATTGCCTCATTTTCCTCCCGTGGAGCAGCTGGTTTGAACCACCGACCTTCTGACTAGCAACCAAATGCTTTACCCACTACACCACAGAGCTCCTTTCTTTACAGATCAAGTCCAGCTAAATATTTCTCTACCCTGGCTGCACATTAAAATTATCTAGAGTTTTAAACAATTCTAATGATTATGCCTCACCTCAGACCAACAAAATCAGAATCTTTGGAGCTAGGATTCCCAGATATCAGACATTTTTAAAGCTCTCATGTGATTCCAGCATCCATCCAAGATTAAGAACCACTAGACTAGATAATCTCTGAGGTTCCTTTGAGTTATAACATTAGAAACATAGAGGAAAATAGCAATAAGTAATGATTATAGCATGGCTACTATTTATTGAGTGGTAAGTGCCAAGCACATCACCAAGAGCCCTATGTGTACTATTTAATATTCACAACAAACCTAAGTGTAGGAATCTTACAGATAAAGAAATAAATTCAGAAAGACGTTCGTTTGCCCTACACCCTGTAGCTAAATGTCAGAACTAGAATTTTAACACTAAAATGTTTCTCTGACACCTCAAACAGAAACAACTACATTCTGCCATTTCACACAACTCCCACGTGGTGTTGGAAATGGATTCTTTTATTCTGTTTTTTCAGAAGCAAATACCATGATCTTAGTGCTCGTGAACGGGTAAAATGTTTCTGTGAACTTAGGGGATTTCACTCTATTTCCAAATATATCTGGTTAAAATGGGTCAGTTTCTAAATACTGGCTACAACTGATACATTAGTTTTTTCCCAATTTTTAAAATTGTGGTAAAATATACATAACATAAAATTTTACCATTTTAACCATTTCTTTGAGTGTACAATTCATTGGCATTGTCTATTTCCAGATTTTTAAAATTATTATCTCAAACAGAAACTCTAAACTTACTAAATAATAACTCCCTATTACCTCCTCCTCAGTCCCTAGGTGGTTGAAATGGTTCCAGAACTTGGCTGCTAACAAAAAGGTTGAAGGGTCGAGCCTACCTAGCACCATCTCAGAAGACAGGTCTAGTGATTTACTTCTGAAAAATCAGCCATTGAAATCCCTACAGAGCACAGTTCTGCTTTGACCCACAAGAAGTCGCTGTGAGGCAGAATCAACTCAACAGCAACTGGTTCCCAGCCCCCTAGCGATTTCTATTGTATTTTCTATCTTTATGAATTTGCCTATTATAGATACCTCTTAAGGAGCCTTGGGGTGGCACAATGGTTAAGTGCTCGACTACTAACTGAAAGACTGGCAGTTCAGACCCACCAGACAATCTATGGGGAAAAGATGCAACAATCTATTTCTGTAAAGATTTACAGCCTTAGAAATCCTATGGGGCAATTCTACTCTGCCTTATAGTCAGAATGGATTGGACTCTATGGTAATGGGTTTCAAAGTGTTTAGATACCTCTTATAAGTGGACTCATACAATTTATGTCCTTCTGTGTCTAGCTTATTTCTTAGCTAGACATTAGCATAATGTCTTCAAGGTTTATCCATGTTGTAGTATGTATCAGTACTTCATTCCTTTCTATGGCTGCACAATATTCCATTGGGAGCTCTGGTAGCATAGTGCCTAAGGCACTTGACTGCTAACCAGAAGGCTGGCGGTTCAAACCCACCAGCCACTCCTCGGAAGGAAGGTTGGGCAATCTACTTCTGTAGTGATACTGCCTCGGCAACCTAAGGAGGGGTCGCTATGAGTCGGGTCCAACTCAACGGCACATAACAACAACAACAATATTCCATTGCGTGTATTCCACATTTTGTTTATACATTCATCCGTTGATGGATACTTCGCTTGTTTCTACCTTTTGGCTATTGTGAATAATGTTGCAATGAACATGGATGAGTCCTTGCTTTCAATTATTTTGGGTATATAACTAAGAATGGAATAGCTGGCACATGATAATTCTGTTTAACTTTCTGAGGAAGTGCCAAACTGTTTTCCGTAACAGATGCACCATTTTACATCACCATCAGTAATGCACAAGGGTTCCAATGTCTCTATATCCTCACCAACTCTTTTTTTTTTGATAGCCATCCTAGTAGGTGTTGTGCTTTTGATTTGCTCCTCCCTGATTAATGATATTAAGCATCTTTTCATGTGTTTATGGGCCATTTGTGTATCTTCTTTGCAAAAATGTCTATTTAAATCCTTTGTCCATTTTTAATTGGGTTCGCTGTTGTTGAGTTGTAAGAGTTCTTTGTATATTCTGAATATTAATCTTTTATCAGATACATGATTTACAAATATTTTATCCCATTCTGTGGATTTGTCTTTTCACTCTTCATAAGTGTCCTTTGATACACAAAAGTTTTAAAGTTTGATGATGTCTAAATTATCTCTTTTTTCTATTATTGCCTGTGCTTTTGGTATCATACCTAAGAATCCATTGCCGTATTATGAAGTTTTCCTCTATATTTTCTTCCAAAATTTTTATAGTTTTAGTTCTTAGATTTAGATCTTTAACCTATTTTGAGTTGATTTTTACATATGATGTAATGATACCAAACCAGACCCACTGCTGTTGAGTCAATTCCAACTCACAGTGAACCTACAGGACAGAGTAGAACTGCCCCATAGGATTTCCGAGATTGTAAATTTTTAAGGACTGTCAAGTCTTTCTCGTGTGGAGCGGCTATTGAATTTGACCCTAACCTTTCAGTTAGCAGCTAAACACTTAACCCCTGTGCCACCAGGGCTCCTATAATGTAATGATACATTACATTTTATTCAATATTTTTATAATGAAAGAACTGGCCATGGAATGTGAGAGGCCACGGAGCAAGATACTGCCATCTTGTGGCAATTCTTTGCAAGGCCAGTGTATGTAATGCAACAATGCAGAGAGCCCAACAGTCAAAATTTTAATCATGTCTGGCCACTTTGCTATCCTTCTCTTGGGACCAAAACCTGTGAGAGCCCTTCTCTGGGTTTGAGATGCCCTACCTGGAAAATACTACTAACCACCACCTGCCCCAGCCAACAGCCAAAATTTCAAGGAAGGCACTACAAAGATAAGGTGTGGCCCAGGGGTCTCAGCCTGTCCAGAGCCAAGGGCACTAGAGCAAAGGTGAGTGAGTCAACTGTTTCTTAAACGGTTCTTCTGGGAGAAGGCAAGGTTCACTCCTTAAATGATTAGTTCCCTACTAGGAGACTATTCCTGGAAACAGATGAACTGTTATTTATGTTAACTGGTGATAATTTATGTAAGATAAAGCTACAGAAACTTATTTTCCATTCTTACTGCTTCTACTCCTTAGCGTTTGGACTATCTTATCTATATATCTTGGTATTTCTGCTTTTCCTGGTTTCTTCTTATTTTGATGTTTATCATTTAGGGTAAGAGTTCTAAACCTAAATTCCACAGAAAGCCTTCAAAAGGTCTATGAACAACTTGAAATTATTTCCAGACTTGATGGGGTATGTTTTTTTGGGGGGACAAGGGTCCATAACATTGATCAAATTCAAGAGGCCTGTAACCACACAAGGGAGCTCTGGTAGCATAGTGTCTAAGGCACTTGACCGCTAACCAGAAGCCTGGTGGTTCAAACCCACCAGCCACTCCTCAGAAGGAAGGTTGAGCAATCTACTTCCGTAGTGATACTGCCTCTGAAACCCAAGGAAGGGCCACTATGAGTCGGGTCTGACCCAACGGTATGTAACAACAACAACATAACCCCACAAAAGATTTTAAACATAGTTTTGGGCATGACAGCACAATATTTTCCTGTCTCCTCATCGTAGTTAATCATTGTTTAATGTTAGCTTGTCTTTCTCAATACTCCAATACTCTAAGCTCCAAGAGGGAAAGAACAGTGTTTATTCATTACTACATTCCTGTGCCTTGCACAGTGGCACCTACTGAGTGCTCAATAAATAATTGTTAAATGAATGAAGACTTCATGATAATAAGAGCCTATTAGTTAGTCATTGAGGTTGTCAAAGAA
The DNA here is from genome assembly GCF_000298275.1 of Orycteropus afer afer. Taxonomy (NCBI): domain Eukaryota; kingdom Metazoa; phylum Chordata; class Mammalia; order Tubulidentata; family Orycteropodidae; genus Orycteropus; species Orycteropus afer. The sequence continues at coordinate 3,096,917 of NW_006921661.1, read as the reverse complement.
TTCACGTTGCTTGGTTCTACAATCAAGGCCAACGGAAGCAGCAGTCAGGACATTAGATGACGTGTAGCATTGGGAAAGTCAACTGCGAAGGAACTGTTTCAAGTGCTG
>NW_006921661.1:3095753-3096522 GCF_000298275.1 Orycteropus afer afer | reverse complement strand
TCATGCTTGGTAGGGTGGAGGGTCAACGAAAGAGGGGGAGGCCTTCAACGAGATGGATACGGTGGCTGCGATGATGGGATCAAGTATAGCAGGGATTGTGGAGCTGGCGCGGGATCGGGCAGTGTTTCATTCTGCTGTGCATGGGGTCGCTATGAGTCGAAAACGACTCGACGGCACTTAACAACAACAACAGTTAGTCATTCAATCTATTATTTTCATTAAACAAGCCTTGTGCTGAGGTGTGTAGAAAGATCGTTATATTCCGTTCACCATTGGGAGATGGGAAAGGATATAATTCTACTAAAAACCATTAAATCTCAGGACAGCAACTTTTTTTAACATAGAAGAGCCAGTCATGAGACAGACTGTAAGAAAAGTTGAGTAAAGACAGAGTCTCTAGTTGAGCATCAGAAAAGGAAGAGTGAATAGGAATTTAGGTAAAGTGAAAATTTAGTAAGAGGTAGCTCTCACAACTAGAATTCAAAGAGTTGATAATCTGGCGAGAATCTAGGTTAGTCCAGTAATATTCAAAATTGGAAATGCTCAAAACCACCAGTCTCATTATTAGAGGCAAAAGGAAGCTGAAAACCAGTTAGATGAGGTTTGTATTTCTAATACATTAGGTATAATGAAAGGGATCTAGCATCTTTGTACTGGCTTTGTTTTATTATATATATATATATGTATATATAAAATACACTATTTGACTCAGGCCATTAAATTACTATATATATATGGGAGCTCTGGTAGCATAGTGGCTAAAGCACTT
>NW_006921661.1:3087462-3094381 GCF_000298275.1 Orycteropus afer afer | reverse complement strand
ATATAAAATATCTAACAGATTTTAAAGAGATATCTTAAGATGTTGCTGTTAGAGGCCATTGAGTCTGCTCTGACTCATGGAGAATCTTATGTATAAGTACTAAACATTGCCCAGTTTTGCACCGTCTTCAAGATTGTTGGTGTGTTTTAGCTCATTGTTGTGCTATTGTGTCAATTCATCTCAGTGAGGATTTCCCTGGCTTTCACTGATCCCATACTTTGCCAACCATATTGTCCTTTTCTAGCAATTGATCTTTCCTGATGATGTGTCTAAAGTAAGCAAGATGAAGTCTTGCCAGTCCCACTTATAAGAAGCATTCAGTTGTATTTCTCCCAAGACTGATTTTTCATTCTTATGACAGTCCATGGTATATTTAATATTCTTTGCCAATACCACAATTGAAAACCATCAATTCTTCTGTCCTTTTTCTCACAGTCCAGCTTTCAAATGCATATGACGTGATGGAAAAGACCATGGCTTGTATCAGGTACACCTTAATCTTCAGTGTGACATCTTTGCTTTTTAGAACTTTAAAGAGGTATTTTGTACAAGATTTTCCAATGTAATACATCATTTGACTTCTTGATCACTGCTTCCATGGACATTAATTGTTGTTTGTCAATCTTAGAGATAAATCCCTTCATTTTGTAGATAACTTGTGTTTCCCAGGCTACAGCATCCTTCACAGTAAATACCAGGCTGCAACAGCAGTCACAAAACAGTAATTATTTGGTACTGCCTCTGCTTATTCTGCAGGAACATCAGACTTCTGTTCTAGCTCCTAAATACTTCTGTGGAGCTCCAGAGTGCACCTGCAAAGCAGTATTTTTTTTTAAATTGTGATTTGGGTGAAAATTTACAGAACAAATTCACTTTCCATACAGCAGTTCACATACACTTTGTCTCATGACATTGACTACAATTTACAACAATGCAACAGCTCCCTTCCCACTTCCTCCCCATAGTTACCTCTTCCCTGTGTCCATCCCTCCATGCACTCCTGCCCCAAGCTGTCTCCCCGTGCATAAACAGCCCTTCTTTCTCCCATGATTGTTCTCTCCAAGGAGTGTATCTACCTCAGGTAAATGTTCAGCTCATATGCCTGTCTTTTGTTTGGCTGGAAACTACAGGTGTGGGTTCAATTCCAGACCTGAAAGGCAGCTAGGGGCTATAGTCTCCGGGGTTCCAACAGGCTCTATCAGACCAGCAAACCTGGTCCCCCTTTTCCTTTTTTTTTTCCCCAAATGATTTTGAGTTTTGTTCCACATTGTTCTCCCTCTCTCTCTATGATCTCCTACATAGATCCCTCCGAGTGGCTGACAGTGTGCCGAGCAGTCTTTTTCACCACCATTTTTCTCCATGCTGTGGCTCTCTGTACGGACCCCTCTTTCTGCTGAGGCTTAGAGGAGTACAAATCTCTGGTATCTGGCCAAAGCATTCATCAGTTGCTAGTGCCCACAGATACTTGCTCCAAGGAGACTGAGGTTCTACACTGATTACCTGGCTGAGGTAATATTTGTCAGGTTTCTCGACGATAAAGTTACTCATTCCCCGCCCCCCTTCCATTATGCACTCTTTGGAAGAAAGTCACTACGCACAACCCACACATTAAGAGTGAGGAGTTATGCTCCACCTTCTTGAGGACAGAGTATTTGCATAAATTATTTGAAATTCTTCTGCACGGACTATGTTTACTCTCTTCCATTTACTGATTTATTAAATCATTCTTTGTATATTAGTATGGACCCACAGATTTTTATTTTCTATTTTTGATAATAATTTACTCCTACTTCATTTAGCTTGTTCCTCAAGTTGTTTCCACTTTGGCTTGCTCTTCCAGTGGGCTCCTGTGTTTCTTGGACATATCTCCATTCTCTTCTTTTTTCAGTCCTTTCTTCTTTTCAAGCACTACAAGATGCTTCAAATTCATCTTGTATATTCTCTGCATTGGTTCTTAATGAGCCATTTCTTCAAGGAGCCTTGGTTTTGTTATAGTCTGCATTCAATCTTGGCTTCTCCTATCTCCTAAAAGATTTTTTTTTAAAAAAAGTTGCTTGCTTATGTTGAGCTGAGGGAAAAAAAAAAAAAAAGTTGCCTGCACTTCTTTGTGCTGTAAAGTTCTATGGATTTTGACAAATGCACAGGGCTGTGTCCACCATTACAGTATCTACAGAATAGTTTCATCACCCTAAAATATCCTCTGGGCTTTGCCTGTACAACCCTTCTCCCTCACTAAATCCTTGTCAATCATTGATCTTTTTTCTGTCTCTATAGTTTTGCCTTTGCCAGAATGCCATATAAATCTGCTGCAAAAGACCTGTTTAAAGTACTGAAGAGCAAAGATGTCTCTTTGAAGACTAAGGTTTGCCTAACCCAAGCCATAGTATTTTCAATAGCCTCATATGCATGTGAAAGCCAGGCAATGAATAAGGAAGACCAAAGAAGAGTTAATGCTTTCAAGTTGTGGTGTTGGAGAAGAATCTAAGAGTACTATGGTCTACTAAAATGACCAACAAATCTGTCCTGGAAGAAGTGCAGCTGGAATGCTCCTTGGAAGCAAGAATGTCTAGACTTCATCTCACCTACATTGGTCATGTTGTCAGAAGGGACCATTCCCTAGAGGATATCATGCTTGGTGAAGTGGAGTGTCAGCGAAAAAGGGGAAGGCCCTCAAAGAGATGGATTGACAGTGTCTGTAACAATGGGTTTAGGTATAGCGAGGATTGTGAGGTTGGCACAGGACCAGGCAGTGTTTCGTTCTGTTGTACATAGGGTTGCCATGAGTCAGAGGTGACTCGATGGCACATAACAACAACAACAACATTTAAACTGAGTTATACAATATGTAGTATTTTCAGACTGGCTTTTTTCACTTAGTAGTATGTATTTACATATTAAATTTCACTCATATCTTTGCTTAGTTTTCTCATAGACCAACACCATGGAGTCTGCTTAAAGGAAAAGCAAAAGAAGCTCATTGAGGTATAGAGATAGTCTGGTCCAGGAAGACGTTCAAATTCACAGAGTAAAGGTGCCCACTCTGCCAGACAATGAGTAAGAAAACTTTTTTGTACAGTGGGAGGAGGAGCTAAAAGTTACAGAATCATAAGTGCCTGAAAGACAATCAGGGGAGTCAAAGGCAGGATATTTAAAATTGGGGATTTAGCAGGGATAGGTGGGTAACAGGTATGTGGGATTATGTGATTAGTTAAGGGTACATAATTGCAAGGATGTGGAATGAGGAATATCATTGTTGATGTCAGATGGATCTTAGCTGAAAGTAAAGAATACCAGAAAGATGTTTACTTACGTTTTATTGACTATGCAAAAGCATTCGATTGTGTGGATCATAACAAATTATGGATAACATTGAGAAGAATGGGGTTCCAGAGCACTTGATTGTATTCCTGAGGAACCTGTACATAGACCAGGAGGCTGTCATTTGAACAGAACAAGGGGATACTGCATGGTTCAAAATCAAGAATGGAGTGTGTCAAGGTCGTATCCTTTCACCATACTTACTCAACTTGTATGCAGAGCAAATAATCCCAGAAGCTGGATTATATGGAGAAGATTGGAGGAAGACTCATTAACAACCTGCGATACACAGATGATACAACTTTGCTTGCTGAAAGTGAGGATGACTTGAAACACTTACTGATGAAGATTAAAGACTACAGTCTGCAGTATGGATTACATCTCAATATAAAGAAAACAAAAATCCTCACAACTGGACCAGTAAGCAGCATCACGACAAATGGAGAAAAGATTGAAGTTGTCAAGGACTTCATATTACTCGGTTCTACAATCCACACCACTGGAAGCAGCAGTTAAGACATCAGATGATGTATTGCATTGGGCAAATCAGCTGCAAAAGACCTTTTTCAAGGCATGAAGAGCAAAGATGTCTCCTTGAAGACTAAGGCCAACCTAAGCCATGGTATTTTCAATCACCTCTTATGTCTGTGAGACCTGGACAATGAATAAGGAAGACTGAAGAAGAGTTAATGTTTTTGAGTTGTGGTGTTGGAGAAGGTGCTCTCGTAGCACAGTGCCTAAGGCATTTGACTGCTAACCAGAAGACTGGCAGTTCAAACCACCAGCCACTCTTCGGGAGGAAGCTTGGGAAATCTACTTCTGTAGTGACACAGCCTTGGAAACCCAAGGAGAGGATGATATGAGTCAGATCCAACTCAACGGTAGTGAGTTTAGAAGAATGCTAAGAGTACAATGGTCTGTTAAAAGGACTAACAAATCTGTCCTGAAAGAAGTGCAGCCACAATGCTCCTTGGAAGTGAGAAGGGCCAGACTTCATCTCACCTACTTTGTTCATGCTATCAGAGGGACCATTCCCTGGAGAAGGACATCATGGTTGGTAAAGTGGAGGGTCAATGAAGAAGGGGAAGGTCCTCAACGAGATGAATTGACACAGTGATTGCAACAATGGGCTCAGGTATAGCAAGGATCATGAGGCTGGCACAGGACTGAGCGGTGTTTTGTTCTGCTGTGCATAGGGTTGCTATGAGTCAGAGACAACTCGACGGCACCTAACAACAACAGTTGCAAGTGTATGTGCTCCTCAATGTATTATAGGATGGCCAAAGGACAATGACAAGACATTTTTTGGGTAACTTACAATCTGTTTCTGGGGGTCCATTGTAAGGAAGTATCAATAATGCTATGCATCAAACATCTTGCATCTGTTTGACCATAGTGGAAAGACCTTCTGGGAATAGATCGTGATATCCTGCACATGCCAGACCTTAGAGAAAAAGAATGTCTCATTTAGGGTACATGGTCAGCATCAAGGTGAAAGAACTGCTGTTAGAAAAGGCTCATTTTGTTGGTTAGCAGGGATGGAAGGGAAGGGGAAGAAAAATGTCAGACTATTTAGGGGTCACATGTCAATTTGGGTGAAGGGAGGAATGGTATGGAAAGAGTCTGTGACCAGCATGGTGATACTGGGGAATGGAAAGGCACTGAAATGTACACAAAAGATACAGACAACAGAGGCAAATATTATTACATACAATACACTGCAGTATTGCTAGCACCAAATACCAGTCTATGGATTAATGCACAGACAGGTAAGAAAAGCAGGTGGGGGTAGGCGAACAGGAATACACCCTAGACCAAGGATAGATTTGGCTGAAGATAATCTTATAAATGCACTTGTGCTACAAAATTAGCCACATACATTACAGAAGCAACAGGAGACAGGATTGGAATAACTTCTCAGAGACAACCAAACATCCTGTAAGAGAATCACCAGGCCCAGGGACTCAGGACCACAGTCTCAGGGGGCATCATGCTCAATTGGCACACATAGTTTATAAAAAAATTGTTCTATAACCTAATTTGGTGAGTAGTGACTGGAGTCTTAAAAGTTTTCGAGCAGCCAACTCAGATGCATATTGGTCTCCTCTCCTCTAGAGCAAAGAAGAGTGAAGAAGGGGGAGTTCAGGCAAGATGGCAGACTAGGCAGAAAGACTGCACAGACCCTCTTCAACAAAGAAAAGGGAAACCAATTAAAACAGACACAGAATATAATCTTGGACCCCTGAGCCTTGAAGGGGAGGATATAGAAGTGGACTAAACCCCAACTAGCAGAAGAATTTGTGTGAAAATACCAAAAGAGGACACATAAGGAGCCGCGGTCTGGCAGCGATCCTGAGTGATCCTGACAGCACAGACAGCTTGGAGATTCCCGAGGGGTGGTAGGACGTAAGAATTAACCTAAAAATCAGCCCTGCTAGGCAGGGACTGCACAGAGAACTGCTCTGGTGGCTGGGGAATAAACAGAGAAGGTGAAGAGAAAGGCGGGCTGAGCTGTGGACTTTTGCCGGTCCAGAGGACGCCGCCATTTTGAAGCTTTAAAAGCGGTTTGACTATTTTGGATATTTAAAGAAACAGCATGCTCACAGATTCCTGGGGCTTAAGAACACATTCTGCTTTCCAGCAACCCCAAGGTCACTCCGGAGCTGCCAAGACTGAAAAGGTGCTACATTCCTCTTGTTACTCTTATACCCCACACCTGCTTGGTGAACGGAGGTGCAGCCATCCCCCCTCCCACCTACCTTCTGGACACACAGGAACACCATCACAGTCTGTGTGCTCAGACGGAGCCTGGGTGCCCTGCCCTGTACTCCACCAATTTTTTTTCTCTTTTTCTTTTTTGCTTTCTTTTTTTCTGGTGATTAGTGTATTTATATTAGTCTGTTTCAAAACAACTATTATTATTCATATCTTTGTCCTTTTTACTATTATTCTTAATCTTCCCCTCCCGGGTCCTAGTTTTCAGCATTTTTTCTTTTCTCTGTTCCTGGTTGAAATTTTTTTTTTTTTAATTTAAGTTTTTTTTTTCCCGCCCTTCTTTCTTGTGGTTAGCCCCATTACTTGTTTTTCTTTTTGCATTTTCCCCATTTTTTTTTTCCTTCTTTATTCTCCTTCTCTACTTTTTTTCTCTTAGTGCCCTATCCCCAGATATTACAGGTTTTCTTGTTTTTTCTTCTTCTTTTTCCCTTTTCTCTTTTTTTGGCTACTGTTTCTCTGTGATTACATGGTGTGATTTTTGTCCATGTGCTTTTAGTTTTTTTACAGTTATTCAATTGTAATTTGTGTCTAACTAAGAGGGACAACAACAGTCCCCATAGGACACAACTACACCCACACCTCCTGCAACTTCACTTACTGAATGAGAGCCTCTACCTCCTTCTCCACCAATAGGCCAATGATAAAAAACCACCAAGAACAGCCTGCATCACCCGAGGCTGCTCTTCACAAACAGTTAACAGAGATCTAAATACAACACCACCACAATGCCTCAGAGACAACAGACCATCACAGTCCACACAAAGAAGCAGGATAAAGTGGTAGAAACAAGGGAGCAGGATACAGACCCAGAACACATCCCTGAGGA
>NW_006921661.1:3046379-3075171 GCF_000298275.1 Orycteropus afer afer | reverse complement strand
AAAAAAAAAAGGTGGGGACCAGGTTTGCTGGTCGGATAGAGCCTGGCCTGGTCGAACCACTGAGACTATGGGCCCTAGCTGCCCTTCAGGTCTGGAAGTGAACCCACATCTGTGGTTTCCAGCCAAACAAAAGACAGGCATATGAGTTGAATATTTACCTCAAGTAGATATACTCCTTGGAGAGAACGATCATGGGAGAAAGAAGGGCTGCTTATGCACAGGGAGACAGGAGTGTATGGAGGGATGGACACTGGGAAGAGGTAACTATGGGGAGGAAGTGTGAGGGGAACTGTTGGATTGTGGTAAACTGTGGTCAATGACATGAGATAAAGTATATGTGAACTGCTGTATGGAAAGTGAATTTGCTCTGTAAATTTTCACCCAGAGCAAAATAATAAATAAATAAATGGAACAACAACAAAAACGTATCGCAGCGCGTGAGAGTCCTCCCGCTTTGCGAAAGGTGAACAAGCTATCAGCTGGCGGTCCCTGGGTCCCGGGTCGCGCTACCCACCGCACGCGCATGCGCAATGGGCTCAGGCTCGGACGCTTGCTTCTGTTCCCTCCCCCTACCCAGACCCGCTTACAATCCTTGAAGGAGGTGGCGGAGGCCGTCTGCCAGTCCTTCTCTGACTGATCTTTGACCCCATTGCTAGTGCCCTAGCAGAGCTCTCCTCACCTCCCCTTGCCTCTCCTCCACCGCAACAACTTTCTGGGGAACCCAGGAACCAGGACTAGCCCTCTGGCGCGGCGCCCCCAGGGCCTCCAGTTTCCCTGAATGGGCACGCCCCGAGGGGCGTGAGGAGGAGGCGGGGCGGACTTTGGACTCCAGTCCAGAGACTGCCCCCTAGGGAGCCGGAGTCCGAGCCTGCAGCCTTGTCAGGTGGTGAGGGAGCCATGTCGGCGGGGCTGGCGCTCTGGCCTGAGGTGCAGGACATCTGCACCTCGCTGGGGCTGATGCTGTCGGTCGTGCTGTTCATGGGGCTGGCCCGCGTGATCGCTCGGCAGCAGCTGCACAGCCCCAAGGCCCATGCCTTCGCTTTGGAGTTTCTGGCCACATTCCAGCTCTGCTGCTGCACCCACGAGCTGCAGCTACTCAGCGAGCAGGACCCCGCGCACCCCACCTGGCCGCTGACGCTTATCTACTTCTTCTCTTTGGTGCATGGTCTGACTTTGATGGGCACCGCCAGCAACCCGTGCGGCGTGATGATGCAGATGATGTTGGGGGGAATGTCCTTCGAGATGGGTGCAATGAGTCTGTTGGCTCAGCTGATTAGTGCTCTATGCAGCAGGTACTGCATAGGCGCCCTGTGGAGCCTGGGTCTGACCAAGTATCACGTCAGCGAGAGGAGCTTCTCTTGCAGGAATCCCATCCACGTCGACTTGGTCAAAGCGATTATCATAGAGACCATCTGCTCCTTCATATTCCACAGCGCCTTGCTGCACTCCCAGGAGATCCGAACAAAGCTTCGTATCCACCTGCTGGCAGCACTCATCACCTTTTTGGTCTATGCAGGTTTGTTACTCCCACAAAACGCTCAGCACGTCCAAGGCCTCTAAGACTTGAGGCTTTACCAAGATACATTTGAAACCCCTCTGTAATGTAAATATTGGTATCTCTATTAGTCTAGGAGCTCTGGTAGCATAGTGCCTAAAGCACTTGACTGCTAACCAGAAGGCTGGCGGTTCAAACCCACCAGCCACTCCTTGGAAGGAAGGTTGGGCAATCCTACTTCCGTAGTGATACTGCCTTGGAAACCCAAGGAGGGGTCGCTATGAGTCGGGGCCGACTCGACGGCAAATAACAACAACAGCAACTATTAGTCTAACAATTTTTGCAGTAACTCTTAACTGACAGGGCCGACATAGATATCCCTCATTCAGTGTTTTGAACACCCAGAGGAAAGAGTCATTTTTGACTCTTGTTGAAACTGAGATCTTGTGAGATATTGCCAAGGGTTCAAATATCCTACAAAGGGATTGTCTTAATGATAGAAGCAAAAGATAACTTATCAACTCCCTCCTTCCTCATGCCAGTGTGATATGGATCCTTTCTGACACTCTTAAGAAAGATGATCCTAGGTTGTAAAAGTTCCTTCCAATTTTAAAGCACAAGACACAGGATTGGCTTAGTAGTGAGCACTGGGGGTAGACATTCTGTAGTTCCCTTTCCTATTTTTTAATACAAAAATTACTTAAAGTTGTTTATTTCCTATTTCCTTAATTTTGAATTGTAATTAAAAAAAACCCTTTTCAATGGCCTATAAAGAAACACATATATTTTAAAATTAAAACTTGCTTAAAGTTAAGACATTTTTAAAAAAACAGATAACTGAGAAACCTGTCAATTTCTTTTGAACTATGTTTACCTTGACAGATCTCAGAAGCAGTGGGTAATCTGTGTATTTTTAATGGGACAAGGAAATCCAAAAACGAATGATAAACTGTGTCATTTTAAATGATTAAAAAAAAAAAAATAAAATATCTTCACTGGGAGTATATCTGAATTATAAAATGTTCTGGAGACAGAAATCTAACAAAAGGAAATTTGTGGTAATAGTCTTACCTTCTGAGCACTGAAAGTGAAACTATGAGTAGTTGAGAGCCTTAAGGAAAGGACTCCTAATTGATATGCTTGATCCCCTAGGGTAAAAACAAAAGACCTCCCAACCCATTTCCCTTTCTACAGATCTAGTATCATTCTTTCACTAGACACAGATGGGGATAAATGGTATTGGAGAGAGGGAAGGGTATGTGTATTTTTGAGAGGTTGGTGAGTAGTTGCATATTTAATTAAAATTTTAGGTTTTGGCTAAAGCAGGAACATCTCCAGTATTTGAACAGAATCATCCCAGGCAAAAAGAGTTATGTCAATGTTCAGTTCTACATTTATACAATTAAAAGCAATAAAAAATTTTTAAAGATTTTTTAAATTAATAAAATGTTACATACATTTGGATCTCTTTATGTACCTATGTCTCTCTTCCCGCTCTTCATTATCCTGTAGTTGATTGTTTTAATACTTTCAGTACACGTTTATGATTTCATATATAATGCTATATATATAAGCCAGTCTCTTTTTTGTAAGTGACAATGATTTTGAGAGATGGGAAGCAAGATAATATTTGAAGTTATAGATAAAGTTATCACAAAAAATCCATAAAATATGAATTTAAGGCATCCAAAACCACTGCTCTTTTTCCGTACCTTCACATTATAGAAATTGAAATTCTTGATGAAGGTACTAATTGATGGGGAGGGGGAGAGAGTAAAGAGATCACTAGAGTTCTCAACATTGTCTCTGCTTTAGAATCATCTGGCGAGTTTCTAAAACATGCTCAGGCGCAGATATGAAGATTTAATTGTTCCAGAAAGGGGCTCACCAGTTACCCTTTTGTTTCCGACTCACGGCAACCCCATGTGTGTCAGAGTAGAACGGTGCTCCAGGTCAGAAGTAGATCACTAGGCCCTTCTGAGGTGCCTCTCGGTGGACCTGAACTACCAATTTTTCAGTTAGTAGCTGAGCCTGTTTGTACCACCAGGGACTCTGGAAGGAGTTTAGGGGATGATATATTTTAAAGTTCCCAGGGGATCCCAATGTGGAATCAAGGTTAAGAACTACCGCTATAGGAATCAAGGACTCCACTGACCAGTTTGGTAGCCAATGTCCATATATGGCTATTTAAAATTTAAATAAAATTAAATATCAGTTCCTCAATTGTAGTAGCCACATGTCAAGTGCTCATGGGCCACATGTGGCTAGTGGCTACAGTAGTGGACAGCACTGGAGACTGTTTGCAGGGGTAAAACCAGATGACAACTCTACATTACTAGTTACAGAAATTCATAATTTACTATGATTTTCCTTTTCTGCCAATATAAGGGAGATAAACCAAAAAAGTAAAACCAAACCTACTACCACCAAGTCAATTCTGACTAATAGCAATGCCGATAGGGTTCCCAAGGCTGTAAATCTTTACAGAAGCAGACCGTCTCGTCTTTCTTTCACAGAGTGGCTGGTGGGTTCTAACCACCAACCTTTTGGTTAGCAGCCCAATGCCTTAACCACAGCACCACCAGAGTTCCTTGAAGGAGATGTTGTTGTTGTTGTTATGTGCCGTCGAGTCGACCCCGACTCATAGCGACCCCTCCTTGGGTTTCCGAGGCAGTATCACTACGGAAGTAGGATTGCCCAACCTTCCTTCCGAGGAGTGGCTGGTGGGTTTGAACTGCCAGCCTTCTGGTTAGCAGTCAAGTGCTTTAGCCACTATGCTACCAGAGCTCAGGAGATAAGGAATTAGTATTTATTGGGCACCTGGTAGATGATGAATTTTTGCTAGGAAATTTATATGAGTTATTTTAGTTAATTATTACAACAATTCACATTATTCCCATTTTAAGTGAGGCTCAGAAAAGTGAAATGACTTGTCCAAGATCACATAGCTAGAATATGGTGGAACCATAGTTCAAACTGACAATGAAGCCCATAATTATTTCATTATCAACATTTCTACTGTGTGTTTCTCACAAATTACAAAATTATTCTTTTACAAATAAGTTTGGCAAATGTTGGATTAAGCAGAGTTTCTCATTTTAAGACTTCACCGAGCCTTTACTATGCTACTGTATATTGTGAAACTCCAGCAGGATGAGGCACACAGTTTTTCAAATGTATGGAATCCTTTTGTGTAGAAGTGTATAGAAGAGAAATACTTTGGGAAATGCAACAGTAAATCATATCATATCATTCTGCATTATTTTCTATGGATATAAGTCACAGCTTTGGAACAGAGGTGTCCCAAATAGCTGTGTCTTGGGACTAGCTGAGTGTCTGTCCTATGAGGCAGAGGTGAGGGTTTTGTAGGACAGATTTAAGAATGGTGTTCTGGTTACCTAGTGCCGCTCTGACAAGAATATACCACAAATGGGATGGCTTGAACAAACAGGAATTTATTCTCTCACAGTCTGGAGGCTTTAAGTCCAAGTTCAAAGTGCCAGGCTCTAGGGGATAGGGGGAAAGCCCCTCGACCTTGGGCTTCAGCTTTGCCTCTTGTTCCCGGCCCACTGAAGCTAGAGGCATCTCTTCACTCAGGCAGCTACTGGCTGCTGAAGCTAACAAGCCCAAGGTTGACAAATAAAATGGCACAGTCCTGATGTTACCAAACTACATGGGAGGCCATTATTTCAAGTCCATTGAAAGTCCCAAAGTCGGCAGAGCATGGCAGGTTGTTCAACAAAGGCACGGCTACATGTAAGGTCCAAGCGTGCCATAAGTTAGAGACCATGCTCAAGGCTTCTCCTTATATACAGGAAGCAGACCACATCCCAAAGGCAGCTACTCAGGTGCTTGTGGTAGATCTCACCATGGAGCTGATTGCCAGTCTCATCATAGGGAATAACTACCACCAGCTGCCCAGTCACTCAACCAGGCCCAGCCAAGTTGACACACAAACATAACTACCACAAATGGATAGGAAGGGAAAAACAGGGAAGAGTTGGCTAAGTCAGACATCATTACAAGTTCTTTTGAGCTGTCTTTATTAAACTTCTAATGGCTAACAAGCTTGGCTGCTGACAGGTTGGAGTCCATCCAGAGGTGCCTAGGAAGTAAGGCCTGAAAAGCTACTTCCGTAAAACCAGCCATTGAAATCTAATGTGGCACAGTTCTGCTCTGACTCACAGGGAGACTCCAGAGTAGGAACAGACTCAACAGTAACTGGTGGTGGTGGTGGTGGTGGTAGTTGTTTAAAATTGTATCATTAGTACAGGTTTGACAAAGGTTGCATGCTGGGAGATTTCTTTAATCACTTGGGCCTTCAGGGCACTCAGAAATCACTAACATGGTCACATCAAAATAACTGAGTATGTATTTTAAGATTATAGAACGTTATTGTCCTACAACATAGTCACAGGCTCCTAGGATAGCTATTGACCTATCAGATCGGTCACTGATCAGACAGATAGTAACTGTGTGGCCATGTGTTCATTGATTTAGCATCCCTTACCCTGATGTGCTGATGGAGGCCACTGAGGTCATTACCACTTACGGTTCCTTCCTGATCCACTAGCTGGGGTTTATTGGATTTCCTAATAAAATTTTTAAAAAAATAATAAAGGAAAGGAAAAGCTGTGTAGTTTGTTAACACATTACAGCCATAAAACTATTTATTAATGCAGATTTCAAACAAATCTTCTTTGGGAAAGTTTAGTTCAATGAACAGGGTAAGAATTACATTCATTTTTTTCATGCATAATTAGTTATTTCACACATCCAGATCATCCTGTTATTCTTGAGAACTGCACCCTGTTTATTTATTTCATAAAAAACTCCAAAAATCCCAAACTCACTGCCATCGAGTTTACAAGGCTGACTTACAAAGCTGTAAATCTTCACAAAGCAGTCTGCCATCTCTTTCTCACATAGTGGCTGGGGGTTTCCACCCATCAACCTCTCGGTTAGTGGCTGAGTCCTTTAACCATTGTGCCACCATGTTGTTGTTTTTGTTGTTAGGTGCCGTTGAGTCGGCCCCTGACTCATAGTGACCCCTCCTTGAGTTTCCGAGGCAGTATCACTACGGAAGTAGATTGCCCAACCTTCCTTCCGAGGAGTGGCTGATGGGTTTGAACCGCCAGCCTTCTGGTTAGCAGTCAAGTGCCTTAGGCACTACGCTACCAGAGCTCCTTGGGCCACCATAGGATCTTAAATTATACATTTGTTTTCTGTATAATTTAACATATGTTAATTTATAATTTAGGTCATATTAAATTATAATTAAATTTAAATTATACATTTGTCTCCCTCCACTAGATGGTAAGCTTTATGAGTACAAAGACCAAAACTGTTTTATTCATTATAATGTATAACCAGGACTTAGCATGTTGTCATCTGGTACAAAGTAAACAAAAGTAAATTAAATAAAATATTTATAGGATGAGTGGATGAATGAATTAGCAAATATTCTATTCACTTAAAAAATCACACAGAAAGAAATACTATATATCTGAGTATACCATATTTTATGTCTAAGGGCTTCCAAAATAAGTCCAATAAATTGTCTGAAGAAACTGTAGTATTTTAGTTCATTACTCCAGTAGTTTTTGTATCTGTTTAAATCATGGAAAATACAAGATTTTAGCTAAGATTATCTGTTGAAGGAAATGGGAAATAAGTCCATCATGTATGTTCTCCTTTAATAAAATAACCATATAAAATAAGTAGTTATTATCAATTTACAAATGAAAAACAGCTTCAAACAAGTCTGATTAACTGAAAACTTTTTTACTATGCCAGTACGGTATATGGTTAAGAGCACAAGCCTGGAGCTGGACTGTGCCTTAGGTTAGATGCTTACTGTGGGTCTCTGTTTCCTCATCTAAGAAATGGAGACTACTACTTTGTACCTCATAATACTATTAGGAATAAAGTAATATATTTCAAGTTATTAGCATAGTACCTGGCACATAGTAAGTACTTGGAAAATATTGTTACTTTATCCTAATAATTTCCCACAGGCTTCCAGAATAACTGGATCACTTTTGCCTAATTGATTTTATGGTTGTTCACAACTCTTTTTGAGATAAGTTCACGAAAATATAAGGTGTAACCATTATACAGAAATTTGTCTATTTGTAAATAAGCCAAAATGAGTTGCTTTTGTACAGAATCTGAGAGCAGAATTCTTCCAGGTCCACAAGAACTAGTCTGGAAACGGCTAGCTAGTTTAGGTGGTTACAACAGCATATCAACAGAATATAAACCAGCATAGAAAAGCAGAGCGTTTGGAGATAAAAACTTTGAAGGTGTCTGCCCAACACTGTCCATGGGGGAGAGCCTGAATCTGTGGAAGACAGGTAGTCTTGTCATTAGAGGTTATTTTCAGCTGTGGAAAATGTTTTATCTGCCCTCATCATGCTCTGAGTGACTCCTGCTTTTGCTGTGATTACATGTAACTTTCTGATGATGGATTGGGCTTCCCAGGGTACACTTACCAGGAAGAGAGTAGAATAGGATGGCAAATATTCTGGTCACTGGAAAGGGCCAGCTTCCACTGTAAATCAGTAAAATCGACATTCTGCCTTATACCCGAGTCTTGTGTGACTTTAATTTGTGTCATTTTATCACAGAGAATGTGATTGCCTTTAGGAATACTGAGAACCATTAGTACCCAAAATTGCCAGGTTTGGGACTAAGCCTTTGACCAAGTGCATGCTGATCTCTAAGGCTCTTGGCCATCAGCTGGCTGGATGGACCTCCCAGGTGATACGGCTTCTTCAACATGCACTTTTGTGTCTTCCCCCTTCAAGTGTCGATAAATACTATAGTAACTTGTTTTTCAAAGCCATTTTCTGATAGTTTTGTGCTTAATGAGTCTCTTTAAATAATTCATGTTTAATTACACAATACATGAGTATGTCCTTGTAAAAAATTGAAACACTGCCAGTACAACTAAAGTGCATTTTGACTGCCACCCTCCACTCCTGTCCTCTTGTTCCCTGCCTACTCTCCCCACCATGGTGATTCTTACTGCATGTATGTGTATCTTTCCAAACTCTTCTTGGTGCATTTATAACCCTATAGAAACTATATATATTATATATATTCATGTGAACATAAAAGATACCATATCTTACTTATCTGCAGTTTGCTTTTGTGGCGGATGGTGGCTGACCAGTGATCTATTCTGGAGATCTATCCATGCTAGTGTAAAGAGATTTTTCTCATTATTTCAAAATGCAGCACAGTACTCCAAAGTAATAATAAGCTTGTTTATTTAGCTATTATCTTGTGGGTGGACATTTAGGTTTTTCCCAGTTCTTTACTACTATAAATAAACACCCTTGTTGTGTTTCCTTGTATGTCAGTACCAGTTCCCTTAGATCGGTGGTTCTAAACTAAAGATGGCTTTGCCCCCCAGGGAACACATGGCAACGTCTGGATACACTTTTGGATGTTACGGTAGTTTTATCTGCAAGGAGTGTAACTACCTCAGGAAAATGTTCAACTCATATACCTGTCTATTGTTGGCTGGAAGCCACAGGCATGGTTTCAATTCCAGACCTGAAGGGCAGCTAAGGGCCATAGTCTCAGTGGTTCCACCAGGCTCTATCGGATCTGGGATCACTTATGTGGCTACATTCAGCTGGGCAGTTGCCTCACTCATGTGGCAGCTGGTGCTAGTTGTCAGCTGGGGTGCCTCATGTTTGTCCATCAGCTTAGACCATCTTACTTATACAGTCTTAGAGCATTTTTCCAAGACAGAAAAAAGTGGAAGCTCATAGGCTTATTGAGGACTGGAGCTGGAATTCAGTGTCAGCCTGCCACATTCAGAATATGCAAAGTGTCACTTCTGCCACATTCTATGGGTCAAAGCAAGTCACAAAGCCAGCTCAAGTTTAAGAGAGGGGAAATAGACTCCACCTCCAGGTGGGAAAAGCAGCAAAGTCAAATTGAGCAGAATGGGTGATGTGAAGATTAGAAGATAAGGGAAGTGTTAAGTGGGCGGTATAATACTGTGTTTTGGACATAATGGAAAGTCTTCAGTATACCATGGCCTGGAATAGCGAAGTAAACTAATTGAGGACACAGTTCATTCAATGTTTATTGATAAATGCCTAAAGAAGTCATAGATCATTTAGTATCATTACTGGTATTACATTATAGGGTAAAGATCTACCTGAATGAGTCCTTATCTTTCTGTCATGCTGTCTAGTACACAGAAACTCAGTAATTTTCTGTGAAATCAAAGTGAAATGACATTTGCCCTCCAAATTCTGTTGACCCTTGGCAGTTGCAGGCTTAACATTCCAGGCTTTAATGTTCAAGAATGATTCTGAAAGTCCATGATAAGATGTCATTGATAACTGTTGAAAAATGAGTATGAATCATGCTGTAAGGCTTGGTGTGCTAGAAAAAAATCCTCAGCCACTACTAAGTGAGCTTAGGTCACTTAGTTATTGCTTAACATCTTCATCTCAACACAGCTTCACTATTCTCAGCCTTAGAGTATAAAATCTCATTAGAGTCACTTAATTTCCAATTCTGTATTTTATGAAGACAATATGCTACAGTAGCATGTCAATGTAAAATTTGTGAAGATCTTGAGATCTTTTTCTCTCTGGCTAAGAGGCAGATTTATGTGTTCAAGTTTCCACTTTCTAAGAACTGACAGAAATGCCAGTCTTAAGGATGCTCTTAGAGTGTACTGAAAGGCTGTCACAGCTCTGAGGTACCACTGGACAGGTAATCCAGTTCCTTTGTTGGGAGATCTACCTTTCTTACTATTCCTTGGCCAGAAATGTAAACTCCTAGGCCCCATGCCTAGGAGCTCTGATGACGCAGTGCCTATTTGACTGCTAACCAGAAGACTGGTGGTTCAAACCCACCAGCTGGTCCCTAGAAGGACGATGTGGTAAAGATGAAGTAAAGAAGAACCTTTACTTCCATAAAAGTCTAACTGCCTTGGAAACCCAGGTGGGGTCATGAGTTGGAACTAACTCGATGGCAGTGGGTTTGGTTTTTGAGGCCCTATACCAGAGAGATACCCTGGGGGTAGAGAATTAATCCTGAAAAGTGACCAGTTAAAATTTATGTTTCTTTCATGACTACTTATAGTTACTTCTTAAGGTCTCTGCTGACAAGTAAAAAAAGAGCCAATGATGTTTTGGTTCATTTTACTTTTTGTTTTTAACACAAAGTTATGCTTTCGTCCAAGAGGATCTAGGGTACTGTATCCATTTTAAATGTATTCTCATTTTTATTAATTTAAATTGATAAATGTTAAGAAGGGCAACCAAATTTCCTGTTTTATATAATGTAGAAAACAGTAATAGAACACATTCACTTTCAATGTGCTTTTTATATGGGAAAAGCACTGGGTTTTAAACTCTTAATGTTTTATGTCCTTTTCTTGCACCTGGCATATTATAATTACACCTTATGATATGCCAGATGATTCTATACAAAGGAAGATTGTACAATAAGAACTTGTTAATATGTAAAATGAAATACTCACACACTGCCCAGTTATTTCCAATTACAAGAAAATATAAGATACATGATTTGGTTATTACTCTGCTTTACATGTATTACAGGAGGAAGTCTAACAGGAGCTGTATTTAATCCCGCTTTGGCACTTTCACTACATTTCAAGTGTTTTGATGAAGCATTCTCTCAATTTTTTATAGTATACTGTCTGGCTCCTACTTTAGGTAAGTGTATTTTTATTTAGTATGTTTGAAAGATTAGGATCTTAAAATATGATACAGATTATCACTGTAACATGTCACTTTCCAAAGCCAGAGTAGGCACAAAAAAGAAAATGGTAGCTAACATGTTGGAAATAATTTTATTTTGTATAGTATCCTATAAAATGGTTTGTATTTTAAAAGAAACAAAATTATCTAGTTAAAGCTGGATAGATTCAGGTATGATACCACTTTAAGGAACCCTGAGACATAAGGACAAAAAAAAAGGAAGAATGATTACTTCCATTCAAAAATAATTTCTTTTTTTACAAAAAGAATTTGTTTCATCGAATTTGTGAGCAACAGTTAAAATATAATTTGGTTTATTTGACTCATTTTGCAGAAAAGCATCTCATGAAACAACATACACTTTTAATAAGTGTAGTTTTCAAATTATCCAGAAGTTCCATTCCTGCTATTTTCTATCTGGATCAAATATATAAAACTTTACTATAAAGATGGGTCAGATAACACACACACACAAAATTCGTATCTTTAGCCATAATATGCATTTTAGCTATATAAATTATTGGCATTTCTTCATTTTGTTTACTAATCTGTGTTTCAAGCCTGTGATTATAATTCTTAACTATAAATTAATATGAGGATTCTGGCCTCACTTTTGGTCCACAGTTAACATTTTCTTGTTTGTTGTTTGTTTTCTAACATTTTTCTTATTGGAAAAAAGAAAGGGATACACCCAAGGGAACACTGGCATAAGTTTAAACAGCCATCACACTCTGCTTCTTCTATTCAACTTCTATTCCTTTATCACCCATTATTATGTTCAACAATACTATGTACAGGTCTCATCACAAAAAATGTCAGAGAAAACCTGCATTTTGAAGCTCCCTGAAAAGCTACTAGTGGCAGCTTTTTCAGTTCTACAGATTGCTAATATTTCCCAATAATAACGTCTTTAAAGAAAAAAATTGCATTATTTTTTATTTTTTAGTAAGTTAAAAGGGTGATTGTAAACTAATTAGGCAGGTGTACTGGTAGTACATTTCATCTACTACTACAAAGAACATTAAAAAGTACGCCTTCCAGGAAGAATCTTAAGAAATATCAGAAATAATGACCATCTCTGTAAAAGAACCATGAATTTTTTTCTTAAAAGAGGTTTTCCAAGCCAAATCACTTAAAAACTTCTTCCTGGAAGGATACACTGAAAAAGTCTCATGATAGGCAAAAAAGGAATAACTCCTCCCCCACAAGAAAATGACTAGACAGTGGTAGGGTGGGCAGAGCAGCTTTATTATATTCCCTTTGTATTAGTGTACACCAAACAGGAAGCTCACATACTACTTGTGCCCATTACCAAAAGATTTTAAAGAACCATGTATCCAAAAATAATCCAAACATTCAAACAAAAAACGAGTGTACTTTACTTCTTTGCTTCCTATGCAATCTTTGACAAGTGGAATTGGGATCAATTCTCTTTTGTAACTACATATTGCCTTGTTTAGCTTGTCAAAAATATACATGCAGAAATTTTTTCCTAGTTGGCCTAAGGATCCATAGCCTTTTTCTAAATAGACCCAACATAAAATTTCTGTTGTAGTTTTTGGTTTAAAGAGTCATGTTCCTACATTTCTTTAAGTGCTTTATGAATGAGAAATAATAAAAGTATCTTTTAATATACATGGTTAAAAGACATACTAGTGAGTAACTGGCAGTGTTTAGAATAGCTTGCCATTCAATTTTGTAATAAATTGAAGTTACGTTCCCACTGGGGGGAAAAACGGGGGCCTGAAATGAAATAAAGTCACAAACTCAAAGAAAAATAAGGAATTCTAATTTTACAAGGGTCATTCAAAGAGCTAGGTGAGTCATTAAAAAAAAAAAAAAAAAAAGCCAAAATCAAATTAGGCAATGTGATGAAGTGAGAAAGATGAATCATCCCAAGATAGACTCTTCTTTCCCTTCCGGAGCAAGCAGAAAGCAAACTATTCTTGGGGTCACAGTCCTTACTCTCTCCTGTTCCTTTTCATAACAGAGAAAATTATAATTCCTCAACTGGCCTCTGCAGTCTACCTAAATTAACTTAAAATGTTAGAAATTTGACAACAAGAATGTTTACAGAATTAATTCTCCATTAAAGCATTTCATACCATGAAAATTGGCATATTCTGTTTGCATCTATGAAATAGTGATTTGTTTTAGAAAAAAGTTTTAAATGTATTGTCTTATTTTCTAGCTTTGACTTTATAAAGAAAATGACAAAATTAATGGGTCAGTTAACTTAGAGATAGTCTTAATTCTCTAGTGCTGCTATAATAGAAATACCGCAAGTGGATAGATTTAACAGACAAGAAATGTATTCTTTCACAATATAGGAAGCTACAAGTCTGAATTCAGGGTACCAGCTCTAGGGAAAGGTTCTCTCTCTGTTTAAGGTCCTTGCCTCCTTTCATCATCTGTGGGACTGACTCCCCTTAGAGATCTCTATCTGTCTTGGCACCTATTAGCCCCTGGGTCTAGGAGATTCTCAGCACAGGAACCCTGGGTCCAAAGGATACACTCCACTCTCAGCTCTTCTTTCTTGGTGGTACTGAGGTCATCCTTCTCTCTCTGCTTCTGTCTTTCTCCTTTTATCTTTTTAAGATAAAAGGCAATGCAGGCCATACCCCAGGAAAACTCTCCTTACACTGGATCAGGGCTGTGACTGGAGTAAGGATGTTGGATTCCACACTAAATCTGCCTCATAACTCATAATATAACTTAATCCTGTCTCATTAACACAGAGATCAGGATCTATAACACATCACAAATAGAGGATAATTTTATCAGATCACATCATGGGGGACGATTACATCATTACATAACTGCAAAACCACTAAGAGGCATGGCCAAGTTAACATATATTTTTTGGGGGCATAATCCATGACAGGGGATTCCCCACCTCACCCCACCCCCATTTAAAGCCTCTGGTTGCAAAACAGACTCATCTTTTTAAAATATGTTGTGGTATCAAAGTACTGCCAAACCTTGAGGTTTTCTGTTGTTGCCAAAAACAAGTAAAATAAATTCCTATCTGTATATGACAAAAACTTTCTTAATTTGATCTTAAACTGACCTACAACTTTAAATGTAAACACACTAAGATTAAAAATGAAAAAAAAAATTAACCATTGCAGGCTTCCCCTTTTAGATAGTGATTGATCTCACTCCTCTCTGTCCCTATTTGCCACTGAAAAATTAACCAACCACTACATGCTAGATTTGTCTGATGTAACCTCAAAAACGAAGATTTAGTAATATGTGAGTTTTTCACATTTTTATACTGAAGACTTAAAATTTCAGTATCGGCTGAAATTAAACATTATACGTCATGCATCTCTAAAAGCTATTAATGGTTGAGATTAATGGAAAAAATGCAAGAAGGGATAAAGTAACCCAACATATTAACCATGCCAAGTAAAAACTCTAGAGTGCTCAATTGCTTTATTCTTTGAATTTCTCCCTGGGGCATGGAGGGATAGTGTGTGTTTGTCATTTTAAAGAGGAACAAATAGAGACTCAAGTCCAGAGTCCAGAGTTTCTCACTTAGCAAGTCAGCAAGGAGCCAGAACTAAAACTACCAATGTTTGGAATTTATCCTTTGAATTCATTGTTTAGGTCCCAGTAGTTTTACCAAGAATATAGTGGTTCTAAGTATTCAGAGTTGAAGAAAAATAATGTAAGAATGTTAGATTTAAAAATCAATGTTTTGTGTAGTCTCAGACAATTCTTTTAAACATAGCTTTCAAAATTTCTAGGTGTATAATTGTATATCATTTTAAATTATGTTCACTGAGTGATTATGTTTTTCCTTGAAACCTATTTTATTTTACTGTATTTTGTCTTTCAGGTATATTGTTGATGGTTTTGATGTTCAGCCTTTTCCTTCCCTGGCTGAATAACAACCATATAATTAATAAAAAGGAATGACTATTTCAAAAAACTCAGACTAAGTTACATGACAATCAAGCTGGATGTGATAAAGGTTTTATCACCTCATATTCAACACACTGGCTGCACTGGATCCTTCGATGTTAAGCTTCCTTTGAGGCAGCTACCTTATAGGTTTCACCACTGGGACTTAAAAAAATAGTAATAATAATGTGAAATTCGAGGTATTCTGTGTTTCTCAGTTAAGACTTGTTCTTTTGAATGATGCTGCTAGAAAAGACTCATTACATTAAATATAAACCTCAAGTGACAGCTGTTAACCTTGATGAAAAAAACAGTACAGAGTGAGAAGGGAAAGTGATGGTGGAGCGAAGAAAGAGTGTGTGTATATCAAATTTACCTGAATGAACAGGAGTTTTAACCAACATACAACCAGTCATCCTGACATAACTAGAGGGAAGCTACTTTTCAGCCCCCACCTCACACAATGATACCATCAGCAGTATCATCTTTCAGTAGGAGAGTTGCTTTTGGAAGCAGATTATATGTCTACTTATACTCAAGGGCCTTCCTAAATTTAAAACATTTTCTAATATCTAAAATGCTTTCAAGTAGACAGTCTCACTAGCTTCAAGAAAGTCATTACTCTTCAAAGAATAAAATAAAGCACCCATACCAAGTCAAGATATAAACTTTCACATTCTCATTTGATCCTTTAACAACTACCTTATGAAGTAGGTAGGACATGTATTTTTAATCTGTTTTACAGATAAGGAAACTAAGTCTAGAGGGGTTCTCTGCCCTGCCCAAGGTCACATATAGCCAAATAGCACCTTTAGACTTTTACTTCAATTCAAAAATCTCATTTGATCATCACTATGACTAGTAGAAAATCTGAAGGTTTTGAAGAAACATTATATACTTTATAAATACTGAAATTTTTTAGGAATTACCTAGTTTTGTTTTGTCTTGAAGTCTGCAGAATCCTCAAGTTTTCCTATAATAGAAGCTTTCTATTATTATATGAGGTCAAGGTTAAATGTTTCTCTTCAAAAGAAATTCCATTATCAGGGACAGAACTGAAAGTAAAAAAATAGGGAGGGAAATATGGTCTGAGTAATAATAAATTAAAAGGCAACTGATAAGCTGCCAAGTAATTTAAGTGCTGCTTGATAATCAGCTTGTAGATAGTCACTGTACTTAGACTTGCAGACTGAGGTGTTACTAACCCTACCCAGCGAGGTCAAGATAGCCGGTTTGACAATTACAGACTTTTACTCTTGAACTTACAAAGATATGTATCATAGTTGTTTTATTTTTAAAAAGAGTTCAAAAAATTGTGACTGAATGGCTAAATGCCATTTCTGACATGGTTTAATTGGCCTACACAGTATTTTACAAACAACTGGAGCTAAAATTTTGTCTTTTTCACACAAAAATCCTTAATTCTACCTTCTTTTGAAAAATCAAAAGATCTAGCAAAAGTAGTCCTGAATTCTGACATGGCATCACGACAAAGTAATGGTTATTCTCTTTAAAATGGTCCCTTGCCACTCCCTGTATCTTCTAAACATGAAGCTGTGTTTCACAGCTTTTCCCCATAATACAGAAATACTTTTCACTCATGGTCTTTTTTTTTTTTTTTTAACTTTTTATTGAGAGTTGGTTGAAATTTTACAAAGTGGATTTGTTTTACATTCAACAGTTAACACACATTTTGTTTTGTGACACTGGTTACATTCCCCAGCCTTAACATCTCACCTCCCACTTCCTCCTTGTGGCTGGTTACTTTCTCTGTGTCCTTCCTGCCTATGCATTCCTGCCTCCCCACTATTCTCCCTATGCAAATGCTGCCTTTCTGATTTCCTATGGTGGACTGTTCTGGTGCAGGTGTTCAGCTCAGGCCTGTTATTTGGCTGAGAGTTAAGCCACCGGAGTGAGTTCAATTCCAGGCCCAAAGGGTGACATGGGCCATAGTCTCAGAGGTTCCGCCAGTCTCTATCAGACCAGTAAGCCTGGTCTTTTTTATGATACTGAGTTTTGTGGTACATTTTTCTCCCACTCTATACAGGATCTCCAATTTTGATCCCTTTCGGAATGTTTGTTACTTATAGCCAGGCACCATCCAGTTCTGGTCTCAGGGTCATACAGGTTGAGGTTTTCATGGTCCTTTAGTTCTTTGGACTAACTTGTTTCTATGTGTCTTTACTTTTCCTCACTCTTTGCTCTGGACGAGGAGAAACCAATAGTTGCCACTAAGATGGCCACTCGCAAGCTTTTAAGACTCCAGTCACTACTCACTGAAGATACTTTTGTATACCATGTTGTGTGAATTGAGTTCGATGTCCCCTGTGACCAAACATCCCAGCTTTCAGGCCCAGTGACCCACTCCTTCCAAGTTCTTATTTGCGGCTAAGAAGTTATCCTAACTTTGCCACTTGTTATGTTTTAATTGCATATGGACATTTTTATAGCACATACAAATATGTATGTAGGAATATCGTTTGCCAAGACTGTGTATGGTCATGGGTATATTCCCATTTGTCTAGCAATACCTGTCTTCCTATGTATCCACTATAGATCAATATTTGCTTTTACCAACAATGCAGTGTTGTGTACGCAGAAGTATTTGCCTTCACTGCCTGTACATGTTGTGCACCTCTCCGTGTCTTCCTTTATTCCCTAGTGATACTGTGTTAGCCACGTGCTTCTGTTACACTGCTTTTCCCTTCACCCTTATCAAACCTGTTTCTTAATTATTACGTCTCTTTCTTGAAGACTCTGCAGTCTAAGAAAAGTAAGAATATTAATTCATGAAAAACACCTAGCCCTCTAAGCTTCCCCTAACAGAATTTGAGCGCATGACGTCTGATGACACTGCTGCCCCTGCAGCCCTCTCAAGTGGTGGCTGCTTTCTCTCCCACACCTCTTATTTCACTGGGCTTGGAGGCAGAGATTTCCTTGCCTCTCATTGCTGTTTCCCGGCCATTCTCTTCTCCCTCCATTAAAGACATGTCATCAGACCATGCCATCTGCTACCTAGGTATTTCTTGCTGCACCTAGTGTACCCTCCCTTCAATTTGCTCCTTGTTCCTTTAAGATCTTAGTTCCTGTTTCATTCTCATTCATCACAATACTACTACAGAAACATTTCCTGGTCATTTCAATACCCACATAGATGATCCTTCCAATGTCTTGACCTCTCAAGTTCCTTATTATCTTCTCTTCCACTTTGCATCAGCTACAATTTTTGTCATAACCTTGAATTACTCCCATGGTAATTTCATTCAGTCTTTATAGTTGCTTTATAACAACTATATCCTAATGACTATCAAATTTATATTATTACCAGTTTGTACAAGTGTCCCGAACTCCTGACTCATATCCATTAGTTAACTGGATGTCTCTATTTGGTTGTCTAACAGACTTCTCAAATTGATACTTTCAACTCCAGTTATTTCTCACCGCACAACTGATCTTTTCTATTGATGGGCATTTCTAGTTAACTCACTGTTAAAACAATGCTTTGGCAAACGTTCTTGTGCATGTCTTCTCTGCACATACGTGTTTCTCTAAAGTGGAACAGGCTTTCATACTTTTTATTATGGTCCACTAATACAGTATAGTTCAAGGCACCATCTACTCTTGCCCACATTAATGTAGTAACTTCCTATTTCTACTGCCTAAGTGATCCTGTTAGAACAATCAGACGATGTTACAGCTTCCCATTTCAAACTAAAAGGACTGTATTCCTCCAATTAACTATCAAAAACCACAGGTAACTGGTGGTACAAAAAAAATATTCATGTGCTGGGGAAAATGGCATATGAACCAACAAAACTTTGGGGTTAAGCCAACAACAATGCCCTAGTTTGCAATTGTCTGTGAGCTAATTCACATTATTAAAAAACATACAGTAACAGAACTGACTTCATTGGAATGCTAGAGTCAGAATAATGACAAATTTTAAACATCCAAAAAGCATACAGGAAGATCCCACAAATCTTGGGAACACTCCTCAGCTTATGCAAAGTTTCAGATAATTATTCTGTAGCTTTACTACCACCACAGCATAAGCCTTCAGATCCCGGCATCTGCTATCTGCCGCAATAGCCTCTTAATTAGTCTTTTTGCTTCTAGTCCTTCTTGAGCTAATTACTCATTGTTCAAAAGAGACTAGATATTTTGGTAGAATTTAATTTATCTAATGATTCTAGATTAGATCACTACTACAGTATAAAGTTAATTCTAATACAAATCTAATTTTAAAAATATCTCTAGGGTGGATGAATCTACATTTGGATAACCCATCTTCTGTAAGCCATATATAGTGACCAAATTCTGAGCCTTTTTTAAAGCCCTTAGCATTCTAACAGAATTATTGCCATCTCTCCAGAAATGAAATGGAACACATTTCCACATCTACCTTAATTGCTCTGTAGATTTTTAAATTTAAAGCTTTATGTATATTCTAAAAGGTGAGTTAATACTGTATTTGTAGCTTTTTGGTTTATGAAAAGAAATAATTAGCACTGTTGATAATTAACATCTACTTAGAAAGCTTCTTTTCGAGGCATTTTTTTGTTCTAACACATGTTGTTTTCCATGTACTGTTGTTGTTAGGTCCCATCAAGTTGGCTTTGACTCACAGTGACCCTGTGCACAACAGAATGAAAAACCGCCTGGTCCTGCGGCAGCCTCAGAATCACTGCTGCTTGAGGGCGTTGTAGCCACCACTGTGTCAATCCATCCTGTGAGGGTCTTTCCCTTTTTCACTGACCCTCTACTTTACCAACCATGATATCCTCCTCCAGAGAACGGTCCCTTCTGACAACATGACCAAGGTATTAGAGAGACGAAATCTGCTTGCTTCTAAGGAGGATTCTGGTTGTACTTCCTCCAAGAAAGACTTGTTTGTTCTTCTAGCAGTCCATGGTACATTCAATACTCTTCACCTTTACATGTATAAAATCTCTAAAATACTCCTAAAAAGTACTAGTTAGCCTATGTAGTGAAAGCTTGTTGGTTAGCCTTCTTATCCTCAGGTTATATATCTCTATTTTCTTTTTAAAATTAAAACCAAAAATTCTGACCAAATTTATTGACATGCAAGTGAAAATATGTTCCATTTCTTTCCTGGAAAAATGGCAGTAATTTTATTAGAATCCTAGTAAGGACTACTGCTCACAATTTAATAACTGTATTATACACTGGCTACAGAAGAGGGACTTCTGTGTTCTAGATGTGGACTCACCCATTCTAGAAAATACTTTTGAAGTAAGATTTGCATAAGAATTAGCTATGCATTAGTAATCCTAACTGAAATCCTAAGGCATATAAATTTCTACCAAAATATCCAGTCTCTATTTGAACAAGGAGTAATCACCCTTATTGTCTTCTAAAAGTAAAGGGCTTATATTATCATCATCTGTATTTAATCTCTCACTTTTATCAATACTAAAGGAGATCCTAACAGGATCTCAAAGTATATATCCCTACAAAGGTTTAAACAAGCTTATTTGAAAACTAAAATTATCTGACAAACCAGTTTGAGGGAGAAGGAAATCCACTGGGACCATATGAATATATTTTTATGAATATATTTTTTAAATGATACTATGATCTAGAGCAGAGAAACATTAGCCCTAACTCTAGGGATTATTTAGATGTTTCACATCTTGGGAGAAAATGTCAAGCCTTTTCTTTAAAGTTTCCCTATTATCAAGAAGCAAGCAAAACAATTCTAGCAACGTAAAACTAAGCTCGAATAGTGTTCAATAAATGTTAGCATGATGAGCTTTATAAATTTCATTTATTCAAAGTCTGACCTGGAAAGTTCAACTTTACTTTCTCAAAGCTATGGATGCAACTCTCTAATATTACATAATGTCACAGTCGTATCTTTGAAAGTCATTGAATAGTTTCCCCCATTTAATGAAAAAGGGTCACAGAGGTTAAATATCTTGTCTGCCAAGCCAGATTTAAATGTTTGGTCTCCTGCCTACTAGTCCACTACAATATGTACCACCAGGCTAACCACAGTAGTACTAGGAAACAGAATCTCCTTGACTTTTTTGGTTGATATATTATCAGAGTACTTCATGCATTTATTGTTGATATATTATCAGAGTACTTCATGCTTCACTGAAAGATACAATGGCAGGTTTGTAGCACAGAATTTTAAAAGGAACTCAAATAGAATTTCTAAGATCAGTCCATGACAATATTTAAAACTGCTTATTGAACAAGATAAACTTCTAGAAGTCTGGGTGCTGCTCAGGTTGGCTGGAAAGAAATTTGGGAACTTCCTATGCTGTCCACTAAAATTTCAACATTGAAGATCCTACAGTGTAAGATAGGATTTGCTTTCTTCAGAGGCTAATAGATGATAAAGCGATATTTTAAAAGTTTTATTTTAAAGCATGGGCTTAAAATCACAGTTGTCTCCTCATCTATAAATAATAGAGGGATAACAGAAGTGCCTACATCTCCTGGGTGCTTAAGAATATTATATGCATCAAGTATGTAAAAAACCCAGGATAGTGGCTAGCACAGAGAAGGTCTCAGTTTATTTTAGTTCCCATTTCCAAGTGGCCCTTTTGCCTACTGCAACAAATTTAGAGATTCTGAGTCTGGTTATAAAAAGGAAAATTAAATTAGTTTTTTCAGTCTACTTTGCAGAGTGAGAGAAAGCAAGCAAAAGCGCTGAGAATAACACTGAGCGGGGTGGGGTCTAACTAAAGTTTACCCACTAATCAGCCAACTGATTCTGAGGCGCTTTCTTTGCCATATTTCTAGAGTCATGTAATGGTATTGAAAGTCCAAGTATAAATCTATTAACTTAGTATAAATTTATCAACTTAAACTGTTGTAAAAAATCACTCCTGATCCAAGTGGAAGAAGCAGCAGAAATCCCTTGAAATACTTGCCTACTAAATACTTGCCAGAAGCTGATAATATTTATAACTCATTTCATGTTCACATTCTCATGTAATACCGCAACAAAAGTGAACACAAAATTGTTATTTTGGGGGCCAGCATTATTTTTTTTAAAAGAACATTTCTAATTAATGATTTTAGTCAAGAATGAAAGCATAGTCATATAGAAAACCTAGATTTATTTGTTACGCTATTACAAAGACAAAACAATTCTCATCTGAAGTACATTGAAAATTTCATCCCCATTTCACTTGTTCTATGACAGAAACTGACCTAAAAGGTTGGAGATTGATGGGTATAACACAACAGAGTGGAATTTTGCAGGCTAAAGTAAACATGGTCAAAGGAATAAAAGCTAGTCAGAAGCCCAAGACTTGTGTTAGTGGTGGCATGTGTGGTGGTGGTGGTATTTCTGAAGAAACGACCTAGAGATGCCTGAAAAAAATTAATCTGAGCTCAAAATTAGTAAAACATGGCTCCGTGGAAATAAGATAGAGCTCTGTCTCTCTTTTCCCACTTGGTAACTTCCACTTCCAAGTGCCTGTGCATTTTTACCACATAGCCCTGCTAGATTACAGAAGATGCATATAGTGAAGGTAGAAATTACAGGCCTACTCAGAGAGTACCTGGACACAGAAAGTTTTGGGGCCAACAATAAACTACAAATACCCTCTCAGTTAATTCACCTTTGTTAATAAAGGTCCCAAGTTTCTTCTGCTGGTGACAACTTGCTGTCCCAGTATAGTCTGTCTCAAGAACTGGTTCAGGTGAGTTTTGGAGAAGGGAAGATTTTCATCAACCCCCACTCCATATAAGAGGCACCAACTGTCTCCTATAGAAATGGGTAGAATCTGAAAAACAAAAGGTTTACAACATTTACAAGATAATAGTAGCTATTATTTATTGGGGCCCTGGTAGTGCACTGATTAAGTGCTCGACTACTAACCAAAAGGTAGGCAGTTTGAACCCACCAGTCACTCTGTGGAAAAAAAGATGTGGCAGTTTGCTTCTGTAAAGATTTAAAGATTTACAGCCTTGGAACCCCAATAGAGCAGTTCCACTCTGTCTTTTATAGGGTTCCTGAGTTAGAATCAACTTGACAGCAGTGGGTATTATTAACAAATCTGTCCTGGAGTAAGTGCAGCCAGAATGCTCCTTAGAAACGACAATGACCAGACTTCTTCTCACTTACTTTGGTCATGTTATCAGAAGTGGTCAGTCCCTGGAAAAGGATAGCATTCTTGGTAGAGGGTCAGCGAAAAAGAGGAAGACCCTTTACAAGATGGACTGCCACTGTGGCTCCAACTATGGGCTCAAGCACAGCAAGGATTATGAGGATGGCACAGGACCGGGAAGTGTTTTGTTCTGCTGTACACAGGGTCACTATGAGTTGGAGCCGATTACAACAACAATGTTCAGAATGGCAGGTCATTTTGTTATTGTCGTTAATTGCTGCTGAGTCAATTTCAATTCATGGCAACCCCATGTATGCAGAGTAGACCTGCTTCAATGAGTTTTCAAGGCTGTGACCTTTTGGAAGCAGGCTGCCAAGTCTGTCTTCCAAGGCACCTCCAGATGAGTTTGAACCACCAACCTTCTAGCTGGTAAATGAGCACTTAATTGCTTGTGCCAAGATATTATATCTCATTCTTTCAACAACCCTGCAAGACAGTTATTATTATCCGTATTCTACAGATAAGGAAATTGAGGATCAGAGAGGTTCACTGTCTTGCGCCAAAGCACAATCAGTACAGTGGAAAAGTTGCAATTCCACCATTCTCGTCCCTTCCCCTTAACCCCTTCTCACATACTGAGAGGTTTTTGTTGGTTAATATAATAGTTCCATTATCTTGAAATTTTTAATGGTTACATAAACACTGTAATTATTCCTTATTCATTCCTTAAAGGCAAATACAATTTTAAACGATCACAAATCTTCAGACATTGTTAGGAATTCAGGTCAATTACTCAGATGAAGAACATGTATAAACTTTATGAATAAAATCTCTGTCCCTGAGCTCTAGCATAAAATGAATAGAAAACAAACAATTAGCTCATTAGAAAGTTTGTGACTGTTTTATAGTTATTTCACCATCACAAAGTACCCTAAGAATTCTCCCCAGAGAACTGCAGTAACATCCTATTTGTGTAACCATTAATGACATACCAAATGAGTTTCTCACGATCCTTATTAATAGAGTGGCTAGTGTTCTATTTTCAAGAACAAATATGTGAAATCCACAAGGTCAAAAAATTTGTTTTTCAGTTTCAATGAAAGTTACTAACACAAGTATCACTGATTTGGATAAACTAAGATGCTATAAAGAATGTGATGAGAAACAAGGAGAGAAGGCTTAAGTCAGTAGCAGAAGATTTCTGTGAGGTCAAACAGTGAAGTTACTGATATGTGGAACTGTGAGAATTGAAAGTAAAGTTAAGAAAGTTCCAGCAATATGAACACATGGCTGCACTACAGAAGAGACATTGCTGATTTTAGAAGGTATGGTTAACAATGACAGAAGTCAATGGTGTGGAAATAAAAATTAAATATTTAAGGAAAGACATAAATCAGAGAACTCTAAAAAGTTATTTTCTGGTAGATCTACTGGCAATACATGAGAGGAAATCAAAGATCCAATATCTCAATTCATGGTTAGTATAAAAAGCAAAGAAGCACTGACTGGGATACCATGATTAAAGCATTTGGCTGTTAACCAAAAGGGTGGTGTTTTGAAGCCATCAGCCGCTTTTTGGGAGAAAGAAGAGGCAGTCTGCTTCTGTAAGGATTTACAGCCTTATCTATATGAGATCAAATTAGCAACAATAACTCTAACGCATGGATGAGAAGTTTGGGGGGTAGTGAGTCTAAGTCAATGGTAGTGAAATAATATGGGTACCGAGAGTAACAATGGTGATACAATGTGAAGAATGTAACCAATGTTACTGAATTATATGTGTAGAAATTGAAAAACGGGTGAATGTTTTTGCCAAATTTTTTTTTTTCAAAAATGACATTAAAAAAAAAAATTACAGTCTTAGAAACCCTATGTCACAGTTCTGTCCTATAGGATTGCTATGACTTGAAATTGACTCCATGGCAGTGGATTTGGTTTTGGTTTAAGAAACATGTTCTATTCACAGTGGCAATAATCTAGAAGTTAACTGGAAGAGAGAAAGGCTGGATTCTAACTGATGCAAAATGGAACATGGGTACAGGAATTAAAACTTATAACTAGAGGAGAAACAAATGCCTGCTTAAGGTTTAGAACTGAAAACTATACCAGAACAGAACAGAATAGAGGGTACTTTGAAATATTTATCACACCAGGAAAAAACGAGGATCTCACAACCTAATGTGGCAACTGACAGTGGTAAAAGACTTAAGGCAAAATATATAAATCCTGCCATGCTACCACCGTAGGCTTTACTAAAATAAAAGATCAGGATGTAAGTGGCATCTCAAGGAACAAGTTGCCAGAATTCAAGAAGATAATGCTATAAGGTCAGAGGTAGGAGGATACTGTAAGGGGGAGATAGGAACAACAATTTAATAGCATAAAAACCTTAGTTTATAAAGAAACACTACTAGGATTATTAGTCCTACCTCTCTATGATAAGAACTAGGTACATAACCTTCAGTTTATACTAAACAAACAGTCGAGATCCTCAAGCTGGCAAAGAACAATATGCTTCTCAAAGTAACGAAATAGTTCATAAATAGGGATACCCTTCAGGCAAAGCTCATGAGAATATGATGGCGGTGGTGATGGTGCATGCCATCAAGTTGATTCTGACTCACAGTGACCCCATGGAAGAGTAAAACTGCAACTTAGGGTTTTCTTGGCTGTAATCTCATATCACCAGGTCTTTCTCCTGCAGAGCCACTGGTGGGTTCGAACTGTAGACCTTTCCGGTTAGCACCCAAGTGCTCAACCACTGTGCCACCAGGGCTCCTTATGAGAATGTGTAAAGGAGAGAAAACTGGCAGTGGGCTCTTCTGTAGAACAAGAAAAGCAGGCAGGAAATACCTTGGGAAATGATGTGCAAATCATCCTTGTACACTACACTGACCAGGACCTTTGTTGCCGTTATTTTCAGAAGGGAATCCAACACATGATTATGATTTTAGGCTTAAATTCAGTTTGGAATTACTTCTACTTCCTCCCTAAACTGAAAAGTAGGGAGTTGTAGCAAATTTCTGCTTTGTGTTTTCTAATACACACAGGTGACTTAAGAGTAGACCAGGACATGATCTTAGACTCTGCCACTCCTGCTTGAACCAACCATGGAGGTCTGTTTCTAAACAAAGGTTCATATTGTTCTTTTAAGTTCAATGCAAACAAGTATATGTCTCATTCTTCTATTTACTATTAATGCCTAGCATAGTGTGTGGCATATGATAGGTGCTCAGTAAATGTTAAACTAAACTGAACATCACCATGGTTGCACACATTCATTTTTAAGGAAGTTTAAAAAAAGTCAAAAAACTGGATAGTAATTAAAAAAAAAATCAATAATTTAAGAAATAGATCATTCTTTTTCCAAATTGCTAACTACACAGAGCCCTCTTGAATTATGAAAATAAAAATAAATTATTTCACATGATTTTCACATTAAATGACAAGAAAATAAGCACTCACCTTAAGATCATTTTCAGTGGTCAACATCTGCATCCTCAAATTGTCCAGCAACTGTTGGTGTAGTATCTACCTCCATCCCATCTGAAGAAAAAATTAACCAGGTAAGAAGTCAGCTTATATTTCATTCAGAAGGAATATAGTGCCCTCTGTTGGTAGGAGTTGCTTTTTTAAAAAATTAAAACCTCAAGAACAAAAGTACTAAAGGAAAATGCTACCTGTAGATTTAAGCCAGTTAAAAATAGCCTATACCTTTTGTAAATTCTCAATCTTTACACTAAAACAACAATAGGTATGAACTTTGTAACACAGTATGCTTCAAGTGTTCATTCTTCACAGAGCTGTTCTAAGTATTTATAATGAATGAGACCCTTTTTTTAGATAAGAGGTCCTATCCTCAAACAGCTTACGGCATATTTCAAAAGACAAAATTCATAAGACAAAATTTGCAAAGCATTATCCCCCATTTTTCTTATAGCATTAAATAAAGTCAGGGAGACGGATGCAAGGGGAAAAAAAAAAAAAGGCCCTTTAGGAAGAGTTGTCTACAGCTGCTTTCTCTACTTCCTCACCTTCCTTTCACTCAACTCACTACAAACTGGCTTCTGCCCCCAGGCCCTTGGCACCCTACTCCCTGGACATTGAGCAAGGCACACAAACGGAAAACAAGTATTTAAAATGAACTCATTATCCTGCCACATAAAACCTGCTTCAGTTTCCAAACAGTTGCCTACTGTAGAACACTAATAAAACTAAAATTCTTTAATGGCATCTCATGATCTAGGGATAAAATTCAAATTCTGTAACACAGCTTTCAAGTTCCTTTAAGCTCTGGCTCACCACTCCAACTTTACCTGTTACTATAACAGAACTTCAAACCAGTTCATTTTGGTTCATTGCCCTGCCTAAGAATTTGCATTTCTACCCCAGATAAACTGAATCAAAATCTACACTTTAACAAGATACTTAAGAGGATCACCTGGGGATCTTGATATATAATGTGGATCCTGATTCAATACACCTAGGGTGGAAATGCAAATTCTCAACAGGGAGCTGAACTAGTTCCAAGCTGTACTAATACCCACTCTTCACTCTCAAAGTTCTACTCTGAAAGAACTACTTTCAGTTCCCCAAAGCGAAATGGTCTCTTTAACCTTTGCACATGGCTGATCCCTTTACTTGCCTCTCCTGCAGTCCCTCTTTCATCTGGGTCAATTCATCTTCCACATCTTGGCTTAGATGTCACTCCAGGAAGCATTCCCTGCCTATCTAGGCTGGGTGAAGAGCCCCGTCTTAAGACTCCAGTTTCTCAAGCTTCCCCTCTATCTCAGTCAACGCTATTATTACTGACTAATTAAATTATTTCTCTTCACCTGAATGTCACAGATATGAAGATAGTAACCTCGTTTCTTTTGAGCACTGTTATATTCTTTATAACTGGCACAGTAGCTCAATAAATATCTCTGGCATAAATAAACACATGAAGTTGTAAAATGCCATTAGTAAGCAGTGTGTGGGTTTGTTTTTTTTTTTTTTTTGTAATTTTATTGTGATTTGGGTGAAAGTTTACAGAGCAAATTCACCTTCCATACAGCAGCTCACATACATTTTGTCTCATGACATTGACTCCAATTTCCCACTTCCTCCCCATAGCCACCTTTTCCCTGTGTCCTTCCCTCCCATGCACTCCTGACTCCTGCCCCACCCCCAGCTGTCTCCGAGTGCATACATAGCCCTTCTATTCTCCCATGATTGATCTCTCCAAGGAGTGTATCCACCTAATGTAAATGTTCAGCTCATATGCCTCTTTTTTTTGGCTGGCAGCCACAAGAGCGGGTTCAGTTCCAGACCTGAAAGGCAGCTAGGGGCCATAGTCTCAGTGGTTCTACCAGGGTCTGTCAAACCAGAAAACCTGGTCTCTCTCTCCCTTTTTTTTTTTTTTTTTTTAAAAATGATTTGAATTTTGTTCCACATTGTTCTCCTTCTCTATCCAGGACCTCCTACAGAGATCCCCCTTCCAGTGGTTGACAGTGGTAGCTGGGCACCATCTAGTTCCTCTGGTCTCATAGTCATATAGG
>NW_006921661.1:3039191-3046279 GCF_000298275.1 Orycteropus afer afer | reverse complement strand
TTTTTTTTTTTTTAAAAATGATTTTGAATTTTGTTCCACATTGTTCTCCCTCTCTATCCAGGACCTCCTACAGAGATCCCCCTTCCAGTGGTTGACAGTGGTAGCTGGGCACCATCTAGTTCCTCTGGTCTCATAGTCATATAGGCAGAGGATCACATGGTGTACCAGTCACTTGGACTAATTGTTTCCATGTGTCTTTGGTCTTCTTCATTCTTCTTTGCTCTGGATGAGGAGAGAACCATCATTGCATCTACATAGCTACTTGCAAGCTTTTTATTTTCCCCCCAACAAGGGAGAGTTCCACTGTGGGATTTATTTTAAAAGCAAGATGTTACTCTTTTTAAGTTTTTTTTTTTTTGGTTTTCTTTTGTTTTTTTGCAGCATTCCCTTCCCTCCCCTCCCACCCCGGGCAACCAACAAAGCAAGTTTCCCTCCATATGTAAACCTTTCCTTGACCCTCCACAACAATGAACTAATAATATTGTATTTGTGCTTCTGTGATTGATTTATTTCACTCAGCATGTCCTCCAAGTTCATCCATATTATGTGGTGTTTTGCAGACTCTACATTA
Source organism: Orycteropus afer afer (assembly GCF_000298275.1). Classification (NCBI taxonomy): domain Eukaryota; kingdom Metazoa; phylum Chordata; class Mammalia; order Tubulidentata; family Orycteropodidae; genus Orycteropus; species Orycteropus afer. The sequence continues at coordinate 3,045,708 of NW_006921661.1, read as the reverse complement.
TTCTTTACTACTGTATAGCATTCCATTATGTGTATGTACCATAGTTTGGTCATCCACTCTTCCACTAATGGGCATGTAGGTTGTTTCCATCTTTTTGCTATTGTAAATAGTGCTGCAATGAACATGAGTGTGCATATATCTGTTCCTGTCCTGGCTCTCACCTATCTAGGATATATACCTAATAATGGGATTGCTGGGTCAAATGGTATTTCCAATTCCAGCTTTCTAAGGAATCGCCATATTGTTTTCCACAGTCCCACCATCAGTGTATTAGAGTCCCAATCTCTCCACATCCCCACCAGCACTTGTAATTTTCTGTCTTGTTGAACCTTGTCATCAGTGCTGGGGTGAGACAGTATCTCGTTGTTGTGATCTGCATCTCTCTGATGGCCAATGATTGTGAGTATCTCTTCACGTATTAGCTGGCCACCTGAATATCCTCCTTGGTGAAGAGTCTATTCATGTCTTCCACCCATTTTTCAATTAGATTATTAATTCCTTTGGTGTTGAGGTGTCGGAGTTTCCTATAAATCCTAGAGATGAGTCCCTTGCAAGATACGTAATTATCAGCAAATATGAATTTGTTGCTGTCATTTTTGTTATGTGTTTTTTCGTGGGGTCGATTTCTTTGTTCCATATAATTTTCTATGCTGAGCTCATTTTGTTTATGAATCATGTTATCACTTCCTTTGTTGCTACTGTTTTAGTATTTGCTAAATATTTGTGCTGGTCCTCTTTTTGATTTGATGTGAAGGTTTATAATTTTTCTTTGGGTTACCCTGTGATTTATAGTTTTCTTCCCAAGTTTGGAACAGTCTGTTCTATCTTGTAGTTGTCTTAACTTCCCTACCATCTAGAAGTTCTGTAATGACACAGCTTTTGTTCCTCTTTTTGGTTTTTAGTTGTCCTCATTTGTCAATTGATGTCTCTGGTTCCCTGTTGACAGTCCTGTAGGCTTATTTACTGTGGATACTTCCATAGCTGTGTTGGTTTCTGGGTTATATCATCATGTGTGTTAATAGTCAGCTGTTGTTGGCTGTTGTTGCTTCTCTGTCCAGTGGATTCCCTTCAGCATCTCTTGTAAGGTTGGTCTGGTTTTAATAAATTCCCTTAATTTCTGCTTATCTGGAAATGTCCTAATTTCACCATCATATGTGAGGGACAATTTTGCTGGGTATAATTCTTGGTTGGAAATTTTTCTCTTTCAAGTTTTTATATATACTATCCCATTGTCTTCTCACCTGCATAGTTTCTGCTGAGAAATCCAAGCTGTCTTGTCAGTTGCCTCTTGTAGGTAACTTTTTGTTTTTCCCATACTATTTTCTGGATTCTTTCTTTGTCTTTGGTTTTGGTGAGTTTGATGATGATATGCCTTAGTGATTTTCTTTTGGGGGTCTATCCTGTTTGGAGTTCGCTGGACTTCCTGAATAGATATATTCTCATCTTTCATCATACCAGGAAAATTCTCTCTCAACAAATCTTTGACAATTTTCTCTGTGGTTTTATTTGTCTCTTCCTGTTCTGGAATTCCAATTACACATAGGTTACTCCTTTTGATGGTATCCCACATGAGCCTTAGGCTTTCTTCATTTTGTTTTGATCTTTTTTCTGATTTATCCCTTTCTGAAGAAGGGTTCAGGTATTTGCCTTCAATCTCACTAATTCTGTCTTCCACTGACCCAATTCTGCTGCTTTGCCCATTCAATATCTTATCTAGTCCTGAAAATTTAGTATTAATCTTCTGGATTTCTGTGTGTAGATTTTGTATTATTTCTAATTTTTCATTTGTCATTTTGTTCTTGTATTGTCTTTCAAAATTGTCATAGGGTTTTCTCTGTGTTTTCCTCAATTTTTTCAGTGTTTTTCCTTGGTCTGCCTCTCAAATTGTTGAAGATACCTAAATATAATTCTTTTGAATTCATTATCAGCAGGTTCCAATGGTGCATCTTCCTCAGGGATGTATTGGGTCTGTATCCTGGTCCCTTGTTTCTCCTGCTTTATCTTGCTTCTTTGTGTGGACTGTGATGCTCTGCTGTCTCTGAGGCATTGTGACATTTTTGTGTTTATATTTAATTGGTGATTGTATGTTGGAGTGACTTGCCCAGGATTTTCCTTTACTTTGTTTTGTTTGTATGTTATCTACACAAACAGAGTGCTGTGCTCCTCTATTCACTAGTTGACAGCACTTATACACTCACCACCTGTCTCCTTTCCTGTTGTCAGTCTCTTGTATGTCCCTGCTGACCTTGGTAAACAGAGCCTATTCTTAGGTCCCTGGAATCCAAATGAGAATGCTATCACTTTAAAATCCAAAATGGCTGCCACTTGTAAAGATTCAAAATGGCTGTGCTCTCGGTCACTTTAAAGATCCAAAATGGCCACTGCTTGTAAGCATTCAAAATGGCTGCACCCTTGGTCATATAAATATCCTATATGGCCGCTGCTTGTAAAGATTCAAAATGGCTGCACCCTCAGTCACTTTAAATATCCAAAATGGTCACACCCTATGGACAGCATAAAGTCAACAGCTCAGGTTGTCTCCCTCCTTGTTTCCTTTCCTAATCATAGGCAACCAGGCCATCGTCCCTGCAGCCCTTGGTGACCAGGGCTGATCTTTAGGTCAATTCTCAGATCCCAACACCACTTGGAAATGTTCAGGTTGTTGGTCCCGTCAGAATAGCTGACAGTCTAGAGCTCCGACCATCTCTGTACTCACTGTTTTCATTCAGGTTTTTCCACTAGTTGGTGCCTAATCCATTTCTGTATAGTTCCTTTCAAAGCTCAGGGCTCCAGGATTATCTTCTGTGTCTCTGTCAACTGGTATTTCTTTTCTTTGTTGAAGAGGGTCTGTGTCACTTGTCTGCCTATTCCCCTATCCTACTGGAAGTCCCACTTGCAAGCTTTCAAGATCCCAGTCACTACTCGCTCACCAAAGTAGGATGTAGAACAATGTTTTTCTGTAGTATGTTATGCCAACTGAGTTGGATGTCCCCTGAGACCATAGTCCAGAGCCCAAAGGTCCAACTACTTTCTCCTGCTGGGTAGTTGGCTATGGCCAAGAAGTGACTACAACCTTGTCCTTTGTCAGCTCTACTATATACCTGGGAATTCTTACAGAACATACAAATATTCTTGTAGAAACATTGTCTGGATAGGCAGTGCGTGTTTAAATGGCAAAATGAGAAGGGCTGCATTTGCTAGGAGAAAGCTAGGCAAGCAGGAATGCATAGGTAATAAGGACACAAACCAGAAACCAAAATCACTGGCATGCAGTCTATTCTGACTCATAACAACCTCCACAGAGTTTTAAGACTGTAAATCTTTATGGAAGCAGACTGCATCATCATTCTTCCATGGAGCGGCCAGTGGGTTTGAACCCGACCTCTGGTCAGCCATCAAATGTCTTAACCACTATACCACCAGACCTCCTTATGAAGGACACAGGGAAGGGATAACCACAGGGAGAAGAGCTGTTATATTGTGGGGATTGTAATCAGTGTCACAAAACCAAATGTGTATGAACTGTTGAATGTAAAATGAATCACTTCATAAAATTGCCCCCAAATCACAATAAAAAGTTAAAAAAAAAGGAAAGGCAAATATTAGAGGGCAGTGACTTTATGTTAGTGGTGGCAGAATAATTTGGAAAGGGACAGAGAAAATAGCTATACAACTGGAAGAATGTAATCAGTGTTACTGAATTATACATGGAAAAATTGTTGAATTGGTAAAATAAATAAATAAATAAATGGCAAAATGAGTGATGTGGGTACTCAGAACCTCAGAGGATAGAGATAACATGGACTGAAAAAGTGTCATATACAGGCAATTCCCAACATGCTAATGAAACTCATAAATAAAACCCTCCAAATCTCACTTGAGAAAGAAGTGTACAAGGTTTAAGACACATTACACAAAAAGTCCTGTCACCTTCAATTTTTCTGCTATAAACCACATTTAAATGAATTTTACAATTAAAAAAAAAAAAAAAAAACCACCTTCTGTCATGAAAGATAGGGTGCTCTCCAACCCATCACTATAATAAAAAAAGAGGTAATATCTTGAATTCAGATTTTGGCAGAACACTAGAAATCATCTGTGCTATCTCATCTTCAAACTTATATTAGAGGCTCACTAGCCAGAGCTTAAAAAAGAAGATTAACATAACAATAAAGTGTGATCCAAACCTCAAACTTTCTCGAATTAAAATCTCCCAGAACTTCAGGACTCCCAGGTCAACATGGCACAGGCATGAAGATTTTGACTGTATGGCCAACTAAGATAAAACTATCAGGTCTCTACTTGTCTAGAGCAAAAGAGAATGAAGGAAACCAAAGACTCAGAGAAGAAGCTTTTCCTGGCAAGGACTAATAGTCCACATGAACCACAGCATCATCCATCCTGAAACCAGAACAACTAGATGGTGCCCAGCTACTACTACTGACTGCTGTGACCAAGGACACAACAGAAGGTCCTGGATAGAATGGAAGAAAACACGTAGAACAAAATTCAAATACCTAAAAAGAAGCTAGATCTACTGGACCAATAGAGAATAGAGGAACCTCTGAGATTACTGTCCTAAACTTGGAGGTCACCTTTCAGCCAAATAATAGATTGGCTAATTTGCTGTGTAAACTTTCACCTCAAACATAGTACAATATTGAGAAAAAAAAAGTCTATTGCAGTATTATGAAATTTAAACATACTAATAAGAGCAAAACCATGGTAAGCCTCTTTGCAGAGCATTCTGTAGTCACTAAAACTAGAAGTTTAAAGGCTCTATAACAACATAAAAATACTTATATATAAAAAATACATGTAAGATGAAAGAAGTGCTTTTAACAGTGCCTAGTATATTATATACATATTAACTAATTTAATCCTCTCCCCACTTATTAACTGTGTAACCTCAAATAAATTATGTAATCTCACTGTGCCTCAATTTCCTAATGTATAAAATGGGCATCTTAATAGCATTGACCACATAGGGTTTAGCACATAATATACCAACCAAATCAAACTCATTGCCATCAAGTCGGACCCAACTCATAGCGAACCTCCTTGGGTTTCCGAGGCAGTATTACTATGGAAGTAGATTGCCCCATCTTCCGAGGAGTGGCTGGTGGGTTTGAACCACCAGGCTTCTGGTTAGCAGTCAGATGCCTCAGGCACTACGCCACCAGAGCTCCCTTGTTGTTGTTATGTGCCGTCGAGTCGCCCCAACTCACAGCGACCCCTCCTTGGGTTTCCAAGGCAGTATCACTACGGAAGTAGATTGCCCAACCTTCCTTCCGAGGAGTGGCTGGTGGGATTGAACTACCAGCCTTCTGGTTAGCAGTCAAGTGCCTCAGGCACTATGCTACCAGAGCTCCTTTAGCACATAATAAGACTATCTAAATACCTCAGAAGACAGGTGTAGTGATCAGCTTCTGAAAGGTCACAGCATTAAAAACACTATGGAGCAAAACTACTCTGCACATGTGGGGTTGCAATGAGTCAGAACAGATTCCACAGCACTAACAAGTGCTTTATTGGTAGTAGTAGGAAGAAGACTGGAGACACCTGGCACAAAGACAGGTTTGACTTCAGAGTTAGGAGTGAATTTATAAGGTGGGCATCAGGAAATCACTGAGGAGACAACTTTATATAGGTGGTGATATCAAAGAATGTTCTCAGATTAGTATAGTACAGTAAGCTGGAGGAGGGGATAATCAAGGTGAGAAATAAAGGCATTATAAATCCTGTGAGAGGTGAAAAGGGCCTAGGATAGTAGGATAACAGTAGTAATAGAAGGAGATAAGAAAGTCACATCTAGGGCTTCAAACCAGTTCAAACTGATTCAGTCACAGTCAATGCAGAACAGACTTGAATTTTAAAAATTTGGGTGAAGTGAAATGATAAGGAGAATGGGTAAAATTATGGGTCAAAACCCTGGAATGGAAGACTTGGAAGAGCTGTAGTGAGTCCTTTCAGGAGCCTGATGCAGGAGACTAGATTACTGCCAGGGCTATGGAGAGTGATACACGTTCAAAGCAGAGTGATCAGCCACCATCTTTGAGAGGGTGCTGCTGTTTTCCAACTCTGCCACTCATCAATAGATTTGGCTACTATGCAACACACACACGCTGCCCTTTTTTTCTATCATGGAGATTAAATTTCTAGCCAGGCATGAATCTTTCCAGTTATTAGTCTGGTAGTATATCCACAGTTTACAAATTTGAGTCCATTCCAGTTTCGCTTCATTGGCTATGACTGAATTAGGAAGAACCTGTTCAAAGTCATAGTTACTTCAAAGGAAAAATTTATTCTATTGGACCGGATAGGGGAATAAATGGTGAAGGCTAAGTCAAAAGACTGGAAGAGATCCATATTTGTGCCCATTCCAAAGAAAGGTGATCCCACAGAATGCAGAAATTATAGAACAATATCATTAATATCGCACGCAAGTAAGATCTACTGAAGATAATTCAGAAACGTTTGCAGCAGTATATTGACAGAGAACTTCCAGAGGTTCAAG
>NW_006921661.1:3032188-3038331 GCF_000298275.1 Orycteropus afer afer | reverse complement strand
TAAGAAGGGACCATTCCCTGGAGAAAGATGTCATGCTTGGTAGGGTGGAGGGTCGATGAAAGAGGGGGAGGCCTTCAATGAGATGGATTGATACAGTGGCTGCAATGATGAGCTCAAGTATAGCAGGGATTGTGGGGCTGGCGCGGGATCGGGCAGTGTTTCATTCTTCTGTGCATGGGGTCGCTATGAGTTGGAAATGACTCGATGGCACTTAACAACAACAACAACAACAAAGTCAAAAGAACACCTTAAGTTTCTAAATGAAATACGATACTCAGAAAAGGGAGCTACACTGATAGGAAAAATATTTTACAAACAACTTACAAACATAAGAAAACAGAAACAAACATATAAAGCCACTTGTTCCCAGGTCTGTAAGTTTGTCACAAGAAGAAAATTCAAGTTTCTTGAATGCCATCTTCTGCCTAGCCTTTAAATCAGCTGATCATCTTAATTTTGAATATAATCAGGTAAGAATCAATTTTTAAAATGAAAATGGTAGTAATACATGTACACACACATAAACAAAAAGGGAAATAAACGGACTGGAAGGATATGCAGCAGAAAATTAATAGCAGGTATCTCCCGGGCAGAATTATACTTAATTTTTCTTCTTTGCCTACGTACACTTTCTAAATATACACTTTTGTAGTTAGATAAATGATCACTGAAAATAACTACATAGGAACGCCCATTTTGTATTTCTATTAATTTGCTTCCTATACTATACAGAGGTAATTCCAAGATTTCTCTGTTTCAGTTTCCAAAAGAACCTATATGCCTCTGCATAACTTACCTTGTTGTCCAGGTGCCAAGTGCCCATTTGAGTGTTCACAACTGCAGAGAAAGCAGAAGCTCACCTTCAAAATCTCTTATTGAGTCTTCTGTCCGGACCCCAGCCATGTTATACTGGCTGCTCACAGACTGAGAAAGCATTCCTTCTAATCTCTCCAATGTGGCTTGGCCTTCTGCTGTTAAATGGGATAATCCTTCTTCATAGGTATAAAATGTAGGGATGTCCCCCTGTCCTTGTTCTAAACAAACAAAAAACTTTTTAAGCTATTGTAGAACAATTAGACAAAAAAAAAAAAGATAATCAATAATGCATTTGCTGAGTATAATGTACAGTAAAAAGAGGATTCTGTAACAATACTTTTCAACATTCATTTAACATACATATACAGGTCATCTGTCAGAGATATATGCAAAGAAAATGTCCCTACCCTCCAGGATGAAAAGGGATTCCAAGAGATAATTAACCAGTAAACTGTAATTCCCACAGAATCACATGTGCAGGGATTAGAAGGAAAAGAGAATGTTCCTGAGGTCAGAGAGTACTATATTATCCCAAGGTGGAAATTTTACAGGTGAATATAAATTAATTCAATATTAATTTGTATTTAAGGATATTTTTCCTGATTAAAATACATGCTCTTTTTAGAAACTCACAAATCCTGGAAAACATAAAAAACGATAAAAATAAATTAAAATCACTCAAAAACCTCACCAAAGATAGGGATGTATTTATGTATGTGAAGAAGTCCAAAAGGAGTTTGTCTCAGGCTAGAAAGGGGGTACACATAGAGCAAAGGCCTTAGGATACCCAGATTGGTGTGCATAAGACCAGAGGGAAAAAGGAACGAGAACAGTTGGTATCTCAAGCTAGAAGACTATCCCAGCAAAGCAACTGTATTCTGGTCTGGGGAAGCAAGGGGAAATAGTCCTAGAGTAAATCAAGTACGGCTGTGGAAAAAAGAAATTCTTGGCAGTGAGCTTTTTGAAGGAATATGCTAAATAAAGGTTAGATGATAAAGGTTCTCAAGGAATGGAGAGAGATGTCTCTTTCTCTGGTAGTGGCTGCCACGATTTAAAAGACTCTCCTGACACCCACTTTCCTACTTATCATTTTCTTTCCTCCTATTTGTCTTTATCCATATTCTCCCCCTAAATAATCTCTACTTCTTTTAACTCTCAAGCTTAGAAAGCCCATGTATTTCCCCAATTTGTCTGTTCCAAAGGGCTTAGACATAATAACTATACCATATTAGGTACTTTATAGGAACATCTCCTATCCCTAGTATAAACAGATGCTTAAAATATTTGAAAAATTAAAAATTCATTTCACTAACCATGTGCTTCCACATCATATTCCTCTCCATCATAATCATCTGAATCTTCATCCTCAGGATCTGGATGCAAAGCCTGGCATTCACACATTGCAGTGAACATTGCTTCCACTGAGCAAGGAAATTAAACTGTAACTAATATTTTCTCTGGTTAATGTATATTAAAAATTTCATAATTATCAATGCAAATAAATTTAATGGGTAGACAAAAGATAAATACTAAGGTCACATTATTTCTAAAACTTGCTAAATTCCAAGTAGGATTAACCTCTGAAGTGTTAATGACAACGGACAAGTAACAAAATAATAAAAATTCAATTCAAAGTATTATTGGATTTTTTCAAGGCTGGCTCAATTGTCTGAGAAAAAGGGTCAGTGTCCTGGTCAGAAAGGAGCTCTGGTGGCATAGTGCCTAAGGCATTTGACTGCTAACCAAAAGATGGGTGGCTCAAACCTACCAGCCACTCCTCAGAAGGAAGACTGGGCAATCTACTTCTGTAAAGATTTACCACCTTGGAAACCCAAAGGGAGTCATCATGAGTCGGAACGGACTCGATGGCAGTGAGTTTGGTTTTACGGTCTTGGTCAGATTGCTGCTAAAAGGGTGAAACCCCTCTGATCTGGTAGGACTCTCTACAGTCATCCTGATGTCTTCCACTTTAGGATGTCATAATTCCTCTGTCATCCATCTGGTGAGACCCACAGCACATAGCATCAAGTCAACAAAAATAATGAAGTCCACCATTCACAAAATATACCAGGTAACATGGTGTTTACTACATTCTTACTACATTCACAACTTTTGATATTAATAGGTCCTCAATAATATTACAGAAGCTAAAACAAAGAAAAAGCACTAAAGTGGAGGTAATGGTGGTAAAGGTAAACATGTGGGTGTGTATGTGCATGTGTGAGCCACTGGGGAGAACATGTACATAAAAAAGTAATAATACTATAAAACACTCACATGCTGATTTATCACTAGGCACAAATCTAAATTCAGCAATAGGTTCAACATCATCGTCACTATCTTCCTCTTCTTCATCAGTAATGGATTCTTTTGATTCCTCTAGAATAAGAACAAAAGTAATTTTTTAATGATGCCACCATTTATTTAACTCTTTTAAAAATATCATCATTCAATATTTTTATAATGGCATTTTGGACCAGATAATTCTCTGTCGGGGGTGGAGGGGGAGCTGTCCCAAGCAACACAGGATGGTTAGTAGCATCTCTGGCCTCCCCCACTAGATGCCAGCCTCCACCCCTACCCCTACCCCAGTCATGACAATAAAAAATGTCACTGCCAAATATCCCCTAGGGGGCAAAAATCATCCCCAGTTCAGAATCACTGCTCTAGCAAAGCAAAAAAAAAAAACAAAAACAACTCCACTTCTATCCTAAATTCTAGAAAGCAAAAAATACACTAATCCAAGGGTGCCAAATATAAAGCTTTTTACAAAGAGAAAATAAACAGTTAAACTTAAGAGGAAAACTTACAAATACAAATCTACAGTAAACGAAGAAATCTAAGTGTTAATATATGAAAAATAAAAGGCAGATACACAAATATCCATTATCTTCATGTGTCAAGTTATTTTACTGTGCTGAAATTTAGCTTAATAAACCATTATCCAAAGTGGGTCAATGGTTTGAATACTACATTGATTATTTTCAGCAGCTGCTTTTAAAAATGTAATTTGCACCAAAGAAAACTCAAGGCTAAATTATAGCATACATACCTCCAAATCTAGCATTCACCATAACATACAAATGTTCTTGTGGATAAGCATTTAGGTCTCTGGACACAGCATGTAAACTAATGGTGGGGTATTCCAGTGAGAATCCTAATCCAGAGCCATCTAACCAAGACAGGCGGCTGAAAAACATGTTTAAAGTAGATTGTTTTAATAAAGTACATCCTAATTTAATACTCTAGAGATGAGCAAGATCTAATTACCATATCCAAACAGGCAAAATGATCAGGTACGGGTAGGTAAAGGGAACATATAAGTTTGGCAGACGTTATTTCTACATACATATTTGTATGTGCTGTAAGAAAGTCAATATATAATAGAGCCAACAGAGGGCAAAGTTATGGTAACTTCTTAGCCACAGCCAAACACCTTGAGGGAGTGAGTCGCTGGGTCCGTGGGCTAAGGATCATGGTTGCAGAGGACATAAAGCTCAACTGGCATAACATACTACATAAAAACATTGTTCTATGTTCTACTTCAGTGAGGAGTGACAAGCGACTTAAAAGCTTGTAAGCAGCCATCTAAATGCAACAATGGGGCTCCTCATTCAGAGCAAAGAAGAATGAAGAAACCAAAGATGCATGGAAACAATTAGTCCAAGAGACTAGTGGACCATAGGAACCTCAGCCTACATGACTTAAGACGAGAAAAACTAGATGGTACCCAGCTACTACTGCCAACATCCCTCTAACCAAGTTAGTATCTGTCTTCTAGTTAGTGGCTGTGGTAGTGTCTGTCTTCTAGTCAGTGGCTGTGGTAGTTAAGAGTGTGTGTCTACTTGGCTGGGCCATTGCTCTGAGTGGCTTGGCTGCTAGATGTAGGTATTCCCCATGATGACATTGTAATCACCTCTGTGGTGGAATCTGCTGTGAGATGTTAATCAGTGGAAAAGGAGCTGTCTTTGGGGTATGGCCTGCTTCCAGTATATAAGGAAAAGCTTTGGGAAAGGTCTCTAGCTTTTTGGAGCATCTTGATCCCGCATCTGGCTGACTCTTCATCTCAGTGGCCTGCCAATCTTGGGATTGTTCCTGGACTTGCACCAGTGGTCTGACATGTTGCCTGTTGATCTTGAGACCGCCATTCTACTTGTTGACCTTGGGTTCATCAGCCTCAGCAGCCATCAGCTGCATTAGTTACAGGACACCTCCAGCTCCTGTAGGCCTGGAATAAGAGGCAGAGCTGAAGCCCTAGTTGAAGGGTCCTTCACCCAACCCCTAGAGCTGGCACTCTAGCTTTTGGCATTTGACTTCTAGCTTCCTAAACTGTAAGAGAACAAATTCCTATCTGTTAAAGCCATCTATTTGTGGTATTTCTGTAATAGCAGTACTAGAGAGCTAAAACAGTAGTTTACCCTCCTTTCTCCACCCATCCCTCATAATCATAAGGATGGGCTTCCTAAATTGGTTCTCCAGTTTGATTAATCTTAAAGACACTCGTGACCCTGCATCTGTTAGTAAAGAGGGGTCTGCTAATCCGTAGTGTGAGGTGGCAACACTAATATGCGAAATAGCACCACCAATAGATCAAGTACTTGTGAGAAGTGACACTCTGGGTGATCAGATATTTTATACTTTTCTGCAATTTTGTCAGCATGGGGAGTATAAGGAAGCTGGTTGGTTGGTCCTACTTACACTAGACAAAGTGGTGAAAGAGCAAGATGAACTCAGAGCTGCTGAGTCTCGGCTTAAGCACCACATAAAAGACCTTAGTGCTTCCAGTTGTGCTCTGAAAGCAAGCCTTATATCTTCTAGTAACAGAGCTGATACTGCTGAAAACCAAACCCAGGGTCTTATTGTAAGGGTGGCTGAATTATAATGCCAATTACATTGCCAATCCGGAACAGTGTCTGACGTTAAAGTGAGGGCACTGATTGGGAAAAAATGGGATCCTGAAACCTGGAATGGGGACATATGGGCAGATGATCAGGAAGATCAGGATATGGAGCCTGTAAATTCTGTTGAATCCCTCCCATCTGAGCGGATTACTGTAAAACCATTATTCCCTCCCCCCTCAGTTTGATGGGACTAGCCAAACTGTTCCTGCTGGGTCAGTGCCTGAGGCAGAGGACATGGAAGACATTCCTGAATGCTCTCAGGAACTGCCTCAACCACCCATTGTTGCTGCTAGACCTGTAACTAAAGTCAAGTCCAAGCGAGCCCCAAGAGGTGAAACAGAAAGTGTGACTGAGGAGGTGATACGCTACACCCGAAAAGACCTACTTGATTTTGCTAACATGTACAGACAGAAACCTGGAGAATAT
>NW_006921661.1:3020488-3029793 GCF_000298275.1 Orycteropus afer afer | reverse complement strand
CCTCCAAATTGTAAGAATAAACTCCTGTTTGTTAAGGCCATCCCATTTGTGGTATATTCTTGTCAGAGTGGCACTAGGTAACCAGAACAACCTCTTTCTTGACTTTTTACAATAGCAGTCTCATAGAATACTTATTGTGTTGTAATTAGTTTCACACAGTATAATAGCCTCTAAGTTCATCATGTTATGAGATGTTTTGAAGATTCATCATTGTTCTTCAATATTGTGTAGTTTTCCATTCTGTGTATGTACCAGTTTGTTGATCCATTCTTCCGTTTATCAGTATTTGTTTCCATCTTTTTGCTATGAAATAGTGCTGCAATGAACACGAGTGTGCTCATCATGTCACAGCTCTTATTTCTCTAGGATATATACCTAGGAGGGCATTTCTATTTCTAGCTTTTTAAGGAAGCGCCATACCATTATCCACAGTGACTATACCATTTTACAGTTCCACCAACAGTGTGCATGAGTGTTCCAGTCTCTCCACAACCTTGCAAACATTTTTTTTTTTTTTTAACTTTGCTATTAGTGCTGTAATGGCTAAAGATCATGAGCACTTCTTTATTATGTTTGTTAGCTGCCTGAATGTCTTCTTTGGTGAAGTGTTTATGTCCTCTGCTCATTTTTTAATTGGATTATTTATCTTTTTGTTAAACTGTTGAGATTTTCTGTAAATTTTAGAGATTAGCCCCTTGTCTAATATGTCATTGCCAAAAATTTCTCCCCCGTCTGTGAGCTGTCTTTTGAATCTTTTGGTGAAATTTTTTGATTTGACTAAGTGTCTAATTTTTAAGAGGTCCTAGTCATCTATTTTGTCTTCTGGCATTTGCACATTTTTAGTTACATTCGATATGTATTATCTCCTGAATTAGGGCCCCTAAATTTGTCTCTATTTTTTCTGATGGTCTTTATGATGGTTTTAGGCTTTACATGCAGGTCTTTGATTAATTTTGTATATGGTGTGAGATATGGGTCCTGTTCCATTTTTCTGCAAATGGATATCCATTTTGCAAGCACCGTTTATTAAAAACTCTCTCTTCCCCATTTAATGAATTTTGGCCCTTACTTTTCCAGGGTCTCTTTCCTTTCCATATACAGCTGTTGATTAGTTTTTCTATGTCTTTAAAGAAAGATGATGGAATCTGGATCGGGATTGTTTATCTGTAGATCACTGTGGGTAGTAGTGACATTTTCATGTTAAATCTTCCTACCTATGAGCATAGTATGTTGTTGTTATGTGCCATCGAGTCGGACCTGACTCATAGCGACCCCTCCTTGGGTTTCCGAGGTGGTACCACTATTTAAGTAGATTGCCCAACCTTCCTTCCAATGAGTGGCTGGTGGATTTGAATCGCCAGCATCTGGTTAGCAGTCAAGTGCCTTAGGCACTATGCTAGCAGAGTTCCTGATCTTGTAATAGTAGCTTATAATTTTCTTTGTACAGGTCGTCTGTGTCTCTGGTTAGATCTATTCCTAAATACTTCATCTTTTGGGTGGTTGTTATAAATGGTATTGCTTTTCTGATTTCCTTTTCAGAGTTCTCTTTATAGTGTAAAGCATTTAGATTGATTTTTGTCATGCTGGTCTTGTCACCTAACACTCTGCTGAAACTATCAATTAGTTCCAGTAATTTTCTCAGAACAATGTTTTTTAAGTGCATAAAATACATAGAATTATGAAAGAAACCAATTATACTGCTATAAATACAAATTTATATATAGTTATAAATATGCTTCTTTATTACTACTTTAAATAACAAGATCTAGCATCAGGTCTACTAATGACCATAATTTCAAAGCAATGATGAACATAAGCATTATTTCAAGGTCTCCACAATTCTAATTTGATATGAATAGAATTGTATTTTCTACTGTTGACAAAGTCACAGATACTGCTAATACTACTGTGGTTTGCGGCCTACATTTATAATTGAAAGATATATTATGCACATTTTTGGTGAGACGTTATCAAAAATAAAGATATCATTTTTTTCCCATCTAAATTCATGGATACTCTGAATTCTAGACACAGTCCTCAAGAGTGAAGAACTCCTGGTCTAAACTGGGACTTTATCATAAAGGCACATTTATCTCGTTCACCCCTGCAGCAGGGAAAATAATGAGGAACCATCAAATGCTGGTATGTTAGAGACAACAGGATTTTCTATGTTGGCTATACAGGTATGAAAGAAACAAGTCAATAATGACTAATGTTTCTGTCCTGGAAAACTGTAAGGAAGATAGTGAACACTGAAGGAAGACCAAATTTTAGTGAGGAAAACAGGAATTTTGTTCTAGTCATGCTATAGTCTGACATACCTATTAGACAATGGGTAGTTTAGATTTTCTTTTTTTTTTTTTAAATCACATATATTAATTTTCGGCCAGTTCTAATGAAAATTCTCATTTCTTAGCTACTTTGGGTATGAATTCATAGGAAAAAAACCACTTTTCAGAAAACTGCTCAAGAACTCAATCGAGTCCAATAATAGTAAAGGATCCTTGTATCTAATCCGTCTCATTATAAGCATTATGGAGAGAAATAAAGCAGGGGAAGGGAGATAAAGGGCTTTTAGGGATGACAATGTGTCCATCGGACCTGACCCACAGCGACCCTTCCTTGGGTTTCAACCACCAGCCTTCTGGTTAGCAGTTAAGTGCCTCAGGCTCTATGCTACCAGAGCACCTAGGGATGACAATAGGAGCTAATTTATAAAAGGTGGCTAAGGAAACACTTCACTGATAAGCTGGCCTTTGAGCAGAGAACTGAAAGAAACAGAGAAACAAGTTATGTGGACATATGGGTAACTTTCCAAAGAGAAAATAGCTTGGAAAAAGTACTAAGAGCACGGAGGTACTAAAATGGGAGCATGTTTGTTGGAAAGTGACCTTGGTGGGAGCATGTATGGTAACACTGGGGAGTAACAAGGAAGTCAATGTGTTTAGAATAAAGTAAATGAAGAAGAAAGTAGCAGATGAGGTCAGAAAGATTGGGGTTGGCAGGAAGATCGTGTAGGTCCTTGTAAACTATTTTGAGGTCTGGTCTTTAGCTTTTACTGTAAGGGCATTCTAACACTTAGAGGTCAGGGCGATAAGACTGGCACAGTAAAAAAGACTGAGAAAGGGAGGTGCCAGGGAGAATTCAAAGCTTCCATCATCTAAATATGACCAGGGATAGGGGACTGTGGATAGCTGGAGAGAGCCGCCTTGAAACATATGGAAATATGGGCCAGAAAATAGGTAATGAAATTGGAAATTTGAGAAATTATTTCAGCAAAACAAGGGATAAAAAGGAGTAAGGGCCTAGTTGAATTTGAAAGCATGGAAGTGAACAAAACGCATGTCTCTTAGCAGATTACCAAAGGAGAGGGGGAAAAAAAAAGCTAAACACAGTTTTATATTTAAATACCACCTTGTGAAAATGGAGGCGAAAGATACCAGGCAGAGTATAAGTCCTTACAGATAAGTCTTTATGTCTTTTTGGTTCACTGAACTTAATCTAATATCAGAGCCCAGAAAAAGAATACAGTCAAACTCTACATGCAACTTCAAGAGTTAACATACCCCTTGAAAACCCAAAGTTTAACCCAAATTAAGAGACCCTGTTCTATAACCTGCCCTCTCCCTACTGTGATTTTTCACTACTCAACTTCAGCACTATCTGTACCACTTACTATTGAACATGAACTGCCTTGTTACATTCCTAATACTCTGCTACCTTATTTAACTGTTACCATTATACTTAATCTTCAAGTAGAGAATAAACTCCTGGGAGTCAGGGGTCAAATCTGACACATCTTTGGGGTTATCTGTCTTAAAACAAAGCAAGGCTCAAATAAATATTCAACAATGAAGAGATGTCTGACTGTTGAAGTCCAAAGTATACCAGATGGCCAAAGGAAGGAGAAATGCTTTCTAGGGCTTAGGTATGTTAGCCAGATCCCTTTAATTATGATGCTAGCCTGGGGTTGGGGGTGCTCCTTTCCCCATCAACACCTACAAAAAATTCAAAAATCCTCTACAATCTGCTCTGAACCTACTTATATCCTGCCCAGGGCAACCCCTTCCCGCATTTGTTCGCTGGAAAGGAAAGCCACATTTTCCAGACAATAACTGGAAACTCAAAACCTTAAGACGAGACTATGAGTAAAGAGCAACGCAAGCACTAGGCCTCTGGAATATAGGCGGGGAGAACGCACAGTGAGTGAGGAAATTTTCGTTTGAAAGAGAAAGGAAGGCTCTGGAGCAGCAGACACGAACAATCGAGTCTTCCTCCCCGCAGAGCCATCCCCTGGGCGACGCTAACTAACCACGCACTGTTCCTCCCAGCAGCCGAAGTTGCAGTCTGTCCCCCGCTCCTTGGCATCTCCGGGGTAAGAAGGCAGGCAGCGCGCAAGAGGGCAGCGCCCGGGAATAGGGACCTTACCTCTCAGCGATGTAAAGGGTGCCGGTGCCAAGACCCTTCCCGTCCAACACAACCTCGGTATCTGGCTGCTGCTGCCGGAGTCCCTCAGCAGGGCTGGGTGGTGGGAAACTTTTGAGGAAGCTCATTGCACCAGGAAGGGGCGAGATACACACCACAACCAAGCTGAAGCGACGGCCACCAGCGCTTGCCGCGTCTCGCCCCGGAAGCGGTGGAATCACCCCGGTAGAACAACTTACTATGGGCCGGAATTTCAGCTCGGTGAACCATAGAGACAAGCCGTTCTAGGAAAAACTCTCGGAGGCCTGAGAAGACCAAGACGAGTTTGTCACATGACACCTTCCTCACGCATGTCATTTTTGAGGATCTAGGCTTGTGCTCTGGTGGCTTAGTGCTTAAGGCATTTGACTGCTAACCAGAGGGTTGGTGATTCATGACGCACCCGCCACGCTGGAAGGAAGACTGGGCAATCTACTTCCCTGAAGATTTACCGCCTGGGAAAAACCAAGGGGGTCATTATGAGTTGGAATCCACGTGATGGCAGTGAGTTTGAGGCTTGGAATAACGTTCTCCCACCTTTTATTTCAGGGTCGTCAGAGCATCACTGAGAGAGAGGAAGCAAAAGGAATACTATCTCTTTCACTCCAAAAGAGTAAATAAGAGACCTGAGACATGGAGTTCCTTGTCAGGATACATATGGAGCAGAGACCACACGGATCTAGATGTCGGAAGTCTCCTAACTCGGTTCAGGGCTTTACTAACCTAGTCTTGCTGCACCTGGAACTGTTTATATCTCAATTCTACACAACCATTCACCAGACAGGAATCTAGGACCAGATGTGGTCATATTACAAGTCTCAGGGGAAATGAGCACAGAGCGGTCATTAAATCAGGGTGAAGAGAAGGCTATTGTCGGTAAGAAGATAGGATGCAGAGGGAAAGAAACTCCACCGGTCTTCATTAGCGCAATAGGCATTTTAAAAGTAAAATAATTAAATTAACGAGTGTTATGTGCCAGGCATTGTTTTAGGCACTTTACACAAATTATTAGTTCATTTAAGGAGCTCTGGTGGCACAGTGATTAAAGCGCTGGGCTGTTGACCCAAAGGTGAGTCCTTTGAACCCAACAGATGGTCTGTGGGAGAAAAGACATGGCAGAAAATACCTGGCAAGGTGCTTCCATTAAGACTATAGTCTAAGAAACCATATGAGGCAATTTTACTCTGTCCTATAAGATCACTGCTTGAGTAATTTCTCTTAGATCAGCACAAGGCCAGTCCCTAAGAGGCGGAGGTTAAAGATGTCCCAAATGTCCAACTTATCCAAACTGCGTGCCACTCCAGCATGTCTGACATCAACTTCTCCTCCCCTCAATAATCTCCCTCCCATTTTAGGATTTGTAGTTGGCTGTAATGTCTCATGAAACTCATAAACTCCCAAGGGAACAGCTCATGTGGTGGTGGTGGTGGCGGTGGTAGAGGCTGGGAGGCTGGCAAGTCCTAGGTCTGTGGGTAGGTCTGGAAGATTCTCCCAACTTGCATGGTTGCAGGGGTTGGCGAACCCTTATCGGCAGATCAAATGATAGTTGCTGTCTCAAGTCCAGGGCTGAAAAGATGACGAACCAAAGCAGAACCAGAGCAAGAGAGAGAACCTTGCCAGAGCATTCACATACATACCCTCAAAGAAGCTAAGCATGGTGACTGGAGTCACACCTTCCAGCAAGGCAGGACTCAAGATACATTCCACCCTAAACAGGCATAGAGAATGGGATTTAAGTGGTTAAATACATCATAAAATGGGTGGTGACTTGAATCATACCCTCCAGCAAGGTGGGCCTCAAGATGTATCCCACCCTTAACATGCATAGGGATTAGGATTTACAATACATCACAAAATGGAGGATGAGGCTAGAAGGACTATATTAACCAATTCACTGCACTACAGTTACTATTAGTTGGAATAAACTCCCCAGCACACAACATTAGTTCATTTATTCTTTAGGACAACTTTATGAGGAAGTTACTGTTGATCCAATTTTACAGATAAGAAACCTGAGCATGAAACGCAAGAGCAAGAGTTTGGCTATGAGAGACCTAGTGTAATCCAAGTCAGTCAATCTTTCTAGACTCCATTTTTCTTGCCTATAATTCACTATGATCATACTATGCCATAGGATTGTTGAGACTAGAGGACCAATATGTGAGGAAGTCTTATTTTTATCTTGTAAACAGCTAGGGAAGTGTTAGAGAGTTTTCAGCTGGGATTAGTTTGTTGGTAGTGAGAAGGATGAACTATTATGCATATAAGGTGATTGAAAATACCATGGCTTGGGTTAGGCAGACCTTAGTCTTCGAAATGACTTTGCTTCTTAACACCTTAAAGAGGTCTTTTGCAGCAGATTTGCCCAGTGCAATATGACATTTGATTGCTTGAGTGCTGCTTCCATGGCTGTTCATTGTGGATCTAAGTAAAATGGGTTCCATGACAACCTCCATCTTTTCTCCATTTATCATGATGTTACTTTTTGGTCCAGTTGTGAGGATTTTTGTTTTCTTTATGTTAAGGTGTAATCCATACTGAAGAGTGTAGTCTTTGATCTTCATCAGTAAGTGCTTCAAGTGCTTTCACTTTCAGCAAGCAAGGTTGTGTCATCTGCATATCACAAGTTGTTTGAGTCTTCCTCCAGTCCTGATGCCATGTTCTTTATATAATCCAGTTTCTCAGTTATTTTATTAGCTTACATATTAAATAAGTATGGTGAAAGGATACAACCCTGACACACACCCTTCCTGATTTTAAACCATGCAGTATATCCCTTTACTGTGTTCAAACAACAGCCTCTTGGTCTATGTACAGGTTCCTCATGAGTAAATTAAGTGTTCTATAATTCCCATTCTTTGCAGTGTTACCCATAATTGGTTTTGATCCACATAGTAAAATGCTTTTACATAGTCGACAAAACATAGGTAAACATCTTTCTGGTATTCTTTCCTTTCAGCCAAAATTCATATGACATCAGCAGTCATAGCCTTTGTTCCTTGTCCTCTTCTGAATCGATCTTGAATTTCTGGAAGTTCCCTGTCAATATACTGCTGCAACTGTTTCTTAATTATCTTCAGCAAGATTTTATTAATGATATTGTTCAATAATTTTCACTTTCTATTGGATCTCCTTTCTTTGGAATGGGCACAAGTATCTGTCTCTTCCAGTCAGTTGGACAGGTAGACTTCCAAATTTCTTGGCATAGATGACTAAGTACCTCCAGCACTGCATCGGTTTGTTGAAACATCTCAGTGGATAGTCCATCAATTCCTAGAGCGTTGTTTTTCACCAATTCCTTCAGTGCAGCTTGGACTTCTTCTTTCAATACCATTGATTCTTGATCATATGCTACCTCCTGAAATAGCTGAACATCAACCAATTCTTTTTGATAAAGTGACTCTGTGTATTCCTTCCATCTTCTTTTGATGCCTCTTGCATCATTCAATGTTTGCTCAAAGATTAGATTCCCCAAATAATACTGGAAGAAAACTGGCTACCACCAGTCAGTATCTGGTAATTTCTTATTAAGTTCCTCTAGTTTTCATAGTGTTGTTTTTGAAGACATTTTATCCATACTTTATAGCTTAAGAAAAGGGATCTTAGTTATGAAAAGGAGCTCTTCAAATACCTGATACACTGCTAGGCTCAGAAGAGGCACTTACAGAATTTGAACCTTTTGCTTCTTATATAAATCTTTGTGGGAAATAAAGCAGTAGGCACTGAATAAATCTCAAATTTTACAGTCTTTTAATTAAAAAAAAAAAAAAAAAACTTTCTCAGGACCAGGTTTGCTGGTCTGATAGAGCCTGAAGGAACCACTGAGACCACCCCTGGCTGTCCAGGTCTGGAATTGAACCCACTCCTGTGGCTTCCAGCCCAACAAAAGACAAGTATATGAGCTGCACATTTACATTAGGTAGATACACTCCTTGGAGAGATCAATCATGGGAGAATACAAGGGCTAGTTATGCACAGGGTAACAGCTGGTGTGGTGTAAGAGTACTTGGGAGGGAAGGACACAGGGAAGAGGTAACTATGGGGAGGAAGTGGGAGGGGAGCTGTTGCATTGTGGGAAACTGCAGTGTCATGAGACGAAGTGTATGTGAGCTGCTGTATGGAAAGTGAATTTGCTCTGTAAACTTTCACCCAAATCACAATTAAAAAACAAACAAACATGCTTTCTTACCCATTATGTTCTTTGACCCTTAGAGTAAATCTGTGAAGTAGGCAGGGTGACTGTTATGTCCATTTTATAGATGAGGAAACTGAGGACCAGAGAAATTAAGTGACTTATTCAAGGCTATATTACTAGTTGTTGTTTGGTGCCATCAAGTCAGTACTGACTCACAGTGATCCTATGTACACTGTACAACAGAACAAAACACTGGCCAGTCCTGGGTCATCCTTACAATTGTTGCCATGTTTGAGCTCATTATTGCAGCCACTGTGTCCGTCCATTTCATTAAAGGTCTTTCTCTTTTTTGATGACACTGAGGTAGAAATTAAATTCCTGACTTTTTTGTAAGTCTAGAGTTTTCCACTACAAACCACTATCTCTTAGAACTACCTAGCAGGGGATTATAAACATTCCTGCTTTTTGGTGATTGAAAGAATTATGATTTTGACTTTTTTTTTTTCTCCACACGTAAATACGCCCATGTATAACACACATGGGAGCTCTGGTGGCATAGTGCCTAAGGCATTTGACTGCTAACCAGAAGGCTGGTAGTTCAAACCCGCAAGCCGCTCCTCGGAAGGAAGACTGAGCAATCTACTTTTGTAGTGATACTGCCTTGGAAACTCAAGGAGAGGTCACTTTGAGTCAGATCTAACTCAAT
>NW_006921661.1:3018972-3020388 GCF_000298275.1 Orycteropus afer afer | reverse complement strand
AGTGACTGTTCACTGGGGAAAAGGAAATAATCAGACTTTCCGGGGATTACTGGACACTGGCTCTGAATTGACACTAATTCCAGGAGACCCAAAGCGTCATTGTGGCCCACCAGTCAGAGTGGGGACATATGAAGGTCAAGTTATTGATGGAGTCTTAGCTGCGGTGCATCTCACAGTGGGTCCAGTGGGTCCCCGAACCCATCCTGTAGTGATTTCCCCAGTGCCAGAATGCATAATTGGAATAGATATACTCAGCAATTGGCAGAATTCCCACATTGGCTCTCCTATTATGGTAGGAAAAGCCAAGTGGAAGCCATTAGAACTGCCTCTACCTACAAAAATAGTAAACCAAAAGCAGTACCACATCCCTGGAGGGGTTGCAGAGATTACTGCCACCATCAAGGACTTGAGGGATGCAGGGGTGGTGATTCCCACCACATCCCCATTTAATTAATCTATTAGGCCAGTGCAAAAAACAGATGGATCTTGGAGAATGACAGTAGATTACTGTAAACTTAATCAGGTGGTGACTCCAATTGCAGCTGCTGATCCTGATGTGGTTTCACTGCTTGAGCAAATTAGTACATCTCCTGGTACTTGGTATGCAACTATTGATCTGGCCAATGCCTTTTTCTTGATACCAATTTCAAAAGACCACCAGAAGCAGTTTGCCTTCAGCTGGCAAGGCCAACAGTATACTTTTACAGTCCTTCCTCAGAGGTATATCAACTCCCCGGCACTGTCATAATTTAGTCCGCAGGGATCTTCATCACCTTTCGCTTCCACAAGACATCGCACTGGTCCATTATATTGATGACATTATGCTGATTGGACCTAGTAAGGAAGAAGTACCAATGACTCTAGACTTATTGGTGAGACATATGCATACTAGAGGTTGGGAAATTAACCCAACAAAAATCCAGGCACCTTCCACCTCAGTGAAATTTCTAGGGGTCCACTGGTGTGGGGCATGTCGAGATATTCCTACTAAAGTGAAGGATAAGTTATTGTATCTGGCTTCCCCTACAACTAAAAAGGAGGCACAACGTCTGGTGGGCCTCTTTGGATTTTGAAGGCAACATATCCCTCATTTGGGTGTGTTGCTGTGGCCTATTTATCAAGTGACTCAGAAAGCTGCTAGTTTTGAATGGGGCCCAGAACAACAGAAGGCTCTGCAACAGGTTCAGGCTGTCGTGCAGGCTGCTCTGCCACTTGGGCCATATGCTCTGGCTGATCCAATGACGCCTGAAGTGTCTGTAGTAGACAGAGATGCTATTTGGAGCCTTTGGCAAGTCCCTATTGGTGTCACAACGCAGACCCTCGGGGTTTTGGAGCAAAGCCCTGCCATCCTCTGCAGATAACTACTCTCCTTTTGAGAAACAGCTTTTGGCTTGTTACTGGGCTTTAGTAGAGACT
>NW_006921661.1:2994078-3015062 GCF_000298275.1 Orycteropus afer afer | reverse complement strand
TTTTTTTTTTTTTTTTTGGTAATAACATACACACATAATGTACATAGCAAAGTGTGAGGAAAATGCATGGTTTGCAAAAAACACAAACAAAAAAACCTTTGTAACATATGTTACTGTTGTTAGGTGCCATTAAGTCAGCTCCAACTCATAGCAGCCCAACAGAACGGAACACTGCCCCATCCTGTGCCAGCCTCACAAACGCTTGCTATACCTGAGCCAATTGTTGCAGTCACTGTGTCAATCTATCACTTTGAGGGACTTCCCCACTTTCACTGACCCTCCACTTTACCAAGAATGATATCCTGCTCCAGGGAATGGTCCCTTCTGACAACATGACCAAAGTAGGTGACACGAACGAAGTCTGGCCATTTTTGCTTCCAAGAAGTATTCCTGCCACACTTCCTCCGGGACAGATTCGGTAGTTGGCAGTCCACAGTAATTTCAGTATTGTTCCTTAGCACCACAACTCAAAAGCATCAACTCTTCTTCAGTCTTTCTTATTCATTGTCCAGCTTTCACATGCATATGAGATGTTTGAAAACACCACGGCTTGGGTTAGCCACACCTTAAGACTTTAAAGAGACATCTTTGCTCTTCAGCACTTGAAAGAGGTCTTTTGTAGCAGATTTGCCCAATGCAATACATTGTCTGATTTCTTGACCGATGCTTCCATTGGTGTTGACTGTGGAACCAAGTAATATGAAATCTTTGACAACTTCTTCTCTCCATTTATCGTGAGGCTGTTTATTGGTCCAGTTGTGAAAATTTTTGTTTTCTTTATGTTGAGGTGTAATCCATACTGAAGAGTGTAGTCTTTGATCTTCATCTGTAAGTGCTTCAAGTCATCTTCACTTTCAGCAAGCAAGTTTGTATTCTCTGTATATCACAGGTTGTTAATGATTCTTCCCCCAATGCTAATGCCACATTCTTCTTCATACAGTCCAGCTTCTTGGACTATTTGCTCAGCATACAGATTGAATAAGTATGGTGAAAGGATACAACCCTGACACACTCCCTTTCTGATTTTAAACCATGTAGTATCCTCTTGTTCTGTTTGAACGACAGCCTCTTGGTCTATGTACAGATTCCTCATAAGCACAATTAAGTATTCTGGAACTTGCAGTTTTCTCATTTTTGTAATTTATTATGATCCACACAGTCAAATGCTTTTGCATGGTCAATAAAACACAAGAAAACATCTTTCTGCTATTCTTTGCTTTCAGCCAAGATCCATTTGACATTAGCAATGATATTCCTTGTTCCATGTCCTCTTCTGAATCCAGCTTGCATTTCTGGCAGTTCTCTGTCAATATAGTGCTGCAACCATTTTTTAATTATCTTCAGCAAGATTTTACTTGTTGTTGTTGTTAGGTGCCGTCGAGTTGTTTCCAACTCATAGCGACCCTATGCACAGCAGAACGAAACACTGCCTGGTCCCGTGCCAGCTCCACAATCCTTGCTATACTTGAGTCCATTGCCACAGCCACTGTGTCAGTCCATCTTGTTGAGGGCCTTTCCCTCTTTCATCAACCATCCACCTTACCAAGCATGACATCTTTCTCCAGGGAATGGTCCCTTCTTACAACATGACCAAATTAGGTGAGACGAAATCTGGCCATTCTCGCTACCAAGGAGCATTTTGGCTGCACTTCCTCCAGGACAGATTTGTTAGATCTTTTAGCAGCCCATGGTACTTTCAGCATTCTTTGCCAGCACCACAACTCAAAAGCATCAACTTTTCTTCGGTCTTCCTTATTCATTGTCTAGCTCTTACATGCATATGAAGCGATTGAAAATACCATGGCTTGTGTCAGATGCAACTTAGTCCTCAAGGAGATATCTTTGCTCTTCAGCACTTGAAAGAGGTCCTTGGCAGCCAGTTTGCCCAGTGCCATGTGTCTTCTGAAGGAGGCTCTGGTAGCGTAGTACCTAATGCACTTGACTGCTAACCAGAAGGCTGGCAGTTCAAACCCAGCGAGTCCTTAAAAGGAAAGTTGGGCAATCTACTTCCGTAGTGATACTGCCTTGGAAACCCAAGGAGGGGTCGCTATGAATCGGGCCCTACTCGATGGCACATAACAACAACAACATATGTCATCTGATATCCTGATTGCTGCTTCCATTTGCATCAATTATAGAACCAAGCAATATGAAGTCTTTGATAACTTCAATTTTTTCTCCATTTATTGTGATGTTGCTTATTGGTCCAGTTGTGAGAATTTTTGTTTTCTTTTTATGTTGAGGTACAATCCATACTGCAGGTGCAAGCCATACTTCAATATTCATCAGTAAGTTATTCAAGTCACCCTCTCTTCCAGCAAGCAAAGTTGTGTCGTCAGTGTATTGCAGGTTGTTAATGATTCTTCCTCTAATCCTGATGCCATGTTTTTATTCATATAGTCCAGCTTCTCAGATTATTTGCTCAGAATATAGATTGAATAAGTATGGTGAAAGGATACAACCCTGATGCACTCCCTTCCTGATTTTAAACCATGCACTGTCCCCGTTCTTTTCGAATGACAGCTTCCTGGTTTATGTAAAGGTTCCTCATGAGTCAAATTAAGTGTTCTGGATTTCCCATTCTTCTTAATGTTACCCATAATTTGTTATGATCCACACAATCAAATGCTTTCGCATAATCAATAAAACATAAGTAAACATCTTTCTGCTATTCTTTGCTTTCAGCCAAGATCCATCTGACATCAGCAATGATATCCTTCGTTCCACATTCTCTTCTGAATCCAGCTTGCATTTCTGGACGTTCTCTGTCAATACATTGCTGCAACCATTTTTGAATTATCTTCAGTAAGATTTTCTTGCATGCGATATTAATGATGGTTTGATAATTTCCACATTCTGTGGGATCACTCTTCTTTGAAATGGGTATAAATATGGATCTTTTCCAGTCAGTTGGCCAGGAAGCTGTCTTCCAAATCTCTTAGCATAGTCAAGTGAGTGCCTCCAGTGTGGCATCTGCTTGGTGAAACATTTCAATGGGTATTCCATCAATTCCTGAAGCCTTGTTTTTCGACACTTCCTTCAATGTAGCTTCAACTTCTTCTTCAGTACCAGTGGTTCTTGATCATATGCCACCTCCTGAAATGGATGAACACTGACCAATTCTTTTTGGCACAATGACTGTGTGTACCATCCATCTTCTTTTGATGCTTCCTCCATCATTCAATATTTTGCCCATAGGATCTTTCAATATTGCAACTTGAGGCTTGAATTTTTTCTTCAATTCTTTCAGCTTGAGAAATGCTGAGTGTGTTCTTCCCTTTTGGTTTTCTAACTCCAGTTTTTTGCACATTTCATTATAGTAATTGGCTTTGTCTGCTCAAGGTGCTCTTTGAAATCTTCTGTTCACCTCTATTATCTTGTCATTTCTTCCATTTGGTTTAGCTACTCTCTGCTCAGGGGCAAGTTTAAGAGTCTTTTCTGACATCCATTTTGGTCTTTTTCTTCCCTTCTTATCTTTTTAATGACCTCTCGCTTTCTTCATGGATGATGTTCTTGATGTCATCCCACAATTCTTCTGGTTTTCAGTCACTGGTGTTCAATGCATCAAATCTATTCTTTAGATGGTCTCTAAATTCAGAAGGGATATATTCAAGGTCATATTTTGGCTCTTGTGCACTTGTTCAACTTCAAGTTGAACTTGCATATGAGCAGTTGATGATCTGTTCCACAATTTAGTTTTGGCTAAAGATACTGAGCTTTTCCATTGCTTCTTGCCACATATGTAGTCAATCTGATTCTGTGTATGCCATCTGGCGAGGTCCATGTGTATAGCTGCCGTTTGTGTTGCTGAAAAAAGGTGTTTGCAATAAATAAGTTGTTGGTCTTGCAAAATTCTATCATGCGGTCTCTGGTGTCATTTCTGTCACCAAGGCCAAATTTTCCAACTACTGGTAATTCTTCTTTGTTTCCAGCTTTTGCATTCCAGTCACCAGTGATAATTAACACATCTTGATTGCATGTTTGTTCAATTTCAGACTGCAGAAGTTGATAAAAATCTTCAATTTCCTCATCTTTGGCTTTGGTGGTTAGTGTGTAAATTTGAACAACTGTAGTATTAATGGGTCTTCCTTGTAGGCATATGGATATTATCCTATCACTGACAGCATTGTACTTCAGGACAGATCTTGAAACATCCTTTGTGATGATGAATGCCACACCATTCCTCTTCAATTTGTCATTCTCGGCATAAGTCATATGGTTGTTTGATTCAAAACGGGCAAAACCATTCCATTTAAGCTTACTGATGCCTAGGATATCAATCTTTATGTGTTTCACTTCATTTTTGACAACTTTCGATTTTCCTAGATTCATAGTTCACATTGCATCTGCCAGTTATTGATGGATGTTTGTAGTTGTTTCTTCCCATTTTGAGTCATCTCATATCAGCAAATGCAGGTCCCCAGAGCTTTACTCCACCCATGTCATTAAGGTCAATTCTACTTTAAGCAGGCTGCTCTTCCCCAGTTGTATTTTGAGTGCCTTTCAACCTGAGGTTCTCATCTTCCAGCACTATATTGGACAATGTTTCAGGGCTTTTCTTAATGTTTTCCAGTAATATATCAGACAGTGCTTCCCTGCTATCTGTAAGGTTTTCAGTGGCCAATTCTTTGAGAAGTGGATGGCCCCTTCCTTCTTCTGAGTCTGTCTTGGTCTAGAAGCTCTGCTGAAACATAACACAAGTTATTTGTGTAAAAATACAGTATATATCCATTCTTACTAAATCATGCTCTTGCTACCCTCCTTGAGGGTAAGATAGGGAGCTGAAAGTAGGTGAACTGGTTCAAAGTACGTACAAGGAATAGATAGAACCGAGATCCCAGGGTTCCTCTTCTCATGTCTGAGAATTGTTGGTGACCGTCAGCTGGAATCAGTGGAGGCCATCAACTAGAATACCTACACACAGCCTCTCTGTGTGACCTGGGCTTCCTCACAACACAGCAGCGGGGCTTCAAAAGTGAACGTGCCACACAGGCTGTCACTCTACCTTGTTAGCAGGCATTCATTCTTTCAGATACTAGGAAGAATTCTGAGTAAGAGAGTTATTTGAACTCAAGAAAGCAGCTTACAACTTTGGAAGACGCTAAGTTTCAAAGCCTGTCAGTTAGGGTCTTGGGCTAAAATAATACCAACTCACCTGCTACTGTTTCCTCAACTGCAATTGCCTTTATGGAAAACTTCCAGTGTTCCTTAGCTGCCTCTCCTGACCCAGGAGCAAAAATCCTGCTCCTTACTCTCCCTCAAAACTTCTTGCATACGTGGATCATCTGGGTTTTACAAATTAGGAAGTGTTTGGTTTTATAAATTCAAATTTATTATGAAGGATCCTTATTCAGAAAGATCTTAAGTAATTATAAAAAATACTAAAGGGAAATGCACAAAACTCGTAGTTATGTCTTAATGGTGGGGCTGTTGGGTAATTTCTCCTTACTCATCTGTTTTCTTTGATAAGCATGTTTTAATTTATCATTGAGAAAACAAAACAAACAAACAAAAACTACAACAGGGGACACTCTGGGACTTAAGGAATTGACCTTTCTTCTGTTTCCAGGTAGAAACTGGAAATGACTGTTGGGAATGGCAAGTAACTAGTAAATCAATACAGTAAGGCTGAGTACTTCCTTAGCATGCAATCTTAGAGGAACTGGTGTTGTTCTTATGTGCCGCAGAATTGGACCCAACTCATAGCAACCCCTTCTTGGGTTTCCAAGGTGGCATCAAGTAGATTACCCAACCTTCCCTCCGAGGAGTGGCTGGTGGGTTTGAACCACCAGGCTTCTGGTTAGCAATCAAGTGCCTTAGGCACAACGCTGCCAGAGCTCCTTTAGAGGAACTAGGTTAGTAGAAAGAACAGTGACTTGGAGTCTTACAAAGCTATTGTTAGTTAACATTGAGTCGGCTCCAACTCATGGAGACCTTATGTATTGCAGATGAAAAGTTGCCCATTTATGACTGTTGGTCTGTTTCAGTCCATTGTTTGGCTATTGTGTCAGTCTATCTCATTGGCAGCTTCCTCTGATACTCTATCTTACCAAACATGATGTCTTCCCCCCACCAAAATGGAGTAATAACCTATCCTTCCATTTCTTTATTACATAGTATTTTACATTTTTGGTGAAAGTTTACATACACAGCAAATTCCCATTTGACCATTTCCACAAAAATTGTTCAGTGACATTTGTTACATTTATCACAATGTGACAACATTCTCTTTGTTTTACTTTCCAGTTCTCTTGTTTCCCTGTCCCCTTATCTTCTCATCTTTGCTTTGGAGTAATTGTTGGCCTTTTGGTCTCATAATGATGTTTTTTTAAGTAGGGCGCCAATGGGACAAGTAATACTCTTTGTGTGCCACTCTGCTATTTTGCTAAAATGAGCTCAGGTACAGGCTCAGTTCTAGGTTTAAAGAGTGTCTCAGGGAGAGAGTCCCAGGAGTCCTCTGGTCTCTACTATTCTAATTTGTCTGGCTTTTTTTTTAAATAGGCACTTGAATTCTCCATATTTTTTCTCCCATTCTCTCTGGGACCAACTGTTGTGGCCCTGGTCAGAACAGTCAGTGGTGGTAGCTGAGTACCACCTAGTTCTTCTGGTTTCAATTTAGGTGAGATTGTGGCATGATGTTCTTTTCTAGTGATTGGTCTTTCCTGATGAGGTGTCCAAGGTAAGGGAGCCAAAGTCAAAGACCACGTTGAAAATAGCAAGAAGGAAGTGACTAATCACATAAAGGGATGATTAACAGCTGGTTTGAGAAACCATGGAGGCTAGAGGGCAGTGGGATAACATTCCAAGTGTTGAAAGAAAAACAATCTCAATAAAGAATTCTACATGAAAAATGCTCACCATGCAAATACAAATAAAAATCATACTTCACACCCACATGGATGGCTATAATAAAAAGACAGTAACAAGTGTTTTAAAGGACATGGAGATATTGGAACCCTCGTACATTGGTAGTGGGAATGTAAAATGGCATAACCACTGTGTAAAACAGACTGCAGTTCCTCAAAAAGTTAAACATAAAGTTACCAAATGGTTTAGTAATTCAATTCCTAGATATGTACCCAAGAGTTGAAAACATACACACAAATACTTGTACACCAATGTTCATAGCAGTGCTATTAATAGCCCCACAATGAAAACAGCCTACATGCCCATCAAATGATTTAAAAAAAAAAAGGTGGTTTCCTCATAATCTGAAAGTGACTGACAGCCACGTTCCAGAACTCCCTTTCAGCTCCAGAAAGGACTCAGGGCTGCCACACCATCATCACCTTTAGCTTCCAATATAGCATGTCACCTCCATTTGACTATCTGTAGGAAAATTTCAAGTAAATCATTGAGAAGCACTGTAACTGGTCATTATAGACCAACTTACATGCCATTAAGTGAAATTCTGATTTTTTAAAACTCCTTACCTAAATAGTAAATCAATATATTCAAACAAAATTGCAACTAAAGATGAACTGCAATGGTTAAATTGGATTCAAATTTACTTCCGAGTTATATCTGGGTTTATGGGTTAAAAATTAGGTTCAGTTGGAATTTTACTGTGTTCCAAAGATAGAAGAAAGCCTATCAAACCATTTGTATACGGGAATCATATTCAGGATCAGAAGAACCCTTATTAAATCCATCTGCTCTAACCTGTTTTGAAAGTATGGACCTCTTCTAATGTAGTCCTGCCAAACAGCAGTTCAGCCTGTATATAAACAGTCCCTGATGGTAAGAATTCACTTCCAAGGTTGTTTGTCCTTAGAGAATAGTGTAAACACACACACACACACCCCAAGCCATTCTTTAGAACAAAGAACTATGGATTTTCCCTCTGGTTTAGTTCTGTCTTCTCATGGGGACACACAGAACAAACCTAAGGCCTCTCTGATGTGCCAATTCTCAAGGCTGAAAGAATTCAAGAATAGTTTCCCAATTATCTATATTCGCCTAGCCGGCAAAAAGCCTTAAACATTATTTTGGGAAAATTGCACTTCTAAGTTTTCTTCCTAGATAGTGAGAAAACAATTCATCTATTCTTGACTGGTAAGAAAATATTTCAATCTTCAACTGTTACAGAAAATTCTTAGTTTTCCATGTACCACAAAGTTCAAAATAAACTGTTTGCAATTCATCATTCTAAATACATCAAATTATTTAAAGTTTTTTTTTTATTATGACAATTGACATAATAAGTGAAAGAAATAACAGAATTAGTATTAGTAATAAAACATTTTGAAAGGAAAAGTTACACAATTTCGGCCAATAGCTATAAAATGGCTTTAAGCCTGGCTTATAACACCAAGAGCTCTGATCAGACTATAGTGAGACAACATTGAACATCTCATTAACAAAAATATTGGCACCAGCCACAACATACTTTGTTTTTTACTTACAAGGAATATTGTATTTAAACAACTGCGCATTGCAATTCTAACACACTAGGTGTTCATACACTGCAGTTAACCCAGAAGCCTTAAAGCTACCAGGAATTCCCATATTTTTTTTAAATGCACAAAATCAAGCTACTTTTTCTATTATTGGAATCACATTTCCAGTTTTCAAATATATTTCACCCCTCACACATGCAGTACATTATTATATGGCAGAGAGCACTCCAGCTTCCCCTGTTTGACTAGGGCACGGGCCTGATCACTGCAAGAGTGAAAGATTCTGGCATCCTACAGCACGAAGTTTTACGCTTATTTTGGAGCTTCTGCTTTAAATCTCATCTCCTAGAAACAAAGTATTCTGAGAACCTATTCTATGAATAATTTTTTTTTAATGCATAGGAAAATAAAACTTCATATAAGCATGTTTGAAAATCCAAGAGGTGTTCTGATTAAACTTCCTGCATCCCACCTGTTGTTATTTTAAGAACAAAATGACATCTCAAAACACACCACCTACAAGTTTTTATCAGGAATTTGTATTTTTCACTCGGAAATTCGTGATCCCGCTGAACTGGTGAGGATAGCAAATTAGCTGACATCCAACATTAGCTGACAACAGCTGAAGGTAGCTTAGACAGAAATTATGGCAGTTAAATGAATTTAATACTTAACACTTGTGCTACGAAGGTGAAAATTTAGAATGAAATTCACAGATGGCAACAGTAACAGTATTTCCACAAAAATTTCTTACTATAATTTATGGTAAAAAGTGCCATTTAAGACTGTAAGAATCAGCAGCTCTGCAATTCAAAG
Organism: Orycteropus afer afer; assembly: GCF_000298275.1. NCBI lineage: Eukaryota > Metazoa > Chordata > Mammalia > Tubulidentata > Orycteropodidae > Orycteropus > Orycteropus afer. Next base: position 3,005,847 of record NW_006921661.1, on the reverse strand, counting down.
TATTTATCAAATGAGGGAACTGAAATTCGAATCTGATTTCCCTTCCTGCCACAGTTCCAGCAGATAATTATTCTTGTAGAATTAAGTCTACTAAATACCAAATTGAACTTCACTAAATTGTAAGTCTACTAAACGACTAAGTTGAACAATTCCTGTTTTTCCATCTTTTACAGATTGAAAGGCAACCAGGCACTGCTCTCCATTCCCATCATCTCAGCAGAGGAAACTCCTTTTCAAGGTGTACAAACTTGTAGCAGGTTTGGGCAATCTACAATTCAAATACCATTATCAAAATGCAACTTTGATAAGAGAAGAAAACACTGACCAACAATGAGAATGCCCTAGTTAGGCATTATGAAAAACAAGTCATTGTTAAGAACTTCTTGTTAACTTTGCCAAATACAGGTTATTATAGCTGCTCTGATCCTGAAAATCAATATAACTAACATAAACTGGAGTTGCATTTGTGTGTTTATGTAGGTCTGTCAGCATGTGTAAATAAAATTTTCATTCAGTGATCTGAAAACTTAAGAGGACATGGGCCATTAACGTAATTTCAAGACTTGTACGTACTGACATGCACCAACTCTGCTGAAGGGCAAGAGAATGAAAAGACCATGGCACAACATTTTAAACAATTTTAGGTTTAATTACATAATGCACCTGTAGATGTTCTAGCATAAACACAATTGTAAAAATCTACATCCTATTTTAGGGTATTTTCCCACCTCCCATCCCTTAAAAGCTGTACAGTTATAAAAAAATGTGACTCTTAAGCAAAATAAACTTCTTTTTGCAACATACAAAATAAGTTAAACGATTCAGAAGGTCTTGAGCCATTAAGTTCCCCAACAACCATGTTCTGGCTGCCCGTAAGAATGACATGCAGCTCCTGGTCTATGACCAGAACTCAATAAATACAGATCAAACAAAACCCCAAAACACTTAGATTTCTTTAGAAACTGATGAAAGTCAAGAAAATATATAGTTAGGGTTAACAATTCCATTCTCAACTTACATCATCCAGTGGCAAAAAGAACAAGGCTGGTTATCTAGTCCTTAGTGCATGTTCCAGCTTGTACCGGTTTGGCAAAAAATACAAATGTAGTTCCTTTAGCAATGTTTTTTTTTCTCATTCAAAATGTCTAAGAAGCTTAATTAATAAATGATTTCTACTCATCTAATAATCTGTTAAGCCCTCATATAACTTACATATAGGATATACATATCTTAAAAGTTACTAAAATAAACATCTTCATTAACTGAAATCACAATGTGCCAGAACTGGTTTACATCATTTCCTAGAGTGAAGTGGTCTAAGTATAAAATGGGGAAAAAACTTGAACTTACATGATGAAAATGAGGGGAAAATCTACTAATGGGATCCTATTCTAAACAATTTCTGAGAAAGTTTGTATAAATAAAAATTACGTGAAAGTACAATCTAGAATAGTTAACGTTAACCAAGCTATTTTTTGGCTTTTAATTACGGTCTGCCTGCAGGGGAATGACTATCTTCAATATACTTTACATAGTTATTTAGCAGTTCTTGGCACTCAAAAAATGTTCAATAACTTAGATTGGAGTGAATTATTTTGAAAACAAATTATGTGCACACGTAGCACAACTCCATTTGAACACATCAACAGCATTTTGGGCCTTGTCTTTCAGGACTGGCATAATAATAAAGGAAATCAGCAGTTAGCTTGCTACTTCAAAGACTGGTTTACAAGTACACACTAGGAACAGGGGATGAAATAGGAATTAATTGTATTCTAAGAAGTTTTATAACGGATCATATTAAGCTGGCAAAGGTTAGGTATATTATAGCAGATATGCAATCTTGGCATTCTCTCTTTCTAGAAGAACCAACCAGAAATATATTTTAAGAATGTTAAGCCAAGAGGAACTTCAACATTTTTCTGCAGACTCTTTGTAATTAAATGTCCATAATTTTATATCAGTTGCAATGTAATTATTTGCCGTATTTCTTTTTATGTCACTTAATGATTTCAAAGATTTTTATTTCTTCTAATGCTTATCTAAAGTGTGTGTACACACACACTTTAGATAAGCATTAGAAGAAATAAAAATATATACATATATACATGTGTGTGTGTATATACACACACACACACACACACACGAACACACATACACGCATTTAAAAAAAAAAGATCTGGGTCTTTGAATACTTGTTCAAAATTAACTAGATGCTGCATCTGTAAATTATGGTTGGTGAAGAGCAGAGTTCACAACTTTTCCTGAACATTAAACTGGTAGATTAAGTTCTTTACAGTTGTATAGTAGAGCAAACAAGTGAATAGGTTAACATCTCTTATGCCTACAAACAAAAGCTGAAAAGACATTCCTCATAACAAAGGAAATTCCATCAATCCCACTTAAAAATAGTTAACATTTTTCCATCATTTTAAACCTAAGTAACAAGTATCCATCATTTTCTTAGTATCTATACTTGGCTCAGATGTGTAATTTGGGATGCGTTATAGGAACCAGTCAACAAGACAGTTTGTAATATCCTTTTGTAATTAACTTGTTTAAAAATCTTTTTTCCACAATTTCTTTTAATATTCGAAGTTCTTGATTCTTTGGCCAGAAACATGTTTTTAAAAAAATAGGTTATCAGTAGACATGAATTTATTCAACCGGAAACTCCCCTTTATCCTCTCTTTGCAACCTTGATCACCTGGAAAGGGAATGTGTCAAAGAAATTCACATACCTTAATGTATCAGGGTATTCTTGGAAGCTTTCTGCCATCATTTTGCTGTAATGTACTAAAAATGGAAAATATTTTACACTAAACAGTTTCATCAGCACAAGTCTAGAAAACCAGGGAGTATATTTTCAGTCTGAATATTTTTCACGTTTCATTTTAATTCAAAGCTTTTGTTCTGTGAAAATTTGCCTATTTTCAAACCTTTATTATAACTGCTACAGACTATTCTAAATACTAAATTTTATCTCGCCTTAATATATTTGTTGTAGAATGGAGTTTGTATTGTGGTCTAACTTTTCTTTTTCAAAAGGGAGTATAAAGTATTAAACCCCACTGCTGTCAAGTAAACTCCAACTTGTAACAACCCTGGAGGACACAGCAGAACTGCCCCCTAGGTTTCCAAGGCAGACTGCCATCTTACTTCCCTGGAGTTGCTGGTGAGTTCAAATCACTCACCTTTTGGTTAGCAGCTGAGTGCTTGGCTTGATCACTGCACCATCAGGGCTCCTGAAGTCCTAAAACCAAAAAACCAAACCTACTGCCACCACGTCAATTTAGACTCCTAGAGAGCCCCATAGGGTTTCCAAGGCTGTAAATCTTTACCACAGCAGACTGCTTGTCTTTCTTCCACAGAGTGGCTGGTAGTTCAAATCGCCTTAACGAACTACAGCACCACCAGACTCCTTAAAGTACTAAAGCCCTGTATTTATCTAGCACCTATTGCAAACTTAAATCCATGGTTAGTGTTCCAGCAAGGCTCCGCTATGGTCTAAACTCCAGAAGAACTGTCGTTTTCCCATACTTTTTCCAGTTCTTAATGACCATATATACTTAGCTATAGAACATTTTTTTTCCCCTAAACTTCTTCAAAACATATTTAAATTGAATATTTCAGTGAACACAGATTTTCTGAGGAACTCAATCTAAACACCAAGCAAAAGCACTGTTTTGTTAACTGTTCAAAATGTAATCGTCTACAATCAATCTCTAAGCGTAATAATAATTTATAAGAATCAACTGCTTGGATTACATTCTTGGTAGATGAACCACAGTTAATTGGTTTAGTCAGAATGTATGGTTAGAAGGGATACATTCACTATCAAGTCCATACTAATTCAAGTTTGGTAAGTATCAGGCAGTGAGAGTGGTGTGGTAACCCTTATGCCAGTGGGACATTTGCTAAATGGAACATTCAGTCTTTACTATGATAAAAAATTATCTTCATCAGAGGGTAAGAGAACTTATTTCATATCAGACATCCTATTGGAATAAATGGATCTACCCACTGAATACTTCTGATCACTTGCTTAACTGAGAAGTAGAACTAACAGGTGGAAGAACGAGCGGGTGCATCTAGCGGAAGTGACAGGGCAGGGCCCAAGAGTTTCCACTCTGTAGTGGCTTTACCTTGGTGCAGGACTACAATGGCAGATGAAAATGGGGTGGCAGGAAAAGCCACCTGCACATCCTAATAACTTACCTTTAACTAGCAGGAATCCTTTCAATGCCTGCCCACTTTAGATAAAAAGGCTAAAGTTCTTACCTGACTTTCAAATAAATGAAATAAATCTAGGCAGAAAGAGCAAAGGAAGCTTTGTTCATGGATGTGGCTCCTTACAAGGCTCTGTATTACTGTCTTTGAATATAAGCCCTTCCCTCCCTTCCAACGGTACAATGTCTCACAATAAAAATCACAACTTGCTTGGAACCACATGCTATTGGCATCCTATTTTTAGGCTGCTTTCATTATTTTATTATTTATACAGGTACATACATAACTAGAATAAAAGCAAAACTATTAATGGGCAGGTACTACAGAACGAAAGTGAAACAAAACAAAACAAACATAAGAACCAACATCAACTGAAAAACAACAGCTATAAACTTTCAAGGCTAAAAGACAAGATTTAGGGGCAACACTTGTTGAGGAAAGTAATGAAGGAGTATAAAGTTTCTAGAGAGGTATTTATAATGCAAGTCTAATGCCAGCTTTTTAATAATAAAAACAAGAAGTGCTTTTTAGTATATACTGACTAGCACATGTAATGCTCAATTTGGAAAGAAAAATTAATGAATTCCTTGGGCCAGCAGCAGATATGGTGTGTCCATTGCCGGCAACAGACACAGCACTGAACAGAGAAACCCAAATCCCAGGGCAGAAGTATTCACAGAAGTAATGGCTGAAGGTTTCAAAATCTGACAGGCAAAGTTTAATCACAAGTGCTACATTTTGTACAATGTTATGGCTCTGCCTGAAATTTTACAGCTGTAACAGAAACTAAATAAAACAAAGTTCATGTTTTAGTGTCACATGTTATAGGTATTTAATTACAAACCCCCTTTCTTGAAACAAAGGATTTATCTTTCTTTAAAGTGTTGAGATGTATGGAATGGATGTCATGCCTATTAAGTATATTGGTGGTTCTCATTCAATTCTATGTTGGTCATGTGACTACTGATGAATTTTAATAGAAGTCGAATGGCCAAAGGCCAATACTACATTCAAAACCTGCTAATATATCCAGGCAGATAGAAAATTCCAACATGTACACGCACACGTACGCACATGTGTGCGCGCACACACACACGCGCACACACACACAAACTGAAACTAAAAACCTCCCAAAGGAACTGCTTTGTTTGTAGACTTCAATTTGAAGTAGATACTAAGGGCAAGAATAGACCAGTTAAAATTCACCTGAAAATCCCTTCCCCAACTTCAAATGTGCTACAACATCACTGTCAGCTTAGCATCTCTTCATGTTTGTTATATATAGATGTATTTCTTTCAATATGATATTTCAGATATTTAAATAACAAGTGGCCAGAAAATAAGAGTTATACATTGTCTGCAAAGTTCATAGTCCACCTGGACCTTAAGACAGACCACACTCACTTCACTATCAAGTCTCCATTAAACATAGTATTTCAGAGGCCACTTCATTACCAATGCACAAAGCTGTTTTTAAAAATTTGTCATCAGCACAATCTGGTTGTCAAAGCATCATTATACATTTTACTATACAAATAGTTTTCAGATGATTTAAAAAAAAAAAAAAAGAAAAGAAAAAAGAAACTCCGCTAAAACAGAAACTTAGGTTAGAGTTCTTTATGATGGTACTTTCTCGATCTCTTCTTTATTAAGTGTGGTTATCTCCAACAGTAAACAAGTTGATTTCATGAAGGCAGTTACTAAGTGATTTATGATGTTATCTACAATTTGCAAACTGCAACAATACAGACTTGAACTTTTAAACAGTCTGTTAATCATCATCTATGCCATGAACATTTAAATATAATATATATTTAATATGAAAAAGCTAAAGCACAAGTGCTTTCTCCCACCCCTAAATTCTGTTTTGGGCCCTCACATATTCGGAATGCATTCTTATCCAACCTTTTTCACTAAGTCAGGAGAGCTCAGGAAATAGAAAGTCAAAAATATACAAATCTTTTGTTGTTATTATAATAAGATTTTTTTTCCATGAATGAAATTACCAAGGACCATGAACTTGGAAAAAGAAAATCAAAAGGAATTTACAGCAATTATTTATCTTCAAAGTTCAAAATTTCACAGAAAGACTTCAGGGTTTGTTGAAATTTTTCTTCTAAAAAGTCATTCTGTAGTGGCGTTTTCTAGGAAAAATAAAACAACTTTCAATAACTGGCCCGCTGGTGTGAGAGCTACCGTGGAATAAATTAGCACAAAAATGGAAAAAAAGTCTTATAACTGTTCACTGTTACAGACGTAATCAACAAGGTCAGTCACTCTTAAAAGCTCATCTTCCTCCTCTTCTGGTGCCCCTGCCTCCTGCCCACCACTTGTCCCATTAGGTGCCAGGCTCACACTGGCTGTACTGTTGTCCTTAGGAGTCTGAGCCTTCTCAGCTGGTTTGCCAATCAAGTTCTCAATGGCTTTGCCAGGGCTCTGTCCATTGGTAGAAGGTAGGTCCACTAAGCTATAGTCCAATGGGCTCCCCACCTTGCCTACATTTTCAAAGTCTTCTTCATCACTTTCTATCCTATAGGGCTTCTTGGTACTCTCCAGTTCTGAGGGCAAGGCCCTGGGCTGGGCAGGCTGATCTGCAGCTCCATGAGCATTGTCACAATTCTCCTCTTCATCAGTCTCAATCCGGTGTAACCGTTTCCGGGATCGTTTGCCTTCATCTTCCTCCTCTTCATCTGCTTCTGAATACTCATCTGTGCTTCGGCCCCTCTTTCGAACAGACTGCTTTGATTCTTTAGCTAGCCCATCATCTTCAGAGTTCTTGGACATATAGCTCTCTAGAATAAACAGCACATTTAAGCCATTGACAAGTTAACCATAAACAGATTTAAGTGATTTTCCTGTTGCCCCTATCTCTACCCCAATCCCTGCTTCCAGACTTTTTCATACATATCTGTCTTTAATAATTGGCCTGTTTCTCTCCTCTTAGTCCAACAATAATGGCCAATATGATTTATAGTAAAGAATGATATTACCTATGATTTTAGGGAAGAGCACCAGAAGAAATCTGATGATCTTTGAATTAAATGAAGATAGGCTGGTCACAAACTAACAAACTCCTTCCCACCAGCCCTGCAAACTAAGGGGGGAAAAAAAACAAAAACAATCAAACTTACTGCCGTCGAGTCAGATCTGGCTCATAGCGCCCTCCCTTGGGTTTCTGAGGCGGTATCACTAAGGAAGTAGATTGCCCAACTTTCCTTCCAAGGAGTAGCTAGTGGGTTTGAACTGCCAGCCTTCTGGTTAGCAGTCATGCCTTAGGCACTATGCCATCAGAGCTCCCTACAAACTAAGAAATCACCTAAACAGGATGAAAACTGGGCACTCAACACTAGACATTTGAAACACTGTGCCAACTCTCATCTCATGTTATTAAATGCCCTTCGCAGCTTCTCTTCTTTGTCTGTACTTGTATCTTAGGGGATCTTACCAGTCTCATGGCTTTGTATACTACCTATATGCGAATGATTCCCAGATTTGATGTAAAGGGAGTTTCCCCAGGGTGTGGCCTGCATCACCTTTTATTTTACAAGAGATAAAAGGAGAGAGAAATGAGCAGAGAAAGAGGGACCTACTACTACCAAGAAAGAGGCAGAAGCAAAATGCATCATTTGGACCCAGGATCCCTGTGCTAAGAACCTTGAAGACCCAAGGGAAGATCGATGCCAAGACATATGGAGATCTCTAATGTATGCCAGGTCTACAGATGTTGAAAGCAGACAAAGATCTTCCCCCAAAGCTGACAAAGAGAAAGTCTTCCTTAAGGGCTGGTGCCCTGAATGCAGACTTCTAGCCTTCAAAACTGTGAGAAAATAAATTTGTTTGTCAAAGCCATCCATTTGTGCTTTTTGTGTTATAGCAGCACTAGATAACTAAGACACTATTCTTCCTCTCACTCATACTTGCTCCCACACCCTGGCTTCCCTTCTGTTCCCTGAATCCTGCAGGCACGAACTTGGCTCAAGGCCTTTACTTCTGTTGCTCCATTTGCCTGTGCCACTCTTCTTCTAGGTAATTGCATGAGTCACACCCAAATTTCTTGCAGATCTTCAGTCAAATGTTGCTCCTAGTTAGGCACTCCACAGTACTCTATCTTAAATTCCAATTATTTCCCAACCCCCTTTTTGCCTTTATTTTTCTCCATCTAATATTTTATATATTCTACTTACTGTTTCTCTTCCTCCAACTAAAATAAAAATTACAGGAGGCAGAAGATGTTTTTGGCTATTTTATTCACTGTTACAGAGCCAGAATAACAATTTTTTTTTGTATTTAATAGTTGAATTAATAGATTTATGTATCTCTTTTTGACACATAAAGATAAATAAACACTCAACCAGATGTTTACCCCCATTTCTTTAGCCTCCCTTCTCTCTGGGTTTGGGCTGAGAATGTAACTGACAAGGATCTATGAAAACAACAGTCTTTAAAACAGATCATAATGAACAGAAAGAGGGAAAGGTGAGGGTTGAGATGAGTTAAAATGTACTCAACAAGAGGTCTAGAGTAATGAAAAAGACTAATTTGATTTCACAAATTCTTACTTTAGCATGTTTCCTATACTTCTGATATGGAACATAGCTCAAGCTATTAAGAGATAAAAACCATCTGAAACTCACAGGCAAGGTGGAAAGAGAGAATACACACCTTTGTTGGAATTGTTCAACTATTCAGGCATAGGAATTTATTTCAAAATGAGGGCCATGAACAACAAGGGGTAGGAAAAAAAAGCAGGAGAACTCTTGATTTGATCACAATCTTCATCTTCTGAGATCCTTCTGGTTTCAGCAAAGAATTTACTTACTATAATGGTGACCTTAAAAATTAATATCTTATAAAGTATTGTTTCTTTAAACATAATTAGTGACTAGGCATAGAATAAGGGGTTTTGTCTCAAAATTATTGTTGATTACCTTTAATTTTTAATAGTATATAGTCACAATCCTGAGTTCACTTTATAAGTTCTATTTTTTTCCCTGTCCAAATTTCTGTAAATGGGATATCTACTCCTTACCTTCACTCTCAGAGCTGGAAAGCCTGCGCTTGTGAACTCGCCTTATTTCTTTACCACGTCGTAAACTCTTCTGGGAACCATCACTTTCTGAATCTTCTTTGTAGTTAATTTGTCTTTTCTGGTTCCTCCTTGACCGCCTTCGTCGAGTTTCTATGAAATCATCACTAAAATCATCACTAAAATCACTTTCTATAAAAAAAAAAAAGAGAGAGAGAGAAGTACAAAATTTAAGTCTATTAAATAGAAGTGTGGCTACCTTAGATTATAAAAATGTAAAGCAGGGTTTAGAAATAAAAATTTTTAAATGAACAATAACTTTTACTAGTCTCTAAGTTTCTTCTTAACTAACGTAAGCCATCTTTGGGAGTCGTCGATGACAAATGTCACATATGTATGCTATTAACTGTCAATCCTCAAGATTAAACTATGTTACATATATATATACATACATATAAACACATATTTTTCCCATTGTCTCCGTAAAAGGGTTTATCTTTGTTACTTGTATCTTGTGCACTCTTTGTGTCTTCCTTTTCCTTAGTATTACTGTGTTGGTCACTCTTTTTTGGTATATTACCTTTCCCTTCACCAAAATCAATACTTATCTCTTCCCTATTCAGCAATTTCCTCTCCCCTCCCCTCCCCTCCCTGGTAACAAACAAAGAAAGTTTTCTTCCATATATAAACCTTTCCTTAACTTTTAATGCATTTTATTGCAATATAATTTATGTACAGTGAAATACACAAAACTAAAGGGACATAGGTCAAGGCTTTTTTTCTTTTTTTTTTTCAGTGTTCCCTCCCCTCCTCTCCTCTCCCATCTCTGGCGAAAAACAAAGAAAGTTTCCCTCCATGTATAAACCTTTTCTTGACCCTCCACAACAACAAACTAGTACTGTATTTGTTCTTCTGTGATTGACTTATTTACTCAGCATAATGTCCTCCAAGTTCATCCATATTATGCGGTGTTTGGCAGACTCTACATTATTCTTTAGTGCTGCATAGTATTCCAGCATGTGTATGTACCATAGTTTGGTTATCCATTCCTCAGTTGATGGACATCTAGGTTGTTTCCATCTTTTTGCTATTGTAAATAGTGCTGTGATGAACATGAGCATGCATATATCTATTCCTATCCTGGCTCTCACCACTCTGGGATATACACCTAGTAATGGGATTGCTGGGTCAAATGGTATCTCCAATTCCAACTTTCTAAGGAAACGCCATATTGTTTTCCACAGTGGTTGTGCCACTTCACAGTCACACAAGCAGTGAATGAGAGTCCCAATCTCTCCACATTCCTAACAGCATTTGTTATTTTCCGTCTCATTGAACCTTGCCATCAGTGCTGGGTGAGACGGTATATCTCATTGTTGTTTTGATTTACTTCTCTCTGATGGCCAATGATTGTGAGCATCTTTTCATGTATTAGCTGACCACCTGAATATCCACCCTCCTTGGTGAAGTGTCTATTCATGTCTTCTGCCCATTTTTCAATTGGATTGTTAATACCTTTGGTGTTGAGGTGTTGGAGTTTTCCATCAATCTTAGAGCTAAGTCCCTTGCCAGATACGTAATTATCAGCAAATATGAATTTGTTGCTGTCATTTTTGCCATGTGCTTTTTTATTGTGTCCATTTCTTTGTTCCATATAATTTTCTATGCTGAACTTGTTTTGTATGTGATTCATGTTATCACTTCCTTCATTGCTATTGTTTTAGTATTTGCTGAATATTTATGCTTGTCCTCTTTTTTATTTTGATGTGAAGGTTTACCATTTTTCTTTGAGGTTACCCTGTGATTTATAGTTTTCTTCCCAAGTGTAGAACAGTCCGTTCTATCTCGTAGTTGTCTTGACTTTCCTACCATCTAGAAGTTCTGTAACGACACAGATTTTTTTCCCTCTCTCTGGTTTGTAGTTGTCTTCATTTGTCAGTTGGTGTCTCTGGTTCCCTGTTTACAATGTTGTAGGCTTATTTACTTGGGATACTTCCACAGCTAGGTTGGTTTCTGGGTTATATCATCATATGTGTTAATGGTCAGTTGTTGTTGGCTGTTGCTGCTTCTCTGTCCAAAGGGCTCCCTTTAGCATCTCTTGTAAAGTTGGTCTGGTTTTAACAAATTCCCTTCATTTCTGCTTATTTGGAAATGTCCTAATTTCACCATCATATTTGAGGGACAATTTTGCTGGGCACATAATTCTTGGTTGGAAATTTTTCTCTTCCAGTGTTTTATGTATACCATCCCACTGTCTTCTCACCTGCATGGTTTCTGTTGAGAAATCCAAGCTTAGTCTTATTGGTTGCCCCTTGTAGATAATTGTGTTGGATTGGGTTCTCTAGAGAAACACAAAAACCAGCAAAGTGTATATATATATATTTATAGAAAGAGAAAAAGAGAGAGAGAGAGATTTATCTTAGGTAAATGGCTCACAAGCGTGTAGAAGCCGACAAGTTCAAGCTGAAAAGTTCGTCTCTGGAGGGGGATGGGGCCCGGAGCCGCCTGGCTTT
>NW_006921661.1:2982627-2993713 GCF_000298275.1 Orycteropus afer afer | reverse complement strand
TTTTTGTTTTTCCCGTGTGGCTGTCAAGATTCTTTCCTTGTCTTTGGTTTTGGTGAGTTTGATGATGATATGTCTTGGTGTTTTTCTTTTGGGGTCTATCCTGTTTGGGGTTCGTTGGACTTCTCTAATGGATATATTCTCATCTTTCAACATATCAGGGAAGTTCTCCTCCAACAAATCTTGAACAATTTTCTCAGTGGTTTCATTTTTCTCTTCCTGTTCTGGGATTCCAATGACACATAGGTTATTCCTTTAGATGGTATCCCACATGAACCTGAGGCTTTCTTCATTTTGTTTTTATCTTTTTTCTGATTGATCCCTTTCCAAAGGAGTATTCAGGTATTTGTCTTCAATCTCATTAATTCTATCTTCCATTGCATCCATTCTACTCCTTTGCCCTTTCAATGTGTTATCTATTTCTGACAATTTAGTATTCATCTTCTGGATTTCTATCTGTACATTGAGAATCACTTCCAATTTTTCATTTATTTTGTCATTTTGTTCTTGTTATTTTCTTCCAAAATTCTTCTAGGGTTTTGTCTGTTTTCTTCTTGGTCTGTCTCTCAATCCTTTGAAGATACATAAATATAATACTTTTGAATTCTTTATCAGGGAGTTCCAATGCGGCGTCTTCCTCAGGGATGTATTTTGGTTCTGTAGCCTGGTCCCTTGTTTCTCCTGCTTTATCTTGCTTCTTCACGTGGACTGTGATGCTCTGTTGTCTCCGAGGCATTGTGATGTTTTGTGTTTATATTTAATTGGTGATTATATGTTGGAGTGACTTGCCCACAATTTTCGTTTTCTTCGTTTTGTTTGTATGTTATCTATACAGGCAGGGTACTGGGCTGTGCTCCTCTGATCACTAGTTGACAGCATTTATACACTCACCACCTGTCTGTCTCCTTTCCTGTTGTCAGCCTCGTGTATGTCTTTGCTGTCCCTGGCAAACAGAGCCTATTCACAGGTCCCTGGAATCTGAATGAATGCTATCACTTTAAAATCCAAAATGGCTGCCACTTGTAAACATTCAAAGTGGCTGCGCCCTCGGTCACTTTAAAATAAAAAATGGCTGCCACCTGTAAACATTCAAAATGGCTGCACCCTCAGTGACTTTAAATATCCAAAATGGCTGCCATGTGTAAACAATCAAAATGGCTGTGCCCTGTGGACAGCAGAATGTCCACAGCTCAGGCTGTCTCCTTCCTTGCTGTTTCCCTTCCTAGTCATAGGCCACCAGAGCAGTTGTCCCTGCAGCTCTTGATTACTGGGCCTGATATTCAGGTCAATTGTCAGGTCCCAGCACCACCTGGAATATCCAGGCTGTTGGTCTCGTCAGAGTAGCTGACAGTCCACAGCTCCGCCTGTCTCTGTACTCACTGTTTTTGTTCAGGTTTTTCCACTAATTGGTGCCTAATCCACTTCTACATAGTTCCTTTCAAAGCTCAGGGCTCAGGATTATCATCTGTATGTCTGTCAATTGGTTTTTCTTTTCTTTGTTGAAGAGTGTCTGTGTCGCCTGTCTGCCTATTCCTCCACTTACCGGAAGTCTTCCCTTTCCTTAACTTTTTAAAATGGTGGACTAATACAATATTTGCCCTTCTGTGATTGACTTATTTCACTCAGCATAATGTCCTCCAAGTTTATCCACGTTATGTGGTGTTTCGTGTTATTCTACGTTATTCTTTAGTGTTGCATAGTATTCCATTGAGTGCATGTACCACAGTTTGGTTATCTGTTCCTTGATTGGTATTAAATAAAGTTGTTTCCATCTCTTTACTATTGTGAATACACCTGCGACAAACATGGGTGTGCATTTATCTATTTGTGTCCTGGCTCTCACTTCTTTAGAACATATACCTAGTAATAGGATTGCTGGGATCAAATGGTATTTCTATTTCCAACTTTTTAAGGAATCACCATACTGATTTCTATAGTCTCACCAACAGTGTATGACCACCCCAATCTCTCCATATCCTCACCAGCACTTGTTATCTTCTGTCTTGCTGAACTTTGCTATATTGCTGGGCTGGGCCTGAGACGGTATCTCATTGTTTCTTTTGATTTGCATCTCTCCAGTGGTAATGATGAATACCAGAAAGACATTTACTTGTGTTTTACTGACAATGCAAAGGCATTCAACTGTATGGATCACAACAAATTACGGATAACACTGAGAAGGATGCAAATTCCAGAACACTTAATTGTGCTCATGAAGAACCTCTATATAGATGACCGGGAACAAGTGGTGGTCGTTCAAACAGAACAAAGGGACACTGCATGGTTTAAAATCAGGAAGGGAGGGTGTCAGGGTTGGATCCTTTCACCATACTTATTCAATCTGTATGCTGAGCAAATAGTCTGAGAAGTTGGACTATATGAAGAAAAAGGCAGCATCAGGATTGCAGGAGGACTCATTAACAACCTGCCATATGCAGACGACACAACCTTGCTTGCTGAAAGTGAAGATGACTTGAAGCACTTACTGATGAAGATTAAAGTCTTCAGTATGGATTTCATCTCAACATAAAAAAAAAAAAAAAAAATCCTCACAACAACTGGACCAGTAAGAAGCAGCACGATAAATGGAGAAAAGATTGAAGTTGTCAAAGATTTCATATTTCATGGTTCCACAATCAACACCAATGGAAGCAGCAGTCAAGAAATCAGACAAAGTATTATACTGGGCAAATCTGCTGCAGAAGACCTCTTTAAAGTCCTAAAGAGCAAAGATGTCTCCTTGAAGATTAAAGTGCCATGGTGTTTTCAATCACCTCATATGCATGTGAAAATTGGACAACAAAGAGGAAGACTGAAGAAGAGTCGATGCTTTTGAGTCGTGATGTTGGTGATGAATACTGAAAGCACCATGGACTACCAAAAGAATGAACAAGTATGTCCTGGAAGAAGTGAAACCAGAATGCTCCTTAGAAGCGAGAATGTCCAGACTCCAGCTCACCTACTTTAGTCATGTTGTCAGAAGGCATATCATGCTTGGTAAAGTTGTGGGTCAGTGCAAAAGGGGAAGACCCTTTATGAAATGGATGGATACAGTAGCTGCAATGATGGGCTCAAGTATGGCAAGCATTATGAGGCTGGTACAGGACTGGGCAGTGTTTCATTCTGTTGTATGCAGGGTTGCTATGAGTCAGAGAGGACTCAACGGCACCTGACAACAACAACAATAGTAATGATCATGAACATTTCTTCCTGTATTTGTTGGCTACTTGAAAATCTTTGGTAAAAGTCTGTTCATGTCTTCTGCCCATTTTTTAATTGGATTGTTTGTCTTTTTGACGTCGAGGTGTTGGAGTTTTCCATAAATTTTAGAGTTAAGTCCCTCATCAGATTTGTCATTGCTGAATATTTTTTCCCAGTCTGTAGGTTCTCTTTTCACTCTTTTACAGAAGGTTTTGGAAGCACATAAGAATTTAATTTTTAAAAGGGGGTGTGGGGTGGACCAGATTTGCTGGTCTGATAGAGCCTGGTGGAACTGCTGAGACTATGGCCCCTAGCTTCCCTTCAGATCTGGAATTGAAACCTGTGGTGTCCAGACAAACAAATAACAGGCGTATGAGTTGAACATTTACCTCAAGGAGACACACTCCTTGGAGAGAACAATCATGGGAGAAAGAAGGGCTGCTTATGCACAGGGAGACAGCTCAGGGGGCAGGAGTGCATGGAGGGATGGACACTGGGAAGAGGTAACTATGGGGAGGAAGTGAGAGGGGAGCTGTTGCATTGTGGTAAACTGTGGTCGATGTCATGAGACAAAGTATATGTGAACTGCTGTATGGAAAGTGAATTTGCTCTGTAAATCTTCACCCAAATCACAATTAAAAAAAAAAAAAAAAGTTAATTTTTAGAAGGTCCAACATCTAGTTTATCTTCTGCTTTTGGTACATTTTGGGTTATGCTTGATAGTCTATTTATACCATAAATTAGGCCCCCTAAGTTTGCCTCTATTTTTCTCTTTGATGTACTTTATAGCTTTAGGTTGTACATTTAAGTGATCCATCTTATATGACTGATGGATCTTATATTGATCCACCTGGCGTTAGTTTTTGTATATGGTGTGAGGTATGGATCTCGTCTCATTTTTCTGCACATGGATAACCACTTTTGCCAGTACCTTTTGTGAAAGAGACTATCTCTTCCCCATTTAATGGATTTGGGCCTTTTGTCAAAGATCACCTGACTACAGGTGGATGGATCTATTTCTAGGTTCTCAACTCTGTTCCACTGGTCTATGTATCTGTCATTGTACCAATACCAGGCTGTTTTGACTACTGTGGCTGTATAATAGGTTTTGAGGTCTGGGAGTGTGAGACCTCCTACTTTGTTCTTCTTCAGTAGTGTTTTACTTATCCGAGGTCTCTTTCCTTTCCATATAAAATTAGTGATTCGTTTTTCCATGTCTTTAAAGAATGCTGATGGAATTAGGATCAGGATTGCATTGAATGTATACATTGCTTTGACATTCTCACAGTGTTCAATCTTCCTATCCATGAGCATGGTGTGTTCTTTGATTTATGTAGCTCTCTTATAGTTTCTTGAAGTAGTGTTTTGTAGTTTTCTTTGAATAGGTCTTTTGTGTTCCTGGTAAGATTTATTCTTAAGTATCTTATCTTTTAAGGTAGCTGTTGTAAATGGTATTGATTTCCTTATTTTCTTTTCAGAGATCTCTTTCCTGGTGTAGAGGAATCCAACTGATTTTTATAAGTTGATCTTGTATCCTGTCACTATACTAAATCTTTCAATTCGTTCCAGTAGTTTTCTTGCTGAGTCTCTTGGGTTTTCATATCATCTGCAACTAGGGATAGTTTTAGTTTTTCCTTACAAATTTTGGATGTCTTTGATTTCTGTTTCTTACCTTATTGCCCTGGCTAGGACTTCCAATACAATGTTGAAGAGAAGTGGTGAAAGAGGACATCCTCATCTGGTGCCCATTTGCAAGGGGAATGGTTCCAGTCTCTATGCAGTGAGAATGATGTTGGTTGTTGGTTTTGTATATATGACCTTTATTATATCGAGGAATTTCCCTTGTATTCCCATTTTTCTGAGAATTTTAACAGGAATAGGTGTTGGATTTTATCAACTGCCTTTCTTGCATCAATTGATTTCATCATGTGTTTCTTTTTATTTTACGTATGTGATGGATTACACTGATTGCTTTTCTAATGTTGAACCATCCTTCCATATCTGGTATGAATCCCACTTGGTCATGATGTAGGAGTATTTTTTTTAATATACTGTAGGAGTCTTTCGGCTTTATAAGATTTTGTTGAAGAATTTTGCATCTATACTCATGAAATATCTGTCTGTAGTTTTCATTTTTAGTGGTGTCTTTGCCTGGTTTTGGTATCATGGTTATGCTTCCTTCATAAAATGAAATTTTACATATTTTAGAAATAATTTTTAATAGCAACTAACCTAGAGCTACCAGGTCAGCTCCAGAGCCTTCATAGCTGCCCTTCTTGGTGGAACATTTCTATTCTGCCTCCTGACAATATGCTATTCCTACCTGTAGCCCCAGTCATAATTTCATAATGTATTACAGATGAAATGCTCTAGCCACAGAAAACTGATGGAAATTGTTCCAAAGAAGTACAGAATTCCAGGTTTTATGTTTTTCTCTATGTGGAATGAAAATCTGCTAGATAGCACAGCTCTTGTCATGTCTGATCATTAAAGAACTTATAGTCAGACTACGGCATTGTGTCGTAGCTATTTTTCAACAGTGCTAACTAATGTCACTGTCTTCTCACATCTTGTTTTTTTCTTTAATGTAATTTCATGGATTTTAAAATGACTAGTCAACTGTTTGAAGGGTCTCCCTCTAGCCAAAGCTGGAAATAACAGCCAAAATAGTGATGGTAATGGATTATATGCATTGATTTAAGAATACATGAGCACACTGATTGATAGGTATATAGACAGATAGAAATAGAGGGGAAAGCTCTTCCTTATGGTACACCAGCAAGTAATAAGTATGAAAAAACATGGACCTAGCAAATCATTGTTGTTGTTATTTGCCATCGAGTCGGCCCCGACTCATATTATCAGATGTTAAAATTAGTGGGTGAAACATCTGCTGAGGAACAGGATATTTGCTTAGTCTCAAAGTATCATCTTACAAATTACTTATTAACTACACAGGGAAAAATAGTACAGTGAAGAGCCCTGGAGGGTACAATATTACTTCTGTGATATTCCAGCCAAAAATGCCTAGCCTGAATCTAATTATAAGGAAACAAAATCTGACGCTGAGGTATATTCTACAAAGTAACTATTTTATTCTTCAAAAATGTCAAAGTGTCAAGAATAGTTAAATTTGAGGAATGTTCCAGAGTAAAGGAGAATACAGAGACATATATAAATGCAATGTGTTAATCTTGGGAAAAAAATTACATATAAGGGACAATATTGGGACATGATTAAATTTCAGTGTGTACTAACGATTGGATAACAGTGTTATACCAATATAACATTTTCTGATTTTAATAAATATACTGTGGTTATATGAGAGAATATCCTTGTTCTTAGGAAATAAAGAAATAAAACATTTAAAAAACAACTTTGTCCAACTCACTTCCAAAAGGTTTAGAAAATAAATAAATAAAAGAAAGAAACTACATGGCTGGCCAGAGTTGGGGATGTATTACTTATGTCTGTGGTATTTTGCTAGTAACTAGATAGCTGCCAATATGCCAATACCATGAAACACTTTGATCTGCTTAGTCAGCTGTTGTGCCCTCACTACTCTGTTAATTGTGATAAAGGCAAGCTATGATAACCTCCACTACTATTTATTTATAGAAACCACTGCATCACTATTGGCAGTCTAATTATTAAAGATAATTAGTGATCCTTCTTTATATAATGGCTGGATGTTTTAGAAAAATGCTCTTAGCTGACTGAGAATGATTCCTAAGAAACACCATAAAGACTAAGCATGGAAATACTTGGCACCAAAAGGAATTATAATTCTAAACAAATTTGATAGGATGTTAACATGTCTACACATATTTTCTTAAGTGTGCTTTATCTGAAAAAATTTAGTTATTGGTAGGTCATAAGAATAGGAAACTCAAAACATTTTATCAGAAAACTTACATATTACAATTGAACTGAATTTTATTTTTAGAATTTACTGAGTTGGTGTAATGCAGATACAAGTTATTTTTACCTGAGTCTCTACTATTCTCTTCAGATTCCTCTTCTTCATCATCATCAGAGTACTTTTTCTTTGGGGTCTTTCTCCGCAAACGCCTGCTTTGCCTCATTGGCCGGGAGGGGTGTCGCCTCAGTCTACGGCTACAGAAATCAGTGTCGCTGTCATTAGATGGTGGATCTTCTTCACTTTCATCTGGATTTTCATCAGACACAACAAACTCATCTTGAGATCTATCCAAGAGAAAGATCAAGTTCCCTGTTAAAATAGAAAAATGTTTTGCAACCTACCTTTATTTTAGGGAGAGTTTGAAGATAGACTGACAGAGATTTTTGTTCATAAATAGCTTTGGCCTCTTGGGATGTCCCTCAAGTACCTTAAAATCAACCTGTCTGAAAATGAATTATTTTCCCCAACCTACATCACTCTTCTGTCTTCCTCTGTAACTCAACGGACAAGCTGGTATTTATCCTAATTTCTTCTCATTTCCCACATTTAATCAATTACTAATTCCTCCTGGGGAGCTCTGGTAGCATAGTGCCTAAGTTACTTGACTGTTAACCAGAAGGCTGGTGGTTCAAACCTACCAGCCACTCCTCAGAAGGAAGAATGGGCAATCTACTTCCGTAGTAGTGATATTGCCTCAGAAACTGAAGGAGGGGTCGTTATGAGTCGGACACAAGTCAACGACACAAACAACAACAACAACAATTCCTCCTGGGTCACTCTCTGAAAAATATGATCCTTTAAACCTGATTCCTCTCTCTTCAGATGATTCTCATCTCCTACTCAAAACACTGATAGCAACTCCCCAAACAGTCTAATCTCTAGTCACATTTTCCCTCAATATTTCCTTCAAATGAATTCCAGGATAAATCTCTCTGAAATATAAATCTCACATTAGTCTCATGCTTAAAACCTTTTGGTGGTTTTCTTATCTTCAGAATAAAGTCTAAATCCTAGGCATGAAAAACAAAACATCCCATAATCAAATTCTTTTCCTTTTTTTAATATCTCTTGACTACATCTCTAGTATGGCACTCTACTTCATTCACAATTTTTTGTTATCCGGAGTCAATAGGAGTTTACCAAATATTCTATAATGCTTTATGTTGCTGCTTTGGACATGGGACGTCTCTGTTTGGAAAAGCCTTCTTTCCTCATCCTGCCCCAAATCAAAAACTCATCAACCTGTCCAATTATTCATTCTTCAAATTTTAGATCAAGCTTTAATTCCACTGTGAAACTTTCCCAGATCTCCCCAGATTGTGCTGACGTCACCTCCTGATTACTCTGATTTATGCTTTATTATATTTTAGTAACAATCATGCAATGGGACATTGTTTGGTTTATACAATTGTTTCTTCCAACAACAATCTGACAGGAAAAACTGTGCAGTATTATTTCAATACTCTGGTAGCGTAGTGCCTAAGGCACTTGACTGCTAACCAGAAGGCTGGCGGTTCAAACCCACCAGCCACTCCTTGGAAGGAAGATGGGGCAATCTACTTCTGTAGTGATACCGCCTCGAAACCCAAGGAGGGGTAATTATGAGTCGGGTCCAATTCCACAGCACATAACAACAACAACAACAGTCTGCAGGGAAGCTTTTCCTAACATGACAGACTTTGTCCCAATTCTAACCTCTAGGAGCTTTTGTGGTATAATGTCTAAGGGATTGGACTGCTAACCAGAAGCCTGGCAGTTCAAACCCACCAGCCACTCCTCAGAAGTAAGACTGGGTAATCTACTTCTGTAGTGATACCACCTCTGAAATCCAAGGAGGTGTCACTATGAGTTGGATCCAACTCGACAGCAGGGAGTTTGGTTTGGATGGGTCACAAAAGAAGAGTTGTGAATCTAATTACTTGTCTATTTCTCACGCTTGATTGGGAAATCCCCATGAACGTGGATGATGTTTCAACTTTCTAGTTCAGAAAGTAGTAGAAAGACACAGAAAAGGTCTCTTAACAAATGAAGGTTCAAATGCAGTTAATCACATTTAAACACAGTTTTGAGTATTAGACAACCATCCATAAACCAATTTTCTATTTTAATCCAAAATGGACCAAAATCAGCATTCTTAAATCTGCTTTAAATATTGTGAAAGTAAAGAGGTTGCCTATTTGTGCACACAACAAAAGGCCCAGCCCATCAGAGCACAGCCAAGCCTCTCTCTGCTAGTCCTATGTAAGCTTGCATCTAGGGAAAAAGGTCTACTGGCTAACACATACCCATCACTGATCTTGAACTCATCCTCACTCTCTTCCTCATCCAGGTTGCTGTCACTGTCCAGATCATTTAATCGCCGGCGTTTCTTACGTCGAGCAGCAGCAGCCCTCTGGGGTCGTTTATTTTCTTTTCTTTCTTCATCTAAAATAGTAGAGATATCTTTTCCACGGTGACCTGTGATGGTGGAGATATCTTTTCCTCGGCCAACTCCTGAATTAGAAAGACAGAGAAACGACACTTTTATTAAAAGATTTCCTTTCATTTCTAGAAACTGTCATTATTCCCTGTTTAGCAGCTCTTCATTTGATTTAATAATTTCTTCCTACATATATGAAGTTTATTCACAAATCAGGTAAAGTTCTCATCAAGAGCATTTTAGCATTCAATTTAGCCTACTGAAAATTCACTATGTAGAAATTCTTTGTTTTTAATTCAGGTAATTCATGTATCCTAATATTTACCCTTGTTAAATACACAATTCAGAGATTTTTATTATATCCACAAGTTGTTCAACTATTACTACTAATTCCAGAAGAATCAACAAAACTAATTTCATCATCTGAAAAAGAAACTCCGTATTAATTAGCAGTCAATGGAGAATTTTTTTTCTTAAATTATCTTTTGGACATACTTTTAGAAAGAAGTCAACACTTTTTTTTTTTTTTTTTTTTTAACTATTTGTAGTACAGAAAATAAACAAGAATTTGGCAACAAAGATATAAATGAGGCACATATCTACTGACATCTTCAGCTGTACTACAACCTACTTACTATTAATCTTTCCCAGATTATTTATGAAAACAAAATAGAAACGATATGCTACATACACACTGGAGTACTGGTAATTGATTATGTAAAATCTTTTATTATCTTCGATTTCTATTTTAACATCACCTATCAAAGATTATAAAATTAAGAACTGATTTTTAAAAAGGTAATTTAAAGCAATCATTTAGATTATGATTACCTAAAAATTTCAAGGCTTTGTAGTACTGATCCAAAAAAATAGTAGAGAACAGCTACTCAGTTTCACTTGATTTTCTATTTGGAATCAGAGATTTTCACCTATGGAGGAACATTTAAGTTTGACAACAGATCATAAAACAAAACTACCTTTAAAATAATTAGTAAGATCTGAGTCTATACACAAACATGTTTGCAGATGATTCTGGATCAGAGACAATATTAACAGTACTTGTAATGTACATTGGGAAGAAGAATACAAAACATCTGTCCACCAATCAGGACCTCTGAATCACCTTGTTAGCAAAGTTATATGACCCAAGGAAAATGATCACCACCTACCTCCTCCATCAGCCTCTTTGATATCATCTTCTATAGCTTCATCAATTGCTTCATCAAACTCATCAAATCTAAAATACACATAATGTTCATGTTAGAGCCTATCATGATGTATTGGTTAGGAGGATCTGGACATAAACTGCTTGGCACTTTTGAACTGTGACTTGACCATATCAACTCAATTTTTCTTTTGTAAAATAAGGTTTTGTAAATCAGTATTCAGTCTGTAAGCTGTTGTTTGTTTGTTTGTTTTTAAAGATCATGTATAACAGGGGCCAGCAAAATTTTCTTAAAAGGGCCATATAGTGTGTTGTTGTTGTTGTTAGGTGTTGTCGAGTCGTTTCTAACTCATAGCAACCCCGTGCACAGCAGAACAAAACA
>NW_006921661.1:2936136-2976287 GCF_000298275.1 Orycteropus afer afer | reverse complement strand
AGATCATATGGTTGTCTGATTCAAAATGGCCAAAACCAGTCCATTTCAGCTCACTAATGCCGAGGATATCAATCTTTATGCGTTCCATTTCCGTTTTGACAACTTCCAATTTTCCTAGATTCATACTTCGTACATTCCATGTTTCGATGATTAATGGATGTCTGCTGCTGTTTCTCCTCAATTTGAGTGGTGCCCCATCAGCAAATGGAGGTCTCAAAAGCGTTACCTTATCCATATGAGTAAGGATGGGTTTAATCTGATGATGCAGCTCTTTCCCAGTCCTATTTTGAGAGCCTTCTAACCTAACTGGACTATTCATAAAGTTGCACAGTAATGAATCAAACAGTGTTTCTTTGCTATTCATAAGGTTTTCCCTGGCCAATTCTTTGAGAAGTGGACGGCCTCTTCCTTTTTCCTAGTCTGTCTCAGTCTGTAAGCTGGGCTGATACCTGTGCACCACGTGCATCCTGCTGGGTTTGAAACACCAGTGGCTCAGCCTCAAAACTCACATCAACATGTCACCATGGTAGGACAAACCGATAGACAAGTTTGTCTCTGTGTTGCAAACCTCTCTTACCATGGAAATTTGAATTTTATGTAATTTTCATGTAGTATTGTTCTTTTGATGCTTTTCAAGCATCTAAAAATGTTAAAACCATTCTTAGGTTCTAGGCTGTACAAAAAAACTAAGGTAAGCTAGATTAGCCATACAAATTATATAGCAAAGCAGAACATTAGTATTCCACAAATGACATTAAATATGAAGATTATATTATTTAAGTCATATTCAGACTGTGAGGAGTTCAGAAATAGCATAAATACACTTTCTCAATTACTCAGTTTCCCTCTACTTACAGAAAAGGATCAAGACTTACATGATTCCTAAGATGCTTTCTTCTGGTGGCATAATGCCTAAAGCACTTGACTGCTAACCAGAAGGCTGGCAGTTCAAACCCACCAGCCTCTCCTTGGAAGAAAGACTGGGCAATCTATTTCTATAGTGATACCACCTTGGAAACCCAAGGAGGGGTTGCTGAGTCGGATATGACTCGATGGCAGTGAGTTTGGTTTTTTGGCTTTGTTTTCACTTACTTTAAGATGACCAAAGAGGTAAAGTGAATTGCCTAAGACTGTCCTAAATATGGTAGTCACTTTCCACATGTGGCTACTCATATTTAATTCAATTAAAATTAAAGTTCTTTTCGTTACTAGCCATACTGGACAGCACAAAAATAGAACATTTCCATTATCACAGTAAATTCTTTTGGATAGCACTGGATCAAGGTCACACAATGGATTAACAACAGTGTCAAGACTAAAGTACAAACTGGGAAACTGATTAAAGATATGGATTTCCTCTCCACGAAAATATAGGTCTACATGAAATTTTATATATTAATTCAGGGAATTCACAAAAATTTTTCGAGGAGTGAAAGAAAAAGTATTTTACTGAGAATAATACAGGTTGAGCTGGGATGTACTAATAAAAATACAGAGCACTCAGAAGTTCAAGGGGAGAGAGGGGTCTATATACATAAAGAGAAAAAAGGATAGGTAAGAGTTAATTATTGATTATAGGTAAGATCAACTTCAGATTGAAGTCTTTTGAAATTTAAGGGTTGGGTTGGCCACTTGTCTGGGAGAGAGTGGGTTACCACAAAGGTGAGTAGCTTCAGCTGATTTGGTTATACATGACTGTAGTGAGGGACACATCCCCCTCTGTCCCCAAGAAACCATTACTATCTTGTCACATTCTTTCCAAGAACAAATGGTTTACATCCTGATCTTCTGCCTCCTAGGAATGAATGCATATTGGCCCTGTTATTCTTATGTCTGACATTAATGCCTCCATACAATCTAATTTTTAATGTCCATGTAGTATCTGATGTGTGATAATTTAGTTAAAACAATTTACTTCTAATTTCTTTCATAATTGCAAACAATGCTATGAAAAACATCTTTATAGCTGTAGCTTGGCTTGCGCATATCCATTTATCAGGCTAGAATAACAGAAACAGAGAAAGCCAGAAGCAATGTTAACAGACAACAATATTCTTCCCAAAGGCATGCTGCGGAAAGTGGTGTAACAACCACTTCTTTGAAAGACTACTTTCTTATTCACTGAGAAACTTTTGTTCCCTAAAACCACAGACTATCAGAAACTATGACATTTGAAATTGCACTAGTAAGATGAAAGATCCCACTTTTTCCTGAAGGATCTAAGTCACTTATTTTTTTTTAATTGTGATTTGGGTGAAAATTTACAGAGCAAATTCACTTTCCATACAGCAGTTCACATACACTTTGTCTCATGACAATGACCACAATTTACCACAATGCAACATCTCACCTCCTACTTGCTCCCGATAGTTACCTCTTCCCTGTGTCCATCCCTCCATACACTCCTGCCCCCTGAGCTGTCTCCCTGTGCATAAACAGCCCTTCTTTCTCCCATGATTGTTCTCTCCAAGGAGTGTATCTACCTCAGGTAAATGTTCAACTCATATGCCTGTCTATTGTTTGGCTGGAAGCCACAAGCGTGGGTTCAATTCCAGATCTGAAGGGCAGCGAGGGGCCATAGCTTCAATGGTTCCACCAGGCTCTATCAGACCAGCAAACCTGGTCCTCCCTTTTTATTTTCTCCAAATGATTTTGAGTTTT
Organism: Orycteropus afer afer; assembly: GCF_000298275.1. Classification (NCBI taxonomy): domain Eukaryota; kingdom Metazoa; phylum Chordata; class Mammalia; order Tubulidentata; family Orycteropodidae; genus Orycteropus; species Orycteropus afer. The sequence continues at coordinate 2,973,626 of NW_006921661.1, read as the reverse complement.
GTTTCACATTGTTCTCCCTCTCTATCCAGGATCTCCTACATATATCCCCTTCCAAGTGGTTGACAGTAGTAGCCAGGTACCATCTAGTTCTTCTCGTCTCATAGTCGTATAGGCTGCAGAGGATCTAAGTAACTTTTAAGACAGATAAGCAGCCCGGATTTACATCTCAGATGCAGATCTTAAGATAAACACTCATATATCTCGTTGCTGTTGTGTGCCCCTCTTTCTGACACTATAGGACAGCAGGCTTTTCTAGGCTGTAATCTTCACAGGTGCAGACCCCAACTCTATTCTCCCATGGAGGAACTGGGTGAGTTTCAACCACAGACCTCAGCATTTGAGCATCTAACCACTGCACAACCAGGTCTCCTACATCTCTCTTAACTTTATCGTTTCCAAGAAAACAGAAACTCAGGTCTACTTTGCAGTCCAGACTTGAAATTGACTCCTTTGCAGAGCCCTTGGCAGAGTTTACTTGGAGCCTACCAAAACATTACTTCATTGAAATTTCACCTAACTTGTATCTTTCCTCAGAATCCTACAATAACTCTATGCTTTTCCTCTGTTTGGTGAAATACTCCATGGTGATTCTTTGAGGTTCTGATGGGCACCATAAATATGCGGTGTTCTTACCAGTGAAATTATTGGCTTAAAGGATATTCAGAATTTTAAGGTAAGACATATTCTTCAAAGGTTGTACCAATTTATAACATAACCATGAAGTAAATTTTATCATAAAGATTTTTTTTCCAAATTGGAAAAACAATGCTATTTTCTTGTTGATTTACTTTAAATTTGATTAATGAGTAAGGCCAAATATTATTTTCATGTTTACTTGTCATTTTTACTCCTCCTTTTGTAAAGTACTAGTCTGTATTTTTGTCCCTTTTTTTAGCCAGTGTGTTCATCTTTTCTTACTGGTTTATAAGAATTTTTCATTTATTAAAGGTTTTAACATCTTTGTCATTTTGTAATTATTTCTATCTAATGTGTGTTTTCTTCCTTAAACTTAGTTTCTGGTTTTATGTATTTATTTATTTTTTTTAAGTTTTGAGAAAGCAAAACTGACATGCTGCTCTGTTACAATTATGAAGTATGCTTATCATTCCTCCAGTCACAGGGCTCCAAGATAAACAAGCCAAACAATTCACCCTGTCCAGTTTCAGTCTCCAAAGTAAATGAACCCTGAATTTCCCATGAGTAACTGATACTCAAACAAAACCAGCTTTAACTTAACTTCTAAAATATTAATGTCTGAAAACCAAAACAAAAACCAAACTCACTGCTGTTGAGTCAATTCTGACTCATAGCGACGACTCCTTGGGATTTTGAGGCAGTATCTCTACAGAAATAGACTCCCTCAGTCTTCCTTCAGAGGAGTGAGTGGCTGGTGGGTGTGAAGCACCAGCCTTCTGGTTAGCAGTCAAATGCCTTAGGCACTACACCACCACAGCTCCCATGTAAAAAACCTTTGCAGATAGCAAAGGTGAAAAACTGCTGTATTAACCATCATGAAAAAACTACATTCGCTGCATTTTTCAAAAATTCATAAGCCATTCCTTTTAAATTTTAACTCCTTTGCAAGATCTCTTTGCAAACATATTCTTTTGTAATTGCTTTGAGCTCTCCTTAATAATTTTCAATTTCTATGTAATTAAATATCCTTTCCATCATCGGTTCTGCCTTTGGTGTTATGCTTTAAAAAGTTGCTCCTCACATTAAGATCATGTACCTTCTTTAAATCACTTTTGGGAACTGGATGAGGTATGAAAAAATAAAACACACTAAAAACACTGTTTAACTTAAGTTCCTATATTACTGTTTTATATAACTTTAGAGCTAAAGTGATCTTAGATTATCTGTACAAATCTACCATCACATATGAGACAACCAAGACCCAGGAAATGGACTACTCGAAGATACATGGCTAGTAAATGGCAAAACCAGGGTTATAATCTTAGTCTTCTGGCTACTAATCAATGCTCCCTGCAGTAAATTTGGATGTCATTCTCTCTACTATGTTGTTGTTATGTGCCGTCGGGTTGGATCCTATAGGCAATAATAATCTAATACAAAATTATTAAATGATAGTAATCTCTGATTACTGTGACACCTAAAATTACATCAGGATTGAAGACAATACAATCAGTCTTGTTATAATATTTGTTTTGAAAACTACATTTTAGTATGACTGACATATTAGGAAAACAAGCTCAGGATAACATGTATTTCACCCTTGTTCATGTGTGATGTCACTCATGATAAACACCAGGTGCATGAAGAAAATTACACCTAGTTAAAGGAGCTCTGGTGGCGTAGTGCCTAAGGCACTTGACTGCTAACCAGAAGACTGGCAGTTCAAACCCACCAGCCACTCGTCACAAGGAAGATGGGGCAATCTACTTCTGCAGTGATACTGCCTCGGAAACCCAAGGAGGGGTCGCTGTAAATCAGGTCCAATTCGACGTGACATAACAACACCACCACCACCACCACCTAGTTAAACTGAGCTGTATACAAATAAACACACACATACACCTCAGACATCCATTAGCTACTTCATTCAGTTCACCATGTGTATTTGAAGTCATACACATGCACACTGGTTTTATAATTTCCTCCTTCCACTATCTCATAATAACTTACAAACTGTAACCTTCTTCACATTCATGTCCACAGGCAAATTTCAGATCTTTTACAAGGTAAAATGTCATAATTACTATAATATTTATGTATTTCTTAACCATTTAACATGAGTCAAATAGCACAACTATTTTTTAGGCACCTTTTATTCTGAACGTGTCACTAATGAAGTTTCTGAGTGTTGTGGCCTTAACTCCTTATTTCTTGTAACGCGTATAGTTTTTATTGCATGATTTTTGCATATCACGGTGATATTTAGGAGCACATATATTGTGTTATAACAGAAAGGCTTTGATTTCATTAGTTACAATGGTTTTATATAGAATGGTATTTTTTAGTTTTCCAAAGAAGAGGGAGATAAACAAGGTTCCCATGTGTATTAAGGAATTTACCCTTAATGTCCTACTGCATTTTATGAAGTTTTAATAACAGCAGCAGTAACAACAAGCTGTATCACTGGCACTCTTCCATGAACAGTGAATAAGAAGCAAGTTCAGAGTTGAAAGGTCTATAAAATCAACTTTATCATCTCCAGTTATTCAATTTAAAAGCCTGTTTTGGTGTTCAAGTATAGTTTACAAGCTATAGACTAAATAATGTTCTAAAATAATTTAAATGTACTTTATTATTTAAATGAGACAGGATGGTTTAGTAGAAAGAACCACCAATCAGAAAATAAAAGTTTTAGTCCAGGATTAGGTATTAACAGTGTACATGGAATCCAGTATTTTATTGGCAAAAGATAAACTAGATTGTATTTATCGATTCTTTTAGTAGATATTTATGGAGCACTTATTATGTGTTGGCACTATGCTACGCAGGGGACATAAGCACATGTAAAACATATGGACGATATCTTCATGCCAACAGTCTAAGAGGAAAGCAAACAATCAAATAATTATAATCATATACATTACAATTTATAAGTGCCCTCAAGGAAAGAAACTGGCTACTATGAAGACATGTAGTAGGGGGATTTGATCTAGAGAAGGTGGCTGTTGTTTAGTTGCCATCGAGTAGATTTTGATTCAGGGTGACCCCACGTGTACAGAGTAAAACTGCTCCATAGGGTTTTCAATGCTGTGATCTGTCTTCCGAGGTGCCTCTGGGTAAGTTCAAACCACCAACCTTTTGGCTAACAGTCAAATGCTAGACTGTCTGTGTTACTCAGGGACTCAAGGTAAAAACTGAACAGAAATCCCAGGCAGAGTAAACAGTATGTACAAAGGGAAAGGACTGAAAGAACAAAAGGATGACTAGTACAAAGAGAGCAAGGGGAAACGTGAATATGAAAGAGCTAGAAAAGTAAGACAGATTGGATTACGGAGCCTTACGGACCCTGTCTAAATCATGAGATGGAACCTACTCGATGGCAGTGAGTTTGTTTTTTTTGGTGAAGTCATCAATAGTTAGCCTGAGAACTAAACAAAGCTTGGTAAAGTATATCTTTAAAGTGTTTTATGCAAAAGGGCTGAAATGGGCAGGTTTACATTTGGAAATGACTGGGCTCTGCTCTAAATTTCTATGATTCTAAAGCTGCAAGGTAAGAAATATATATGCAATTGCTGGTGGTCACTGGGATGGGAAAAGCAATATCAATATCATGTTGTCTATAATTTTAAAAACAATTTACAGTCTTTCATTGTAACTATTTTGACATATTTCATACCTATAACTTATGCATTTTCGTGTTCTTGTTGATCTCCTTTCAAGCAAGTTCACTTTGGATTTTTTTGAATCTTTTTTCTTTTCTTCTTGATCTTCAGAAAAATCTGGCTCCTGGTTTAAAAATAGTAAGTATATAGGTTATTATTCATGGCAGAACAAAGTTTCCTGGAATTATTAGTTTTCTATCTATATATAGGCAGCACACATGAAAGGTCCAAAAAATTTGAGATGATCTCCCAAAACAAAATAATCATGGTAATCTGAAGTATACAGATTAAAAAGAATTCTGATGATCAATGGATGAAACACTTCTGTATTGAAATTCTTAAACTTCTGTGAGTTTATAATTACATCTTTTAGAACCACTACAATGTTTTGCCATCAATACATCTTTTTTAACACATAATTAAATTTAATACACAGTAGAAGATATCACAGAAGGAAGACTGGGCAATCTACCTCTGTAGAGATAATGTTTCAGAAACCCAAGAGATATGTTGAATGAATGAAAAGAAAAATACATTTAAAAGGAGAGAGGAATATGATACTGAAGGAAGATAGCTAAACAAAACATAATTCATATTTCAAGTTATGAATTAACCTTGAATGAAAGTACTTATAAAACTCGGAAAATTTCTTAAACAAAAGTTACATAGTTTTTAACCTTCTTAATTATAAACTAGACTAGTAAATGATATCCCTTCAAAACAACCAAACTGTGAATAAGAATACAAGTGGAAGTTTATGTTTTCCTCCTAAAGCAGGGAATTGAAAATGAGAAATCTCCCTGAAATATTCTTTAGTCATTTTACATAAACAGAACACAAAAATCTAAAAACAAATTACTCAATTTAGTATAATAAGAATGAAACATATATTCCAAATGTATAAGCTATAAATTTGGTTTGGATATGATTATACATTTCTGGACTATCTCTATACACATTATTTCAATCAGAGAGAGTAATTTTTTTTTCCCTTTTAAAGCCTGAATTTTTATTTTTAATAAAACAGGTATTATATATTTAAAACTACTCCAATTATATAATGTGGGTTTAATTTTAGAACAATTAAGATATTTACTCCTTTAAAAATACTACAAACCAGAAACTTACCTGTGGAGGAATGATGTTTTCAATACTGATACCCACATACACCAAGCGTTCCTTCCTTTAGATGAAAAACAAACATACAAACAAAATTAAAAATTAAATTCTTAAGAAAATATCACTAATTCAGCCAATACTAAAATTAGGATTGAGTCACAGACATGTTGGCTATTACCTAAAAACCTTAATATAGTAACGTAATCTCTATGGGAGGCTATTTCCTTAAGTTATGAAGATTATAGCTTTAGAAGTTATATAGGGGAAATAAAACCTGTCTAAAGACAAAGAAATTTCATGAAAAGAGTTATGTTGTGATTCACTGATGATATGATTAAATGGAACCATCTTTGTTAGGACAAAAGAGATCTTTGTTATGTTGGAAGTTTTCAGTAATTATGCTTGCATATACACAGGTATAATCTCATAGTAATGAATATCACTATAAGAAAAAGAATTCTGGGTAACAAAACTCTATCAAGATCCCAGTGAATGACACTAAGACTGTCATTTTTTTCTCTAGAAAAGAATAAAACTAAGACAGCCATATGGCTCTGCACTCTGGGGTGCCAATCTGATGCTAAGCTTAGGGCCAGTTAAGGCTTCTGCAGGAAATGAAGGATTTTGGACCACTGATGACATCTCCGTAATTTCATTTCCAAGAAACACATCTTTGTTGATTTTAATTCAAAATATTTTACATAATAAATAGCTTTATGAAACAAGGATATATTCAATTAAAAAATGACAGTTATAATTCTTAAATGGCATGTGTTATACTGAACTGAAACAGTAATCACTCTTCATTCTTTAAAGAGTGCTTGTAGTGCTATGGTTAAAGCACTGGGCTGCTAACCAGAAGGTCGGCTGCTACCTACCAGCTGCTCCAAGAGAGAAAGATGAGGCAGTCTGCTTCTCTAAATATTTACAGCCTTGGAAAAACCTTGTGGGGTAGTATTACTCTGTCCTATAGGGTAGCTATGAGTCGGAATAGATTTGATCGTAGTGGGTTTGGTTTCCTTGTTTTCTTCCTCTTTGTACCAGTACTGTCCTTTGAAACATTCAGCTGCTAACCAAAAGGTCAGCAGCTTGAAACCACCAGCCACACTGCAGGAGAAAGATGAAGCAGTCTGCTGCTATAGGGCTACAGCCTTAGAAACCCTACAGGGTAGATCTACTTTATTCTACAGGGTTGCTATGAGTCACAATCAACTCGAAGACAGTGGGTTTTTGTTATATTTGGTCCTTTACAGAAGGACATGAAGGCATCCAGTTGCATAGGTCCTTCAGAACTCATCTGCCTTACAGACTCTTGGATCTGCTAACAAGAATTTTATGCTCTTTCTACAGACAGGATATGAAGCTATTAAATAAAAATTGACATGTAAGAAAATGATAAAAATGATTTTAATCAAAATCTGATAAAAGTAAGTACAGTTAATGAACTGAAAACTAGGAAAGACAGGATCAGTGTTAGGTGGAATTAACAGGGAAGACTTCATGGATGTTAGAACTTGAGCTATCTGTTATTAAATATGTTTGACACATAGGTGTCCTTATAATAACCAATTTTATTGATGCATCAGTTTCCTGCTTTCCACCTAAAATTTTCTACTTTCACCTGGCCATTATTATTCTTCCTAATTCAGTTTGACAAAAATTTATCCACTTTCACCACATTAGGCCACGATTTATATTTGGGTTGGGACTCCAAAGGTGAATAAGACATGGTACCTGCCCTCACAATTATTTACCTGATAACAGTCTACTACAAACAGGGATCATGTAACCTTGGAAAAGCAATAGAGTAATTATGATTGAAGAGCTGAAAATTTGGGAAGGTTATAAATAGGCAGTAACATTTAAACAGCATCTTGAAGGTAGGTACACTTTCTCATCACATGATTTTCTTCCTCAGTAGTCTTGATTATCTTTACTAACTACAGCAACTGAATGATTATACTAGAACTGTATCCAATTACTGTTCTCTCTTTTCACTGTCTATCACTTCCTCCATGTCTTTACTCTCCTTCTTATGCGTAGTCCATCATCATAACAATCTTTGATTAAATTCAATTCTCTGCTTAGTAAAACACCAGTAATAAGTTATTCTGGAATAGCAGTGCTGTTTGAATTCCCAAATAACTTCTGCCATCAAGCTCTGGAAGGGATATTTACAAATCAGAAATAAGATGAACTTTGAAACACCAGATTTCATGTAACACCACAGTTTCAGGCCTGTAAACAGTTGCTGTTACTCACTAATTACTCAGTGACACATCCCTTTTCTCTAACATACTGTAGCGTCTTCTAAAGTTGTTGTTTTCGATTCCTACTCACAGTGACCCTACATGTGCAGAGTAGAATTGAGCAATAGGATTTTGAAGGCTATGATCTTTTGGAAGCAGATCCAACGTGCCTCTGGGTAGATTCAAACCGTCAACTTCAGCTAGCAATTGAGTGTGTAACTGTTTATGCCATCCAAGGACTCCAGTAAAAACAGCATGGAGTGCAGTTCTACTCTGACACATGTGAGGCTGCCATACTTTGTAAATGACTCAACAGCATTGGGGAGGAGGAGTAGTAGTAGTAGGCAAAAATTTCCCAGCAGCCTTTTCCACATAGAAATGGTGTAAACATCATGAGCCTCCAAAGAATAAGCAAACAGAGGCCTGAAGTATCAGAGGAAATTCTTATTGGTTTACTTCTTTGGCCTTAGGAGATAATACATTTTCTTTAAAGGTCTTAAAGTGATACTATTAGCTATCTACATATAACTAAATCAAATCAGCTTTAGGACATGGGAAAACTGCTCATTTTTCAGGAGGCCAGGTAGATTTCAGAAAGATTGAGGCAGAGAAAAATTTACTTTTTAACTGTGATTTAAATTGAAACATCTTTAGTTATATTTTTTTAGTGTCAAGATTAAAAACAGGGAGGGAAGTGGAGGGAAGACTACAAAAATTTTTTTAAATAATAAAAAAAAAAGTTAAAAACAGCAGAAACTCTGCACATCAAAATAGTCCTAATAATTCTACATAGGAATGTTTTTTAAATTTTTAAAAAATATCCTTGGAAGATATAGCAAATATTTAAGACACAAGTTGTTTCTAGAAATAACCCAGGATTTCCAAATACAAAGGTTTCTAGATATCTGATTTACAAAACTAAGTTTTATCTCCTAATCAACTTTAGAGGTTACTTTGCCTCCAAGAAGCATCCCTAAACCAGAGAACTCGGACTGAGTAGTAAAAAACCAAGTTCCGCAGGCTGAACCCATTTTTAGCACTGGGTAGAATGAGTGGATTAGGGAATGACCTGACTACCTTAGGGAAGCTATATTCTGAAGGACAGACTATGCCCCACGGTATAGAAGTTAAATAGCAGAACTGAAGGTAATGAAGGCAAATGGAAGTAATAAGACTAGCGAGGAGACAATGATTCGATTTTCTCCTACTAAGCTATTATACAAATGGGCATCAAGTCCTAGTGATCAGTCCTCTGAAAAGTCTCTCCAACACCTCCACCTTATTATCATCACGACTGCCCCAGTTCTAGCCTCATCAGCTCTCAGAGACTCTTCACTACAATGACCCCAAATTCCAAATTGCTTTGGAAAAAAATAAAGGAGTTGCTAGTTCCTTCTTATTGTTCCCACAGCAAGTTTTCTGAAATAAAGTTCTAATTATGCATGTCCCTCCTTTGATGGCTCCCTGTAGAGAATAATTCAAATTCCCAAACCTGGTATGCAAATCTGTTCACAACTTGCCTCAAATGCTTTTATAGATTAGTCTCCTACTACTTTTCTACTGTCACTTTTACAACTGACATTGCTAACACTTGTGTTCTCTGCCAGAAATGTCCTTCACCAGCAAATTTACCTGATAACCCCTTACTTATTTTCCTTTATCTTCTCTGATAACTCAAACCACAGGAGAACTAAAATATCCCTCCAAGATGTGTCTGTATTGCCTTGAATACACCTTGTTTATTCTTATTGTATCACTGGTTTATACATCTGATTCTCTGAAAAAACGTTAGCTTCATGTAAAAAAAGAAAAAGTGCTGTTGAGTCTAATCCGGCTCATAGCGACCCCTCCTTGGGTTTCCGAGGAGGTATCACTACAGAAGTAGATTGCCCAATCTTTCTTCCAAGGGGTGTCTAATGGGTTTGAACCGCCAGCCTTCTGGTTAGCAGTCAAATGCCTTAGGTACTATGCCACCAGTGCTCCTAGCTCCATGTAAGCAAGAGCTTTATTTTTTCAGTTTCATACCCAGCAGGTGGGAATTAATATTTAGTAACAGAGTATCAAAGAAGGTACAAATAAGTAAAAGTTATTGTCTTGATTTTGAGTCCCTATTAGAGATTAGGCCCAATTCTAGTCTTACCTCTTCCAAGAGACCTTCTGCAACTACAATGGACCACACTACAGTGACATGTTGAAAAGGAAGGCAGGCTTTCACCTGTTAATGCTACCCACCAAAAGAGATGACATAGATAAGTAACTCTAAACCAGGTTTTATAGTTTTCTCATATTTTCTACAATAATTAGTTATGTATACTTCTTCCAGGAGCTCTGGTAGCATAGTGCCTAAGGCACCTGACTGCTAACCAGAAGGCTGGTGGTTCAAACCCACCAACCACTCCTCGGAAGGTTGGGCAATCTACTTCCGTAGTGATACCACCTCGGAAACCCAAGGAGGGGTCGCTATGACTCAGGTCTGACTCAACGGCACATAACAACAGCAACAACAATACTTGGGTCAGTATTTATTCAGAGTAGGTTCAAATAAATGCTTTAGATCGGGGTCAACAAACTTTTCCGTAAAGGGACAGAAAATGAATATTTTAGTCTTGGCAGGTTGTAAGGTCTCCATAAATCATTTCCGCCATATCAGCATAAAAGCAAACAATACATAATAGACACTATGTAAATAAAAAAATATGACTGTGTTCAAATTAAGCTTTATATATCAACAATGGAATTTGAGTATCATATCATTTTTACACACCATAAAATAATACTCTTGTTTTGAATTTTTAAAATAATTTAAAAACATAAAAATCATTCTTAGTTCTTAGGCCACACAAAAACAAGCATTTGGGTCAAGGGTTTGCCAAACCTTGCTCTAGATGGACACATTAATCTGTACTGGAAGAAAATTATTCAAATACTAATAATGCATATAGCAATACCTTCGTTCAGCACGCTCTTTCTTCTTTAAGGCAACATCCAAATCTTGTAACTGTTCCTCTAATTTCTCACACAGCAATTTCTGAAGAATCAAAATACATGCCATTTCTTTATGAACAAAAACTTTTCCAACATCATTTATCAGCTGAACATTAAGCTTATGGATATTTTGTAACGAAAGCTGGTAAGAGGTGGCATTGTGAGTAAACATGTAATAAGTCTTCCTTGTGTGTTTAACTAGGAGCGCAGGTGGTGTAGTGACTAAGGCATCTGACTGCTAACCAGAAGGCTGGCAGTTCAAACCCAACGGCCAATCCTTGGAAGGAAGGTTGGGCAATCTACTTCTGTAGAGATACCACCTCAGAAATCCAAGGAAGGGTTGTTGTGAGTCGGATCTGACTCGACGGTGGTGAGTTGGTGGGTTTTGTTCGTTTGTTTTTGGTTTGTGTTTAATTAAAGAAGTGCTTTACAGGATCCACTGAATAAAATTGAGCATATCATCTTTTAAATAAAGCACATGTTAGAAAAACTTAAAGTATTATCAAAAACAGATATATATGTCTATTCTGCTGGCAGTAATTAACGTTTAAAATAGTATTTGGTTCAACATGTGTAAGTAACAGTAACTGTAATTAAAATAAAAAGTATTCCGAGACATTTTTAAGGAAGAAGTTATATGTACAGTAAAATATAATACAATGGTGCCAATTAACTATTTTTTAAAAAGACAATGGAAAAAATTTTACAAAACACAACTACATGATTATTGGGTCAAAACAGAGCCAAACAAAGTAACTGATAAAGTTAAGCTGAACTCCAGAAGTCCACTTCATTGAGAAATGAATAAAGCCCATTACACCTTTAAAGCAAAATTGACATGTGACACTGGGCTCAGTGACAGAAAGTTCTCCATGGGCACTATGCACAGACACAAGTTGTTCTTCAACTTTAAAAGAAACTTACCTAAATCAAAATCTAGGATATATATAATCTATGGTTCAACTAAACCTAGTAATATCATTTAAAAAACTACTGTTAAAAGAAGTAAGCACTATTTACAAACTGCTTTAAATATTAAAGATACCTGGTGGGTACCAAAAAGTATAATTAATTTGAGTATGATATCAAGGACAATTTGGTCAGAAAAAGCAGAAGTGGGCTGGGTCATACATGTTGGCAAGGTGGGCAGAACCATTCTCCATCGGGAATGATCATAAGAGGAGGGCGGAGGCAGGCCGTGTGGTATCCACTGTCACAAGAATCACACAGAAGTATCTGAAATAAAACACAGACTAATGTCAACCTAATTTTATGACTAAAATGCAACAACACTTTAAGTTAAAAAGATAACATTCAATATTTTTTAGTAATATATGGTAAAACACTATTTGCATAAAGGATTTCGTGTGTGTGTGTGTATGTATATGTATATATGTATGTATGTACATATGTATCTGGTTGTTTGACATGCATCTTTTAAAAAATTAAAAAAAAAAAAAAACCCTACAAAAATACTAAATTCCAAATTCTCATGAAAAACACATCCTTCTTGAGCTAATTAGAATCCTTTCATAGTTGCCATATGGCTATTAACAACATACTCAGCAACAAAGAATTTTATAATTTAAGTATCATAAACCACCCTACTAAAACCAAAATCAAACCCACTGCTGTTGGTTTCCAAGGCTATAAATCTTTGCAGCAGCAGACTGTCACATCTTTCTCCCACAGAGCAGCTGGGGGAGTCAAACTGTTGACCTTTCAGTTAGCAGCCAAGGGTATGTTGTGTCACCAGAGCTCCCAAACTACCCCACTACATATAGAATTTTTAAAATACCATTTCCACATTAAAAAGCATTTTAATTACCTATCGGTAAGAAAACACTTAAAAATAATGATTTAAATTTATTCTGCTCTTAAGAATTTGAAAACATTGTAATTTGAGACAGATTTTCTTTAACTTAAACTTTTTATTTTGATTTAATTTTGTATCTACAAAAGAGTTATAAAGGTAGTACAGAGTTCCCATATACACTTCACCCAGTTTCCATCTTATATAACCATGGTATACTTACCAAAACTAAGAAATTAACACTGGCATAATACTGATAATTAAACTGCAGACTTTGTCCAGTTTTTCCAATAATGTCCTCTTTCTGATTCTAAGATCCAGTCCAGGATACTACATTGCATTTAGTTACCTTTCTGTCTTGTCTTGTTTTTCATTACTTTGACAGTTCTGAAGAATATTATTCAGAATATTTGTACAATGTCCTTCAATTTGGGCTTATCTATTGTTTTCTCATGACTAGACTGGGGTTTGGGTTTTGGAGAAGTATACCACAAAGATGGTATGTGGTGCTCATCACATTGTATCTGGGGATACATGACATCAACGCATGTTGTTAATGGTGATATTAACTTTGGTCATTTGGTTATCACCAATTTTCTCTACCGTTAAGTTACTACTTTTCATTTTTCATACTTTATCCTTGTTAGAAGTAGATAACTCTAGCACATGCTCAACAGAAAGGAAATTAACCTCCACTTTCTAGAAGAAGGAGGAGCAAAGAATCTATGGATATATGTTAAAATCACCAGAATAGTGAAATATTTGGGAAGAAGATCCTTTGAAGCTAAGCAAATATCCTATCTCTTCTTTAAGTTTCACCTACTAATTTTGGCATTCATCAGTCAATCTTGCTGATGGTCTCTTAATGGTAACTTTCTATTTCTGTCATTTCGTTCACATTTGTTATCTAGAATTCTTTTGGGAAAAAAATATGCTCAATTTCACCTCTCCATTCATCCATCCATCCACCTATCTACTTACCTATTTATTTATTTCAGTATGAACTAATGGATTTTTCTTTCTAGATTGTAATCCAAAGTACTGTTTTTATTTTGCTGTTCAAATTGTTCCCGCCATGGACACTGGGAACTCTTTCAGTTGGCTCTTGTGTACTTAGGACTTATCTGTACCCTTTTTTAAAAGATGTACTTCCCAATATTCTGACACTATAAGATGTTCTAGGCTCATCTTAAATCTTCCCTGCCCAAGTTCTAGAATCAGCCATTTCTCAAAAAAGCCCTGGGTCCTTTATTTGAGAATGGTATTAGAAACCAAGATATGGGTACTGGGTGTGCTCATTGTTACTGGGTATCACTGCTTCTCTCAGAAGACAGAACTAAGATATGTATGTATGCCTACCAAGCCAAGAAAACACATGTTTGTATATATGTCTTTATTAAAATACATACATACATATATATATATATATTTATATATATATTTATATATATATTTATATATATATACATATATATTTAAAAAACTAATAAATTAAGGAGCTCTGGTGGTGTAGGGGTTAAAGCACTTGGTTGCTAATCAAAAAGCTCAGCAGTTCAAACCTACCAGCTGTCCCAGGGAAGAAAGATGAAGCACTTCACTTCTGTAAAGATATACAGCCTTACAAACACTATGGGGCAATTCTACTCTGCTCTATAGGGTTACTATGAGACACAATTTACTCAATGTGAATAGTTTATATATATATATATATACACACATACATACACACGTACATGTTGTTGTTGTTACGTGCCGTCGAGTCGGACCCGACTCATAGCGACCCATCCTTGGGTTTCCGAGGCAGTATCACTACGAAGTACATTGCCCCATCTTCCTTCTGGTGAGTTTGAATCGCCAGCCTTCTGATTAGCAGTCAAGTGCCTTAGGCACTATGCTACCAGAGCTCATGCATGCACGTGCACGTGCGCACACACACACACACACACAGAGGAACTCTGGTAGCGTAGTGCCTAAGGGACTCGACTGCTAACCAGAAGGTTAGTGGTTCAAACCCACCAGCCATTCCTCCCTCGGAAGGAAGGTTGGGCAATCTACTTCTGTAGTGATACCACCTCAGAAACCCAAGGAGGGGTCGCTATGAGTTGAGTCTGACTCGATGGCACATAACAACAACACATACACATATGTGTGTGTGTGTGTGTGTGTGTGTATAAAAACATGGAAGAGTTAGGGTGTTCAGGCACTATTGTATGTCTATAATATGGATACTGTTCATTTAGGTCAGGTACATACTAGTTCAGGATGGTTTGGAAGGCCACATTTTTTGCATGGTTCATCATCATCTGCTGGGATAGCTTCTTCACTTCCCTTTTCTTCTTCCTCTTCTGAAACTGCAGATGATTTTTCACTGTCAGATGCTTCACTTTCATCATTACTAGAATATTTCCACCTGCCACGTGTTCGAGAACCAGTCCATCGAACTTTACCCTTGGGTTTTACCTTGTATAAAATAAAAAATGGGGATAATTTGATATAATAAAAACTTTATTTGAATAAAATCTCTCTTGACTACAGACATATTACACATCTATTGCAGAATATTTTAGTCAATGCACAAAGAAAATGAAAATCACTAAAAACTCATCCCAAATATACATATTATGAAATTCTAGTAGTATTTTCATTATTTTTTCTATGGCACCACAGTGAACATTCTGTTGTATAATTTTTTTCCTTACTCATAAAATATTCTAACATCACTGCAAATGACAGTTTAATATGCTATCACCTAGCTATATTCATCAAATCCCCCATTAGACACTTAATTCAGTTGTTTCCCATTTTCCCACTTTCATAAATAAGTATCTTTGTGAATATAAATTTTTTATATATACTTAAGTGGTTAGGATAAATTCCTTGAAGAGGATTCTGGGTCAAAAGCCATATATATTTTAAAGGCTCTACAACAGAGCACTGACTATAGTTCACATGTGGTTGTTCAAATTTTAAATCCTATGTTAGAGATTAATTTAAAAATTCTAAATGAGTCAAAACTATATATAAAAATCTATATAAACTTCAAAAATATATTATTCAGAGAATAACTTTACAAAGTTGTAAACTGCTTTTTATTGCCTTGTTTTGTAACCTTTTAATTCATATTACAGGCCATTTCTAAATTGTCATTCCCCAGCAAAGTGCAAAATGATTCTAACAAAAGAGGAAATTTTTTTTAAGATAAAGAATTAAAAATTTAGTACATCATGGAATAAAGAATTGTTTACAGTGAAGGATTATCTGATCATTTAAATAAATTAAAAACAAAACTAGCTATTTCAACTATAACAAGTTCCCACAGGCTAGCCAAAGACCTTTTCTAAGATACTGCTTAAAACAGAAGTGTCATAGAGAATTCTGGCTTTTCCAAGACTAATAATTAAAATGGGGGAAAACAGGCACTCAAATACAGTGGTAAAGAGAGGGTACATTAATAGGGCCTTTTTGGAGAGCAACGAGGCAACAGCTCTTTAAACTTGAAATATACATGAGCCTTGGCCCAGCAATTCCAATTCCAGGAGTCTATTCTAAAGAAATACTCACTCATGTCCAAAAGGATCTTCAATGCAGCACTGCCTGTAATAGTGAAAAATTGGATACAACCTAAATGTCAATCAATAAGGGTGTGGCTAAATAAGCTGAGGTATATCCACACTATGTAATACGGTTGTTGTTGCTGTTGTTGTTATGTGGCCATAAATAAGCAAAAGGTAGACTATACTTAATGAAATGGAAAGAATTCAAAGATACATTGTTAAGTGGGAAACTAGTCAGAAAAATGAACATATTTGATCCAATTAATTTTAAAATAAGTGGATAAATGCTTTTGAATACACAGGTATGTGCATGGAAAGCAGATTGGAAAATATGTACCCCAACTGTTCATAGTGGTTATAACGAGTTCATTTTTTTATACTATAGCCTTGGTACTACTTGACTATATTACAAAGAGAACGTATTCCTAAACTGCCTGAATTTATTTTTTAAAGTTTAAAAGATGACAAGATTATACAGTCTGAAATTTGATACCTGGTGATAACTAGTGAGAAAAAAATAGCTTAAAGGAAGACTGTTTAAAAAAGTTATTTCTAAATGACAACATTTTAGCCAAAAGCAAACAGAGCCAAATATTTCTAATTAAAAACAAAAACTCAAGAATAGGAATTTTACCTTGCTTACTTTAGAATTTGTATCCTTCTCTGTTTTTTTCAAATTTTCCTTTTTGTCTGTTTTTGGCAAAGCTGCTGACTCTTCTTCCACTTCACCTTCACCTTCCCCTCTTTTTTTATCAGCTTTCTGATCTCTAAACTCAGCCACTTTCGCTGTAGGTCTAGATATTCTTGGAGATCTCCTTAAAGTGCGACCCACATTTGCTTTCTCTTCTTCCTTTTCAATTTTCTCTTGCTTCATTTCTGGTTCAAGAATTTTTGAGGGAGAATCTGGTTTCTTCTTCCGACTTGATATCCTAATTGTTAATTTAATGCCCTCTTTCTGCCTCTCAGAGGTTATCTCTCTATTTTCTGAGGCAGTGGTTTCTTCTTCAGGAATCAATTTATACTTGAATTTATTCTTTTGTGTAGAACCCTTCATCTCAGAAGAATCCTCTATGCCTGAGGCCTGGACATTGTTCAGATTATCCATTTTCACCTGCAATGACTCAGAATCTTCCTTCAGAATTTTTGGGTTTGCTGCATCCAGGGACTGCCCTTCAGTGCAACTTGTGCTCTGACAATTAACCACTTCTTTTTCTGAAGCTAGTTTCTCACAAAGGCCAGTCATGTTGGATGGTGAAGCTTCAGCTGCCTCGGGAGAGCCAGGCTTTTCTGATTCTTTTTCAGTACTCCTTGGAACTTCCTCTGGTATTGGGCTCAATCTTTGTGTGTCCTTATCAAGAAAAGTCTTTTTGGACTTCTCTAACTTTTCAAGACATTCTAGGAGTGGTGGGCGCTTATCTTTCTTACTTTTCGGAGACTTCTCTTCAACTTTCATGGTACACGATTCAGTGTCAGATAAAACACTTTTTAGAGAGAGCTCCTTTGCCATCTCAGAAGTCTCAAGAGAAGTTTCCATTTCTGGAGGATCAGGCTGTCCTATTTGCCCTTTCTGACCTTGGTTCTCTGAAACTGAGATTAAATTATCTGTATCTTTCACTACAGGGACCATGTCCTTCTCAATCTCCCCTATTTTCATACTTGTTATGACAGAATTTAAGGACTCTGCTCGATTCCCCTCCAAGATGACATTTTTGTCCTTAGTTGCGCTATAGCTATCTTCCTTTGCATCATACAACTTTGTCTCTATTTGTTCGGTCTTAAAATGTGGAGTTACCTTTTCATCACCAACTTCTCCATTTACCAGTTGTTTCCCTTCAAAGCCCAAAGCAGTAATTGTAGAGATTCTTTTACAAGTCTCTTCTTCTTGTTTTATTTCCTCTTTTAAAAACTCTTTTGTTGGAGTAACTGATTTACACAAAGGTCCTTTGACTGGACTGTCAAAATCATCACTCAGTTTAATTTCTCGCTTTTTCAGCGGTATCTTGGCCTGCTGGTCATTTTTAAGTTTCTCTGTTTCTTCAGTAGACTTCTCAGTTATTTCCTGAGAAGGTTTAACACTGCCACCAAACTCTAGTCTCTCTGGCTCTTGTGCCACCAGTTTCTCCATACTACTTTTAATATCTTTAGGGTCTACTCTACCTTCTTTCAATTCAGCTTTAGAAGGTTTGACATTTTCCTTGAAAGAATCACTTTTTTCCTTGATGATCTTTTTGTCCTCAATTTCTGGCAAAGGTTTTTCTAGCTTCACTATGACTGGCAGTTTCACAAGTTCTTTTTCGTCATCCTTTTCTATTTTCACAGTAGTCTCTTCGAGAACGTTGGGTGTAGAAAAGTTTTCTGAGTCAACTGGCTGCTCATCAGCTTTCATCTTCTCATTTTCTTTCTGTTCCCCTAAAAATCAGAAAAAGTGTAATTACACAAATAGAAGCTTTCAAGGTTATACAATATAAAAAGCCTAATATAATGTTATTGTTGGGTGCTGCTGAGCCAGTTCTGACTCACAGCTACACCATGTGACAGGGCAGAACTGCCTCATAGGCTTCTTTTCACTCTACTGTCTATGGAGGAAGATCACCAGGTCTTTCCCCTATGGAGGTTCTGGATGGGTTTGAACTGCTGCGTTTTCAGTTAGCAGCCAAATGATAAACTGTTGTGCCACGAGGCTCCTTCTTAACGTATATTAACATTTGAAGTTGCTCTCTTAAGAAAGGGTGCTTTGTTACTGTACATGTAATAAAATTTGACAATAAAGAAAATCACAACTCTGAACAACTTCTAGATATTAAAAAACTATTCGTTAGAAAGAATGAGCTCTCTGCTTCAGCATCAGTATTCTCTTTGGCATGCGAATATTTACAAAGTTCTGGTAATTTACTTCAGCTCAAATGATAGCTCAAAAATACAAATCTCATAATACTACATAAGGCAATCCCAACAGACCATATTTGTTTTATAACTGGACAACTGTTCTTCGCAAGTCAATGAGTACTTCATTTCACTGACGTTAACATGAGTATGCCATTGGAAAAATGGTTGTTTTATGTTTTATTCAGATTATAAAACTAATACATATTCTCTACAAAAGAAAGAAAAAATGCTGTACAATCTTACTATCCAGAGGCAATCACTATTAATATTTTCATACTTCCTTCTTATCTTGTACACTTTTCACAACATGGGGGATCATGTTGACTCTCTTCCTTTTTTGCATCAAAACGTTAGTACTTTCTTATGGTATTAAATACTTTTTACAAAATTGAACTTAATGAATATATAACATTCCTCAATATGGTTATACTACAACTTACTTACCAAATGCCATTACTGAACATTTCAGAAATGAGTATTTTACAAAGAAACTTTTTAGGTCTATCTGTCAATTCTTCTTTTTACCATATTGGCTCTAGATTTTCAACTTTTATGGTGGACCTAATAGTACAGATTTAAATATAACAAAAGCCATATTCAGTAAACAGTATACTATCTGAATGATTAGAGATCACATAGATGCTATAAATTTATACTTACAGATTTCAGCACAGTGTTTTCAGAATTCGTCACCTACATTTCCACTTTCCCAACCTACCTTTTCAATACTGAAAAACCTCAATTCCAAGATAGGAATTTCTTTTTAAAATATTGAACAGATTCTTATTAAGGTGATAAACCAGATAGATATATGTTTCATGAGAATAAAAGTGGAATGGATAAACGTGAGGAGATAAAGTAGGACATGCTTTTTTAAAATTAAAGAAATGACAGTGATTATCTAATATGTAAGTCTTCCCTATCCCACATATAAAATATGTCTAGTAAATTCCCATTCATTGAGAAAAATTAGGGTATCAGGAAATCTGATTAAATGAACGTACTAGTTAACAGTTAAAATCTTTAAAAATAACCCCAACCTAACACTAAGGGTTTAATGCACACAATATATTCTTTCTTATATTTATGTTTCAGAAAGCATCTCAGAATCTCACTGTGACACCAAGTAAAATGTCATTATGTTTTTCTTTGGCAGTGGGAAATGAAGAAGGTATCTACAATTATTTGAATTGATTGTGATTTGAATAACAACACAGCAAAATAAAATGAGGAATGATAGTAAGTTCAAAATTTCCAGGCTCGCTAATCGTAATTCACACAGTGGTGTGTCTTTTATCATGTCACAAACTCTCTGATCCTCATTATTTCATCTAATAAAGTAAAGGAATTGAATTAAGTGACCTCAACTATTATTCGTTGCTGTTATTTTATTTTTTTATTCCAAAAATATTCGATTTTTGGTATTTTTGTCTTTGGCTCAGATTTCTTAAAAGAAAAGCATGACAACAATTATCACTTTTTCCCCTACACTACATGAATATGTTCCTAAAACAGCATAGGGAACAGAAGAATCAGGACAAGAAATGAATTTTAAGCACTATCATAATTGGGGAAAAGGTTATTCAGTTATACAAGCATTTTCCCTAAGTATGTCAAAAGGAAATTTTAAGATGCAAGTAAGTTTAAGAGTCATGAAATTTGAATTAACAAAATTTACTTGAAAAATCATAAGGTAGCAGTAACATTTTTTGACCAACTTCAGGTAAATTCAGGGGAATTGTTATCTACTGTAGTTTTTTTTTTTTTTTTTTAAAGCTGATTCATTCATTCACTCAATAAATATTACTGATCATCTACTATGTTCTTCCCTAACCACTCCAACCACAATCATTGTGTAATGAAACATTATTCATTGTTCCATATATATGTTTACAGAGGGAAAGCTATTGCTAATTGCCTACCTAGTATCTATTCTCTTCTTTCTTTATTCACAAAGGCACCAACCTCCCCAGACATCTTATAGGTAAGGGTCATGTGATCCAGTTCTGGCCAATAAAATGTATGAAGAAATCTACCAGATGAGACATACAGGATTCAGATGATCCCGTGTTTTATGCCCTTTCTATCTGTACCCACAATCTGCAAAAAATACACAGAGAAGGAGAAACCAAAGCCTCATGCTAAGGATGGCAGAATATGAAGGGTACTTGTTGGCTTCATGGAGTTGCTACATGAAACCCTGAACTATTCACCCCTGGACTTTTTTACTACAAGAATAAACAAAAAACTCACCCTATTTGAACAAACATGCAGACAATGCGAACCTTTCTGATACATTTTCCCTTCACTTCTGTTGTCTACTACTTCTCCTTTTTTATACTAATCAAAATTAATTCATACACAGTATATTTTGGTCTTGCCATGTACTGGGTAATATATGAGTACATAATACTTTTCAAGGTTTTAATTTCTTTACAGTCTCCTCTTCTAAGATTGCAGAAAGTAGCATGGTGGTTTCAGAGTTCATTCTTACAACTTGGAGACTTTAAGTCCAAATTCAAAGTGCCAGGCTCTAGGGGCTGGGTGAAAGCCCCTCAACCTTGGGCTTCAGCTCTGCCGCCTATGCTCCCGCCCACTAAAGCTGGACGCTTTTCTTCACTCAGCTGCTGGCTGCTGAGACTGACAAACCCAAGGTCAACAAGTAACAAGGCACAGTCCTGATATTACCAAACCACAGAGCAGGCCATTGATTCAAGTCCATTAAAAGTCCCAAGATCGGGAAAGCACGGCAAGCTGCTGAACGATGACTCAGCTACATACAGGGTTCAAATGTGCCATAAGCTAGAGACCTTTCCCAAAGCTGCTTCTTATATATTGAAAGCAGTCCACATCCCTAAAGCAGCTACTCAGCTGCTTGTGGTAGATCCCACCATGGAGTTGACTGCCACCAGTCTCATCAAGGGGAATAACTACCACCAGCTGCCCAGTCACTCAAAACCAGGCCCATCCAAGTTGACATACAACCTTAACTACCACAGGTTGTTAATGACCATATGCAATACTATGTATACAGTTCTCAGCACAGTGGCAGACTTATTAATATTATTACTAATGATCATTGTTATTAGTAAATAACTTCACACCCAGTTTAAATGTCACACCATTTTATAGTTTTTCTGATCCTTTCCCCTAAAATAACTAATTATTCCTATATTTGCATATTACTTTGTATAAACTTGTATTACAGCACTATTACTGAAAATTACTATTATTTATATAAAATCTATCTGTCCTACTATTCTAAGAATTACTCCTTTGGGACATAATCATTGATTCTGTTGACTAAATTGAATAAACTGAAATGGCAAAAAACTCTAGGCTAAATGTTGATAAATAACATCAATATATTTATAGATGTAGTTTTTATCAACAGAAAATTTTTATAAGACTATAAAAAATGCTTAATTAAAAGTTTTTAAAACTTATCTGACCAACTTATAAAGCTGTATTTGAGCATGGACGTGACATTTAACGTATGCTAAGGTATACCACATTGAAGAAGGATTAATGAACACATTTATTTAACAAACCATTTAAAATACAAGAAAAACCTAGATAGACAAAGGGTATGAACAAACAATATGAACACAGAACATGAAATGTTTAAATTCTACTAGCAAAATATTAAAATTCCAAATGAGACTTTTAATCAAACTAGCAAAGTTTTATAGAAGCCCTATTGATGCAGTGGTTAAGTGCTCAATCTACCAGCCATTCCACAGGGGAAAGACGCAGCAATCTGCTGACATAAAGATCTACGGCCGTGGAAACCCCATGGAGCAGTTCTACTCTGTTCTAAACGGTCGCTATGACAGAATTCAAGTTGATGGCAATGGGAAGCTAAGTTTTATCTAGTGACAATGTTCAGAACTTCTAAAAGTACTAGGAAAGGCATATGCTTATACATTCGCAGTGGAAGAATAAATTAGTATACGCATTCAATAACAAATACTTTGTGCTTGCTTTATACCTGTAACTTTCTTTTTTAAAGAAGAAAAATTCTCATAGAGTGATCATTGCAAAAATGTAGTATATAAAACTAAATTTATTACATAACTTCAAATCTAATAAATGAATTGATTTGCATTTCCCCAGTAACTGATGACCTTAGGCATTTTTTCTTGTCTTATAGACCAACATTATCTAACTTACTGTGTTGTGAAAATTGCTCATGCTTCTGCAACTCAAAGTTTCTTCCGGATAGTATCCTAAGTGTCCTTCAGATATGCCTCCCTCCTTTTCTGTGTATGTCCTTATTTTCTGTCATTACAAGATGTTCCAGACTTGTATTTTCCCCCCATTGTCCTGAAATCAATCTCTCTTCTAAGGACTCTCGGTTTCTTTTCCCGTTGTTATTGTTAGGTGCCGTCAGGTTGGCACCAACTCGTAGTGACCCTATACTCAACAGAACGAAACACTGCCTGGTCCCGTGTCACCCAGACAACCTTTGCTACACCTGAGCCCATCACTGTATCCACTGTATCGGTACATCTGGTTGAGATCTTCCTCTTTTTGGCTAAACCTCTACTTTAAAAAGCATGATATCCTTTTCCAGGGAATGGTACCTTCTGACATGACCAAAGTAGGTGAGACTACATCTGGCATTCTCACTTCAAAGGAGCATTCTAGCTGCACTTCTGGGACTGGTTAGTTCTTCTGCCAGTCCACATTATTTTCAGCATTCTTTGCCAACATCATAACACAAAAGCGTCAACTCTTTTTTGGTCTTCCTTATTCACTATCCAGCTTTCACATGCATATGACACAACTGAAAATACCATAGTTTGGGTGACTGCTAACCAGAATGCTGGCGGTTCAAAACCACCAGCCCCTTTCGGAAGGAAGAGTGGGCAATCTACTTCCATAGAGATACCGCCTTGGAAATCCAAGGAGTAGTTGCTATGAGTTAATATCGAGTTTTTTTTTTTTTTTTTTTCTTAAGTCATCAAAGAGACATCTTTGCTCTTCAGAACTTTAAAGAGGTCTTTTGCAGAAGATTTGCCCAGTGCAATATGTCACCTGATTTCTCTGCGCTGCTTCCACTGGTGTTTATTGTGAACCAAGTAATATGAAATCTTTGACAACTTCAATCTTTTTTCTATTTATCATGATCCTGCTTATAGGTACAGTTGAGGACTTTTGTTTTCTTTATGTCGAGGTATAATCCATTCTGCAGACTGCAGTCTTTAATCCTTATCAATAAATGCTTCAAATCATTTTCAATTTCAGCAAGCAAGGTTGTGCTGTCTGCGTATCACAGGTTGTGACTGAGTCTTCCTCCAATCCTGCTATGTTCTTCTTCGTATAATCCAGCTTCTGGAATTATTTGCCCAGCATACAGATTGAGTAAGTATAGTGAAAGGATACAATCCTGACACACTCCCTTCCTGATTTTAAACCATGCAGTATATCCTTGTTCTGTTCTAACAACAGCTCCCTGGTCTATGTACAGGTTCCTCATGAGTACAATTAAGTGTTCTAGAATTCCCATTCTTCTCAATGTTATCCATAATTTGTTGTGATCCACACAGTTGAATGCTTTTCCATACTCAGAAACACAAGTAAACATCTTTCTGATATTCTTTGCTTTCAGCCAAGATCCATCTGACATCAGGAATGATATCCCTCATTCTATGTCTTCTTCTGAACCTAGCTTGCATTTCTGGAAGTTCCCTGTCAATATAATGCTGCAAATGTTTTGGAATTATCTTCAGCAAGATTGTACTTACGTGTGACATTAATATTGTTCAATAATTTCCATGTTCTGTGGGATCACATTTGGGATGGGTACAAATATGTATCTCTTCCAGTCAGCTGGCCACATAGCTGTCTTCCAAGTTTCTTGGCATAGATGATTGTCTCCAGCATGGCATTTGTTTGCTGAAACATCTCAACAGATATTCTGTCATTCACAGAGCGTTGATTTTTGACAGTTCCTTCAGTGCAGCTTCAACTTCTTCCCTCAACACCATTGATTCTTGACCATATGCCACTTCCTGCAACAGATAAACATCAACCAATTCTTTCTGGTACAGTGACTCTGTGTATTGTTTCCATCTTCTTTTGATGCTTCATGCATCATTCAATATTTTGTCCATAAAATCTTTCAATATTGCAATTCAGGGCTTGATTTTTTTCTTCAGTTCTTTCAACCTGAGAAATGCCAAGCCTGTTCTTCACTTTTGGTTTTCTAACTCCAAGACTTTGCACATTTCATTATAATAACTGACCTTCTCTTCTTGAGCTGCTCTTTGCTTTAGTTACTCTCCTTTTCAGAGCAAGTTTCAGAATCTCTTCTGGCATTCACTTTGGTCTTTTCTTCCTTTCCTCTCTTTTCAATTACTTTTTGCTTTCTTCATGTATGATGTTCTTGATGTCATCCTACAATTCACCTGGTTTTCTGTCATAAGTGTTCAATGCATCCAATCTATTCTTCAGATTGTCTTGAAATTCAGGGGGGATATAATCAAGATCATATCTTGGCTCTTCTGCACCTGTTCTAATTGTCTTCAGCTTCAACTTGAACTTCTATACAAGCAATTGATGGTCTGTTCCACAGTGGCCTTGTTTTGGCTGAAGATACTGAGCTTCGCCATCACCTCTTTCCACAGATGCAGTCAATCTGATTCCTGTGTATTCCATCTGGTGAGGTCCACATGTATAGCTGCAGTTTATGTTGTTGAAAATGGTATTTGCAAGGAATAAGTTGTTGGTCTTCTAAAATCCTATCATGTGATCTCTTGTATAATTTCTATTACCACAGCTGTATTTTCCAACTACTGGTGATTCTTCTTAGTTTCCAACTCTTGCATTCCAATCACCAGTGATAATCAATACATCTTGATTGTATGTTTGGTCAATTTCAGACTGCAGAAGTTTCCTCGTCTTTGGTTTTGGTGGTTGGTGCATAAATTTTAATAAGATTAGTATTAACTGGTCTTCCTTGTAGGTGTATGGATATTATCCTATTCCTGACAGCACTGTACTTCAGGACAGATCTTGAAACATTCTTTGTCATTCTTCGAATAGTAGTCATATGGTTGTCTTGATTCAAACTGACCATAATCAGCCCATTTCAGCTCACTAATGCCTAGAATATCAATCTGTGGTGGTTATATTTGTGTGTCAACTTGGCTAGGCCTGGTTGAATGGCTGGGCACCTGGATGTAGTTAGTATTCCCTATGATGAGACTGGTAATCAACTCCATGGTGGAATCTACTGGGAGCAACTGAGAAGCTAGCTGCCTTTGGGTATGTGGTCTGCTTCCTGTATATAAGGAGAAGTTTTGAGAATGGTCTCTAGCCTATGGCATGCTTGGACCCTGTATGTAGCTATGTCGTTGCTCAGCAGCCTGCTATGCTCTGCCGACCTTGGGACTTACAATGGACTTAAGTTAATGGCCTGCCGTGTGGTTTGGTAACATCAGGACTGTGCCTTTTGACTTGTCAACCTTGGGGCTTCTCAGCCTCAACAGCCAGCAGCTGTCTGAGTGAAGAAACGCCTCTAGCTCCAGTGGGCCGGGAGCAGGAGGCAGAGCTGGACCCCAAGGTTGAAGGGCTTTCACCCAGCCCCTAAAGCCTGCCACTTGAATTTGGACTTAAAGCCTCCAAATTGTAAGAATAAACTCCTGTTTGTTAAGGCCATCCCATTTGTGGTATATTTCTTGTCAGACCAGGACTAGGTAACCAGAACACAATCTTTATGTGTCCCATTTCATTTTTGACAACTTGCAATTTTCCTAGATTCATACTCCGTAGACTCCATGTTCTGATTACTAATAGATGTTTGCAGCTGTTTCTTTCCTTATTGAGTCAAGACACATCAGCAAATGGAGGTCTCAAAAGCTTTACTCCATCTACGTCATTAAGATCAACACCATTTTGAGGGGGCAGCTCTTCCCCAGTTGTATTTTGAGTGTCTTCTGCCCACAGGGGCTCATCTTCCAGCACAATAGCGGACAATATTTCAGGGCTATTCAAAAAGTTTTCCAGTACTATATCAAACAGGGTTTCACAGCTATTCATAATATTTTCACTGGCCAATTATTTGAGAAGTGGATGGCCCCTTCTTTCTTCCGAGTCTGTCTTAGTCTGGAATTTCCACTGAAAGCTGTCCACCATGGGTGACCCTGCTGGTATTTGAAATACCAGTGGCATAGCCTCCACCCTCACAGCAACATGCAAGCCACCACAGTACGACAAACTGACAGACAAGTGGTGGGTTCCTTTCATTAGAAAATGACAAGTATTTTTTTAAACTCTGTTCATGAGAGGGACCTAAGAATTTGGTTTCTAAATATCATTCTCTTTGTCCCTTTTATTAGAGAATGATATTTAAAAACCACAATCTGGAGGCTAAATATATGCTCACTACTACTTGGGGGTGTCACAGTTCTTAGATCCTTCTTATGAACAGAGTTTAAAATATATATACATACACACATACATATACACTAAACCACACACACAAATACATGTATATTTACTTTTATATCATCCACCATTAATGTTTAGCCATTTTGCTGAATGAAGCTCATTTACTAGAAGATTCGTAAACAAGGACTAAAGGGAAAATACAGGTGGATAACAGGTTATCTGCAGTCTTTATATCTGAATGTTTGCCTGGCCATAAAACTCCTAGCTTCTATGTTTTTTCCATGGGAATATCAAATATGTCGTAACATTTTCTTGTGTGAAGCACTACTATCAAAAAGTGATGGCACTGTGATTTTCTTAACCCTTACATGTCATTTATCCTTTTTTCCTGGATGGTCAAGTATTTCTTTCTTTAAAGTCTAAAAATTTACTAGAATATGTCTTCATTTTGGTTGTTCTGGATTGATTTTCCAAGGAATGTATTGTCTTTAAAATGTGAAGTTTCAATTCTTTTCTTTCTTTTTTTTTTAATTTCAGGAAAGTTTTTCTTATATGGTCTTTGGTATTTGTTTTGTTCCCTTGCTTTTTCTTTTTCTACCTTCATAGAGTCCTACATACTGGATCTTTTTTGTCTATTTTAATATCTGCTATTTTCTCTCATATTATCTTCTTAATTTTCTTTTTTCTTTTTTAAAATATCCCCCTCTCCATCTTCTATTTTTTTAAGGCATTAATTCTTCTGTTTATTTACAAGGTTTTCTTCTAAATTTATTTCTACAATTTTTAACTCTTGAGTTCTACCTGGGCAATACTTTCCGACAAGCCTCCAACCTCTACAGAAATGTTATTCTATTGCACCTCTTACTCTCTTTCATACTTACAATTCTAAGGATCTGACTTTGATTCTTTTTAGTTACTCATTTTTATTTACAGACAGACTTGTAGAAAGGAGGTATGTTTATGACAGTTTTCCTAATTTCACAGCTCGACAGTTTTCCTAATTTCATAGTTCTACAGCATTCCTAGGAATTCTGGTGGTGTACTGGCTAAGGCATTTGTCTGCTAACCAAAATATCAGTGGTTTGAACCCACCAGGTGTTCCATGGAAGAAAGATGAGGGAGCCTGCTTCCACAAATATTTACAGCCTTGGAAATCCAATGAGGGTTCCTGTAAGTCAGAATTGACTCAATGGCAGTGAGTTTGGTTTTTTGGTTGAGAGCTCCCCTATCTGTTATGTTTGTAAAATATTAAAATTACAGCAATTTACTCTACTCCCCCTTTGATAAATTTTACCTGAATCAGAACTCTGTCCTGGAATGGAGCTTTAGCTGGTGAATTTTGAGAATTCATAAGCCCCAAAGCATACTAACTCCTTTAAAATCCTTGTAGATATTGTCTAGGGGTTTTGTTTTTGCCATCAATACGTTCTTCTTATGGGGGAATTTATAACGATTAAAAATCTATGTTGATGCCTTTTTTCAAAACCCATGAAGGACAACTTACATTTTTTCCTTCTGCTTCAAACCACAACAAACTCATTCAGAGCACATAATTTCAACAGTTTGTTTAGTCATAAAAAATTTCTTCCAGATTTTTTTTTAAGCCTCATGGTATGCTTTAATCCAAGGCTCTTGGTTTGCAGTAAATGCAAGATTAAATAAGTTTATAAAATTTGCAAACTGACCCTCTTTTCCATTAAAAAACCTCACTATTCAGCATATAGACAGTATTGTCAAAATGGATGGGAGGAACTTTAGTTAATTAGTTTTATGATTCTAACAGGCATAAATCTTTCACATAAGAAACTGTGGTCTGTGTTCTACTGCTCTTGGCATACAAAAGAAATGCAAGTTCCAAGGTATCTTCTGTCCTTTTGAAAACCCAAAGGGGGGGGTCACTATGAGTCAGAATTGACTCAATGGCAGTGAGTTTGGTTTTATATAAGGAAACTATGTTAGATATCAAAACAGGGTGACAGGAACAGTTGCATTTATCTGGTCTCCCTATATTTATTTGGGAAAACAATATTTAACATGATAATACAATTAATGGATTATTTTATGCCTCAAACCAAAAGACAAACTCACTGCCATCAAGTCGATTCCGACCCCCTTCTGAGCTTTCTGAGGTGGTAAATCTTTACGGAAGTAGATTGCCCTGTGTTCCTTCGGCGGTGTGGCTGCTGAGTTTGAACTGCCAACCTTCTGGTTAGCAGTCAAATACCTTAGGCAGTATACCACCAGAGCTCCTTATTTTATGGCCAGTCAAGGATTTTCTGAAATCTATTCATGAACCTCTAGCTTAACACCCCTGTACGACTTTAAACTATTTCTTTACAGTTGTAATTTTTGACACTCACCTACAGAAGGGTAGGAAACTCTAATAGACCAGACAGACTAGGCAGATGATAAATGTATTAAGTGGGCAGAGGAGAAGAAAAACCAAATGTAAGAAAATAAATTCTCTTTTGGCTCTACAAGCATGCACAATCTAGAGAGATTATATTTAAAACTGAAAAACAATAGAAGAAAACTTACTTAGTTCTTACATTTTATTTCATAATTATCCCTCTGAACTGAAACCAGAAACTCTTTTAAAAATCTTCATAAGGACAGTGTTGGATCTTGTACCTAGTACTATGCAATATAGAATTTAACCTTGAGTTATTTAACAGGAAACAATTTTTACCACTATACAGTTTATATGAGAAAAACAGCTATTCATTAGTGTAGGTATTTCCTAACACAGACAGAATTCTGAAGAACGTTTTTTATATAGAGGGCATCTGCTCTCAGGATATTCATACCATTTTTGTAACTGTCTGACATCATAACTTAGTTTTCAGAATACACTAAACTTCAGTTCAGTAAGTTACCCTGTAGCTCTTCATCCTATGACATGAATATTAATAAGAAAGGGAACATGTATTAGTTTTTCTTCATAAATTTGAAGTCAGAGAACCTCTTCCAGAATTTAGGCCATCACATTCATATCTGGGTATCAACTGTATCGAGGAAAATGAGCCCTATTATTCTTTGTCTATCAATTTTCGTAAAGAATCAATGTCATGAAGAATGAGTAAGTCAATTCACAGAATTGCAATAGCCCAAGTGTTACAGTGTGCTAAATTGCCATCTAACAGATTGAGTCTTTGAGGTAATTTTAATTGATAAAGATTTTTTTTCCTAAAATGACGTCAGCAAATTATGCACACATACAACAACAAAAACAAGGTTTTCTAGCATGACACCATAATTGAGCCGAATCTGACCTTGGGTTAACTGTCAAGCTCTGTTCCTTTTGTAACCTACTAAAAACTGGAATGCCAATTAGGTTACTAGACAATACTGTATTTAGTAAAACTGAGCTCTGATTGATAAACTACATCTGGACTAGGAAGAAACACACACACACACACACACACACAGCAAATATATCAAATTACATGATAACCAAAAACCCAAACTCACTGCCGTCGAGTCGGATCTGACTCATAGTGACCCCTCCTTGGGGTCACTTGGCTCACTTGAGACGGTATCACTACAGAAGTAGATTGCCCAACCTTCCTTCCAAGGAGTGGCTGGTGGGCTTGAACTTCCAGCCTTCTGGTTAGCAGCCAAATGCCTTAGGCACTACACTACCAGAGCTCCTAAAATACATGATGGGTACACCAAATTTAGGACTCTCCTGAATGTGGTAACTCTTATATTTGGGCATGAAGATTCTGGAAGCTGTGCCTATTAAACTGCTATTAGAGACGATGGCTTCTGTGGAACGTAGACTTTTAAGATAAAGAGGTTCCTGCACCTACCCAATGTGAATCCCATCTATTTGCTCCTAAAGTAGTCACCTGGGGAGAAGATAGCTTCTGGATGGCCATATGAACTGCTGCATGGACTGCTGCAAGGATTACTCCTAAAGACAGAAATACCAGATGTTGTTCCTGCTGGAAATCTATAACTTGTCCTACACTGATCTTAGTAAACTGAGGCCAAATGTGGTCTATAGTAGATTTGTGAATCTGAATGTTCTGTTGAACCTAAGAAGACCACATAGAGGCATTTTAGATCATCAAACCACATAGTACATCAGACTACCGTATTGTATAGCTCTTCATTAGGCAAAATGTTGACCCCAATATCGATCAAGTTTTGAGAGCTTGTCCAGTTCACAAGGCGAATTACCATACCATTGCCGTGACATGTTCCACTTAGAAGTTTTATTTATTTACTTATTTTACATAAGTACATTCCTAGATAATGAGATAGTGAAATGACTTAATATCTCTCTATAAATGTTATCACTTTGAATTTAAGGTTTATATCAGGCATTATGTCAACAAGGGCCAAAAGAGGATCATATGTAGATTACATTTTCGAAATGTGACCCGTCTATGGCTACATTTAAAACTTTTTCCTTAATGTACAAAAAGAATTATTTCTTAAAATTGGGCTCATCAAGGAACCATATTCAAACTGTCTCTAATCATATTAAGGCTATAAATAAAGCAAGCTAAATGGGCGATATCATTAATAACTGCTTTCACAATAACCAAAAGAAACTATAACAGATGACTTTCTTGCCCCATTTGTTCCCAGCATTGCATTCAGAGATATTTCCAACTTACTTATATTTGCAAATTCTAATTCGATATAAATACTTTTTGTCGGACTCAAATGTATGATATGCATGCCATTTTTTCCTTTTAAAAACACAAATATACACCATAGCTTTTAGGAACAAGCCTTCTTGAATTCTCAGTCCCCACTCTCAACTCCCATAGTTCCTCATCAGGCATCCTTCCATTATTCATCATAGTTTTTATTACAGATTGTTTCATAAAACAAATAACAGTACAATATAATATATACTGAACTATATTACTCTGCCAATTTGAATTTAAGCCTTATATCAGATATCATGTTAATAATGGTCAAAGGAGGACCATCTGTAGGTTACTTTACCTATTATCATAACTGTAGGAGTATTCTTCACTTCTGCAAACAATTATTCCCTCTTTCCCATTTTTCTTAAAATATGCAGCACTCTTGGTCTACCTTTAGATTTTTCCATATTTGATAGAGACAGAAATAATAACAAGTATGTTATTTTCACTTTAACTGTACTATAAGAAAAACAAAATGTAAGCACAAGGTTCAGCGACTGAAACTAAACCCAATTTTAGGGGTTGTAAGAGGAGACTACGGTAAACTGAGAACCCCTGATGGAACAGTTGTTAAACACTTGGTTGCTAACTGAAAGGTCAGCAGTTTGAACCCAACAGCTGCTCCATGGGAAGAAAGAGGCAGTCTGTTTCCATGAAGATTTACAAGGTTGGAAACCCTACCGAGTAGTTCTACACTCTCTCCTACAGGGCTGCTATGAATCAGAATCAACTCCATGGCAATGGGGTTTGTTTTTTGGTAAACTGGGGAGTGTGAGCCCCCCTAAGAGGGGCTGCCATTATTCAGCTACTGTCCATCCATAGTTAACTTCTTGGTATGATGGTCTAGAGTTACCAAATCATCTAACTTTTCAAGAGAAACTAAAAATGTTAATTTCTTTGTGAAACACCTCTAATTTTAAATGTTGACAACAAGTTCAAATTTCTAAAAAGTACTGTACATGAAAATGTGTTCACATAAAAACTTATAAACAACTATCCACTGTATCATTGTTCATAATATCCAACAAGTAGAAACAAGCCAAATGAATGGATAATTAAAATGTGGTGTTATCTATAGTACTGAATATTTGGCTATAAAAAGGAATTATATACTGATACATGCTACAACATGGATACTGAAAAAACCGAACTCACTGCCATCGAGTTGTCTCCGACTCATAGTAACCCCTCCTTCGGCGTCCAAGGCAGTATCACTATGGAAGTAGACTGCCCAATCTTCCTTCCAAGGAGTGGCTGGTGGGTTTGAACCGCCATCCTTCTGGTTACCAGCTAAATGACTTAGGTGCTACACCACCAGAGCTCCCACAACATGGATAAACCATGATAATGTTATACTCAGTAAAAGAAACCAGACACAAAAGGCCACATATCGTATGATGCCATTTATATGCAATATCCAGAACAGACAAATTCCTAAACACAGAAAGTAAGGCCTAGGAGGAAGGGGTAAAATGGCTAGTGATTGCTTAATGGGTACAAGGTTTCTTTCTGGAGTGGCAGAAGTGTTCTGGAATTAGATTATCGTTATTGTCACAGAGTACTGTCAATATACTAAAACCCACTAAATTATGTAACTTAAAATTACTTAAATAGTGCATTTTATCTCATTTTTTTTTTTTAAGCAGTACCATACAAACCAAAATAAATGTTTTCAGGCCAAATTAGGTCTGTGAGCTGCCAGTCTGCAATTTCTATTCTATTGCTGTTGTTGTGTGCCATCCATTCTGATTCATAGTAACTACAGGACAAAGTAGAACTGCCCTGTAGGGTTTCGGAGGCTAAATCCTTATGGGAGCAGATTGCTAAGTTTTTTCCTAGATTCTCAAATGGTACTCCCTTTTCATTCTACGTGGTCAGAAGTAATGGCTGCAAAAATTTAAAAAAGAACAATCTGTTTTTCCAACTAATAGGTAAAAAACTAAAGTAAAGGTTAGGATTTCCCATATCTCTGAATTCTTCCATTGAGCAGCTTTTCTTTAACTTTTGGTCCCTTCTAAGAAAGAATATCGTACTTAATGTAAAGTGAAATTATATACTAAATTGCATGGCATTCTACCTGAAATGACATAGTGGGACTTAAATAGCCAGAGAAAAATTTAAATGACAGTTACAGCATTTTGGAATCTAGTCTAAAAATAATGTAATTCAACAAGCATTTCAGAGCCAAATAAATTCAAAGCTGGAGCCAAGAGGTGCCCGAATGTAAGTGAAATAAATATAGTAAAAGTAAAGTGCTAGTGGAACTCAGGGAAGGCTTCTGAAGGTAGAGTTTTAGGTGGCCCTTGAAGTAAAACTAGGATTTCCACAGTGTGGGAATAGCATCTCAGGCAGAGAACATCATGACAAAGACACAGAAGGAATGCTCAAGAAACAGAAAAAGTGAAGGCATCTAAATAATCTGGAGCCAGTGATCACATAAGGAAATAGTAAGAGACTCTTAGATCTTGAATGTTAGTCTAAGAAATTTAGACTTTTTCAGAAGGCAATTTTAATTATCTTAAAAACAAAAGCCAACTTAATTATTTAGCTGGTGAATATTCTAGGTCACTTGTTGCCCCTCTCCATACATATATATATATATATATATATATTTTTTAAGGGGGAGGGTAGGAGGCTACTTTTATGGTACATGTATTTCTCCTTGGAACTTGTATCACAAGAAACAATTATCTGGTGATTAAACTAATGATTAAACATAACTAATGAGCTATTTTAGCTACAACAGTGAGTGGCTCTTTTATAATCTTTACAGTTCCCATTTACTTTTCCTTCTTGATGCCTGGTTTTTAAACGTACAGCTGGACTTTTAGATCTTGTCACATTTTGCTTCACCACTCTAAGTAGTAAGATGACATTTTCTAGGACTATTTCAAACTTTCAACTTATCTCTAGCACCCACCCAAAGGGCAGTGTTTGTTTTATATCTGAGAGTAATAAAAATGAAATGCAGAATCACATTTCTTCAGTCTTCTCATGGGACCAGAAAGGGTTAAGAAATAAGCACATAGGGCTGAATAAAACTCTTGTCTACTTTGCCAACTAGGTGCAACCTCAAAAGTATATGGAATCTGCAGAGAGGCAGCCTGAGTTTGAATACTGAGCCCGCCACTAACTGGATGCAAGATCTTGGGAAAGTTACTTAAAACCCTCTGTATCTCTTCTCTCATAAGGCTGAATAAAACTGTTGTCTATTTTGCCAACTATGTGCAACCTCCTAAGTATATGGAATCTGGAGAGAGGCAGCCAGGGTTTGAATACTGAGCCTGCCACTAACTGGCTACAAGAACCTGGGAAAATTACTTAAATCCCTCTGTATCTCACTTCTCTCAACAACTGAAAACAGAATAAAAATATCATTCTTACGGTTGTTGTGTAGGAGTTCTGGTAGCATAGTGCCTAAGGCATTTGACTGCTAACCAGAACGCTGGAGGTTCAAACCCACCAGCCAATCCTCAGAAGGAAGACTGGGCAATCTACTTCCATAGTGATAGTGCCTTGGAAACCCAAAGAGGGGTCGCCGTGAGTTGGAACCAACCCGACAGCAGTGAGTCTGTTTTGTTTTTGTTTGAGGGTTGTTGTGAATATTATATTACTTAATATAGATAAAGCACTCAGAACAGCACTTGGCCTACGGTAAATGCTATATGTGTTAGCTGTTTTATCCACTATGGTATAAGCTTCTCTGAGAAAGAATTTTTATCAGTTTGATGTACTGAACCTTCATGTCTATAATCATGCTTGGTACATAGCAGGTACACAGTAAGTTGCTGAATGAATGAATATGAAAACGTATCACTGTTACAGGAAGAGAACCTAAAGAAACACTATGTAAAAGGGAAGGGAGAAAAATGAAGAGAACTGCATAAATGTCCCGCTACTCTACTTTTTCAAAATGATGTCCTCCATCTACACACTGCTTCCTTTTATTTGTGGTATTATAGAATCTGGGTTTCCTGAGGAATGTTTTCAGAAATAGCTTTAGTAAACCTTTGCTGTATTTGTTTCAAAGGTTAAGAGAAGACTGTCTCTACAACCTTGCTATTCAAAATGTGGTCTTCTGACCATTAGTGCCTAACCCAAGCCATGGTATTTTCAATCGCCTCATATGCATGTGAAAGCTAGACAATAAATAAGGAAGACCAAAGAAGAGTGATGTTTCTGAGTTGTAGTGTTGGTGAGGAATGCTCCAAGTACTGTGGACTGCTAAAGAACTAACAAATCAATCCTGGAAGAAGTGCAGCTGGAATGGTCCTTGGAAGCGAGAAAGACCAGACTTTGTCTCACCTACTTTGGTCATGTTGTCAAGCAGGGACCAATCTCTGGAGAAGGAGGTCATGGTTGGTAAAGTGGAGGGTCAGCGAAGGAGGCCCTCAACGACATGGATTGACACACTGGCTCTGGTATAGCAGGGATCATGAGGCTGGGACAGGACTGGGCAGTGTTTCATTCTGTTGTATATAAGGTTGCTATGAGTCAGAGAGGACTCGATGGCACATAACAACAACAACAACAACAAAAACCAGTAGCATAAACATCATCTAGGTCCTCGTAAGAAACAGTGAATCAGAAGCTCCACTCAAGACCTCCTCAATCAGATCCTTCATTTAAAAAAGATCCTCAAGAAGACTGAAAGAGGTACATGGGAGGTGCAGACAACAAAGATGAACCCTTTTGCACATACAGTACTGCGTTGTCAGTGAAGGCAAACGTGGGTATACGAGTGGATAGATGAGTGGACAGGCTGAGCTATTAGGTGTGTCTATGGAGCAGAGAAGTGTACCCAAGACCATATATAGGGTTGGCAGACAATGGTTCTACAAGTGTATTTGTATATTCTGTAAGAATTCCCAGGGGTATAGTAGAGCTGACAAGGGACAAGGTTGTAGTCACTTCTTGGTCATAGCCAGCTACGCAGAGGGACTGAGTAGCTGAACTGGTGGGCTCGGGACCATAGTTGCAGGGGACATCAAGCTCAACTGGCATAACATACTACACAAAACACTGTTCCACCTCCTACTTTGGCAAGTAGCGACTGGGATCTTAAAAGCCAGCAAGCTGCCATCTAGATGCAATGATGGGTCTGTCCTTGTCCAGAGCAAAGAAGAATGAAGAAAACCAAAGATTCATGGAAAGAATTAGTCCTCGTGACTGGTACACCATGTGATCCACAGCCTACAAGACTATGAGACCAGAAGAACTAGATGGTGCCTGGCTACCACTGTGAACCACTTGCAGGGGGATCTATGTAGGAGATCCTGGATAGAGAGGGAGAACAATGTGGAACAAAACTCAAAATCATTTGGGGGGGGAAAAAAAGGGGGACCAGGTTTGCTGGTCTGATGGAGGCTGGTGGAACCACTGAGATCATGGTCCCTAGCTGCCCTTCAGGTCTGGAACTGAACCCCACACCTGTGGCTTCCAGCCAAACAAAAGACAGGCATATGAGTTGAACATTTACCTGAGGTAGAGACACTCCTTGAAGAGGACAATCATGGGAGAAA
>NW_006921661.1:2923685-2936036 GCF_000298275.1 Orycteropus afer afer | reverse complement strand
GTAACTATCGGGAGGAAGTGGGAGGGGAGCTGTTGCACTGGGGTAAATTGTAGTCAATGTCATGAGACAACGTGTGTGTGAACTGCTGTATGGAAAGTGAATTTCCTCTGTAAACTTTCACCCAAACCACAATAAAAAAAAAATAGATCCTCAAGTGTACAGTATGCATATTAGAGTTTGAGAAGCACTGTCCAAGGTTACTCTAATCAAGAACACATGTTTTAGAAGTACAAAGAGTTCAAACCTGATACTTTATTATCTGTAAGAACTGGGTAAGTTTCTAAACGTTCCAATTTCTTCATCTATAAAATTGAAATAGTAATACCAGTTACCTAAAAGAAATGCTTTGAGGGTTAAATGAAATGTATATACAATATGTGGCAGACTAAAAGAACATAGTAAGTGCCAATAAACATTAGCTGGTATTACTGTTTAATCTTCCTTCTCTTCTACTCTAAGGTCCCCCCAGAGAAACTTTATGATTAAATATTAGGAAAAGCTTTATTTTACTAAGGAACAGGTATGTTTTATTTTTCTTTCCAATTTAAACTATGTAACAGAATTTCCCTTCAAGTTCAGTGTCACATGTAAGCTCTACTAACAAGAATAATTGCCTTTAAAATTTCTGTTATTGTGACCTCTTTTTCCAATATCTATTGTCCCTGGTCTTGACTTCAGTTATAGAGAGGTATAACCAAATACATCAATCAATGACCAAACTGAATAACCAAAATGAACAAATAATATTAAGGCTAAATGCAGAACTTATCCTTAGAAAATGCTACTAAAATTATCTGAAAGCTGAATAGCAGGTTCAGCCTACTTTAAGTTTTACGAAGAAGCCCACAAACTGAGTTTTAACACATTTAAAAGAATGCTTCAAATCAGAAATTTTGTTTGTAGATAAAATCATCATAAGCATTCAAAATCATATAAACACTGAAGAGGGCAATATTCAGAATTCTGGGTAAAAGCAATGTTTAATATGTACGAACATTGTAGCTTACATGAAAAGGTATATTTACTTGATTTCAAGCAACATTTCCTGAGACGGGATTATTTTACAAATGGTTCCCTCAAGCCATCAAATAAAGTGAAAATATACTGCTTTTAGGTTCCAGTTTAAATAGAGGAAAACTAAAACCATAGGAAGAAAATTTGATAAGAAAAGCAATTTCGTCCCCGTCATTAAAAGGTATCTTGTCAAGAAAACAAAATAAAAACCAACCATAATTGAGCAGGAGCTCTGGTAGCATAGTGGCTAAGACACTTGCCTGCTAACCAGACGGCTGGCGGTTCAAACCCACAAGCCACTCCTCGGAAGGAAGGTTGGGCAATCCTACTTCCGTAGTGATACTGCCTCGGAAACCCAAGGAGGGGTCGCTATGAGTCAGGTTTGACTCGACGGCACATAACAACAACAACAACAACTAAAAAGATGTTAGCTAAAGTTTCAGTTGGTTTATTTCTTTCAAGAAAATAAGAACTTGGTTTCATCCTTCTGAAGGGCTTAGGGTTTGAGGTGCTTACTTTAGCAAATCAGAAAATGCAAGTGAGAAAATGAGGTTTCAAATTTGCATTACAGACAAGATTTTATCAGGTAATTTCACATCAAATTAGTAAATTATATTATATTTAGATGATGTGATCATTTTTTATTTAGATTTAAATGTTCTATGTAAAATAGCACAGCATCATTAGATGCATTCTATCCCCTACAATTTTTTTATTTTTCAATTTAAATGAAAGAAAAGTCAGTCTTTTACAGAAAGGCTCACAATTTTCAAACTGAGATAGAATTCAGATTTATACAGTTAGGAAAAGGAATAAGAGAAGAGAGAATGGATTACAAACAAAGCTAAACAAAACACACAAAAAAACCTTGTTTACGTGTTTCTTCCTCTTTTTTAGTCTCCTCATCCTCCAAGCTGGGGCTTCCCCGGGAAGAGTTGTCCTGTTGGCTAGAGTTTTTCAATAGTACAGGATCTATTTGTGCTTTCAAAAGTGCAAGAGTCTCAGCCAACTCGTTTCGATTTCTGAACAAGGGAAAAAATAAGACAGCATAAAAATCTTGATTCTGTGCTAAGGTGATTTCTGAATAATATCAACTGGAAATAAAAAAATTACAAGAAAATATCACTATGAAAAATAAAACCACAGAAGACTGTTACAACTAGCCCCAACTAACCTTGCATTTTAAAAACAAGTAAGGTATATCTCGTTTTATTGCACTTCATTTTATTGTACTTGGCAGATACTGCACTTTTTAGAAATTAAAGGTTTGTGCCAACCCCACATCAAGCAAGTCTGTCAGCACCACTAACAATACCATGTGCTCACTTCATGTGTCTGTGCCACAATATTTTAAACTTTTTCATAATGCTACTGTACATTATGAAAGTTAAAAGACTAGTGTATAGTGTAAACACAACTTTTCTTATGCACTGGGAAACCAAAAATTTTGTGACTCGTTTTATTGCAATATTTGCTTTATTGCAATAGTCCAGAAACAAACACAGTATCTCTGATGTTTAGCTGTACTGTATTAGGAAAGAATACATATTAAAATACAGTTTTCCAAAGAAGAATCTTAAATTATCGTTCCCATTGATTAGAATGGCAATGCAGATCTCTTAAGTCAAAAATAAGAACAAAATTAAGCAAAAATTACTTCTTGTTGTGTGCCAACGAGTTGGACCCGACTCATAGCGACCCCTCGTTGGGTTTCTGAGGCAGTATCACTATGGAAGTAGATTGCCCCATCTTCCTTCCAAAGAGTGGCTGATGGGTTTGAACCGCCAGCTTTCTGGTTAGCAGTCAAGTGTTTTAGGCACTACACTACTTACACCATCTCTATGGATTATGAATTCATTGTAAAACTTGCTTTAAGAAAGATTATTTTAATAAAATAATTTAACCTCTTCATTCATTTGAAAATTAAACTTCTTTTCCACTTTCAGGGAAGCTTTTCATAATGTCAAAAACACATCTTTCTTAGTAATTACAGCAAAAATACAGTACTAATAGCAGTTAAAAAATACAAAATTCAGGGTTCTAGTTTTGTTTTGCTAGTTGAAACAACAGGAAAAGAATTTAAATGATTCAGCAATAGCAAAATATCCAAAATAAGATTCTAATCTGTAAACCATTTATCTTCATTACCAAAACAGAGCTGTGTTGTTCTTGATAGGTGCCACTGAGTCGGCTCCGACTCGTAGTGACCCTATATACAACAGAATGAAACACTGCTCAGTCCTGGGCCATTCTCACAATCCTTGTTATATTTGAGTCCACTGTTGCAGCCACTGTGTCAAACCATCTCGTTGGAGGCCTTTCCCTTTTTCCCTGACCCTCCACTTTACTCCAGGGAGTGGTACCTTCTTGCAACATGACCAAAGTAGGTGAAATGAAGTCTGGCCATTCTTGCTTCAAAAGAGCATTCCAGCTCTACTCACAGGAGATTTGTTAGTTCTTCTGGCAGTCCAGGATATTTTCAGTCTTCTTCACCAACCCACAATTCAAAAACATCAACTCTTCTTCAATCTTTCTTATTCATTGTCCAGCTTTCACATGCATATGAGGAGACTGACAATATAGTGGCTTGGGTTAGGGCACCCTAGTCTTCGAAGTGACATCTTTGCTTCTTAACACTTTAAAGAGGTCTTTTTGCAATAGATCTGCCTGGTGCAATATGATATCTGATTTCTTGACAGCTGCTTCCACTTGTGTTGATCATGGATCCAAGTAAAAAGAAATCCCTGACAACTTCAACATTTTCACTATTTGTTGTGATGCTGCTTACTGGTTCAGTTGTGAAGATTTTCGTTTTCTTTATATTAAGGTATAATCTATACTGCAGATTCTAGTTTTTAATCTTCATAAGCAAGTGCTTCAAATCATCTTCACTTTCAGGTAGCAATATTGTATCGACTGCATTATTGCAGGTTGTTAATGAGTCTTCCTCCAATCTTGATGACTCGTTTTTCTTCACATAAAATCCAGCTTCTCCAATTCAACCTGGATTCATATCCTTCCTGATTTTAAACCATGCAGTAGCCCCTTGTTCTATCTGAATGGCAGCCTTCTGGTCTGTGTACAGGTTCCTCAGGAGTACAATCAAATGCTCTGAATTCCCACTCTTTGCAATGTTATCAATAATTTGTTATCATCCATACAGCCAAAT
This sequence comes from Orycteropus afer afer, assembly GCF_000298275.1. Classification (NCBI taxonomy): domain Eukaryota; kingdom Metazoa; phylum Chordata; class Mammalia; order Tubulidentata; family Orycteropodidae; genus Orycteropus; species Orycteropus afer. The sequence goes on along the minus strand of NW_006921661.1, from coordinate 2,931,853 downwards.
GCTTTTGCACAATCAATAAAACACAAGTAAACATCTTTCTGGTCTTTGCTTTCAGCCAAAATCCCTCTGACATCAGCAATAATATACTTCATTCATGTCCTGTTTTGAATCCAGCTTGTACTTCTGGAAGTTCCTAAGCAATATACTTGCTGCAAGTGTTTTTGAATGATCTTCAGCAAGATTTTACTTGTGTGTGTTATTAATGATATTGTTCGATAATTTCCACATTCTGTGGGATCACCTTTCTTTGGAATGGGCACAAATATGGATCTCTTCCAGCCGGTTGGCCAGGTGCTAGCTGTCTCTTAAATTTCTTGGCATAGATGAGTAAGTGCCTCCAGCGCTATATCCATTTGTTGAAACTTGCCAATGGGTCTTCAGTCAATTCCTGGAGATTGTTTTTCACCATTCCTTCAGTGCAGGTGAAGAACCATTGGTTCTTGATCATATGCTACCTTCTGAAACAGGTGAACAATGACCAACTCTTTTTTGTACAATGACTCTGTGTATTCTTTCCATCTTCTTTTGTTGCTTCCTGCATCATCCAATATTTTGCCCATAGAATCCTTCAATATTGCAACTCGAGGCTTGAATATTTTTTCTTCCATTCTTTCAGCTTGAGAAAGCCAAGTGTGTTCCTCCCTTTTGGTTTTCTAACCCCAGGTCTCTGTACATTTCATTATAATAGACTTTGTCTTCTGTAGCTGTTCTTTAAAATCTTCTGTTTAACTTTTTTATCTTGCCATTTCTTCCATTTGCTTTAGTTCCTCTCCATTCAAGATTATGTTTGAGTCTCTTCTGACATTCATTTTGGTCTTTTCTTCCTTTCCTGTCTTTTAAATGACTTTTTTCTTTCTTCATGTATCATGTTCTTGATGTCATCTCATAACTTGTCTGCTTTTCGGTCACTGGTGTTCAATGCATCAAATCTATTGTTCAGATGATCTCTAAACTCAAGTGATATAATCAAGGTCAAATTTTGGTTCTCCTAGATTTATTTTAGTTTTCTTCAGCTTCAGCTTCAACTTGCATATGAGCAATTAAAGGTCTGTTCCTGGCCTTACTTTGAAGATATTGAGCTTCTCTTCACCTCTTTGAAGAAATGCAGTCAATCTGATTCCTGTGTATTCCATCTGGCGAGGTCCATGTGTATGGCCACAGTTTACGTTGTTGAAAAAAGGTGCATGCAATGACTAAGCTGTTGGTCTTGGAAAATTCTACCATGCAATTTCTGGCATTATTTTTATCACCAAGGCCGTATTTTCCAACTACCAATGATTTGTCTTTGTTTCCAACTTTCACATTCTGATCATCAATAATCATCAATACATAGTGATTGCATGTTTGGTCAATTTCAGACTGTAGAAGTTGGTAAAAAAATTTCAATTTCTTCATCTTTGGTTTTAGTGGTTGGTGTGTAAATTTGAATAATAATAGTACTAACTGGTCTTCTTTGTAGGTGTTTAGATATTAACCTATCATTCTGACAGCACTGTACTTCAGGACAGATCTTGAAACTTTCTTTGTGATGATGAATGTGATACCATTCCTCTTCAATGTGTCATTCCCGGCATAGTAGATCACAGGATTATCTGATTCAAAATGGCCAATACCAGTACATTTCAGCTCACTAATGCCTAGGATATTGATCTTTATGCGTTTCATTTCATTTTTGACAACTTCCAATTTACCTAGATTCATACTTCGTACGTTCCATGTTCCAATTATTAATGGATGTTTGCAGCTATTTATTCCCATTCTGTTGTTGTTGTTGTTATATGCTGTCAAGTTGACCCAGACTCAAAGCGACCCCTCCTTGGGTTTCCGAGGCAGTATCACTACGGAAGTAGATTGCCCAACCTTCCTTCCGAGGAGTGGCTGGTGGGTTTGAACCGCCAGCCTTCTGGTTGGCAGTCAAGTGCCTTAGGCACTATGCTACCAGAGCTCCTTTCCCATTCCCAATCTGAGTCATGCCATATCATTAAATGTAGGTCCTAAAAGCTTTACTCCACACACGTCATTAAGATTGACTCTACTTTGAGGAGGCAGTTCCTCCCCAGTCATATTTTGAGTGCTTTCCAACCTGAGGGGTTTATCTTCTGGCACTGTATCAGACAGTGTCTCAGGGCTATTCATCAAGTTTTCCAGTAACATGAGAGTGTTTCACTGCTATTCATAAGGTTTCACTGGCCAATACTTTGAGAAGTGGACGGCCCCTTTCTTCTTCTGTAAGCTCCACTGAAACCTGCCCACCACATGGGTGACCATACTGGTATTTAATATATTGGTGGTATAGCCTCCAGCCCCATAGCAGAACACAAGCCACCATAGTACGATAAGCTGACAGACGAGTGGTGGAAACAGCGGTGTAATAAGGACAATTGAAATGTTCCTTACAAAAGAGAAAACTTATGAGTAATTTTGCTGCTGAGATAGGCCCTGTTGTTGGTGAATCAAAAAGCAAACTCTAGACTAAGAGTTGGAAAACAGTCTGATTCTGTCACTAATCATCACCAAAAGCCCCCTATCTGTATTCTCAAAGTATTGTGTACTCATCTCTAAGTCAATATGATCAGTGTTAAAATGAAATCACTTGTTTTTTCTGTCACGTTGTATGTCTCCTAGCCTTCTTTCCCTTTCAATACTCACCCCAGCTATACTCTATTGCTTCAAACTAAAGCCACTTATTAAATTGCTGTTGTTGTCAAGTCAGCTCTGATTATGGCAATCTTATGCATAAAGAAAGAAAGAAATGCTGCCCGATCCTGTACCATCTCCATGTCCTTCGAGGCAATTGAAAGGACCATGGCAAACTCAGGTGCACCTTAGTAATCTCAAAGCATTAACTTTACTTTTTGTAACTTTAAAGTGGTCTTTTGCCACAGATTTGCCCAATGCAATACATCACTTGCTTCCATGGGTGTTCACTGTTGATTCAAGTAGAATGAAATCCTTGACAACTTCAATTTTTTCTCTATTTATCATGATGTTATTTATTGGTCCAGCTGTGAGGATTTTTGTTTTATTTACATCCAGGAGCAATCCACACAGAAGGCTGTAACTCTCTTTTTGGCAAGCCAGGTTCTATCATCTTTATTTCACGGGTCATTAATGAGTATTTCCCCAATCTTGCTGCCACTTTGTTTTTCCAGCTTTTCAGATTATTTGTTTAGCATACAGACTGAATAAGTAAGGTGAAGGATACAATCACACTGCACACCCTTTCCAATGTTGAACCTATGCCACCAGAATTTAAAACAGCAGGGTTACCCATGGTGGAAAAGTCACAGCAGCGCTTCATATTCTTGCTACTTCTCAGCTTCTTTATCTATAAAATAAAGGACTGGATTCTCTCAAGTATTATGAAATTAATTTCCTAAGTAAAGCAATAATATTGCCACTGATAGTGATCTTTCAGAAACGGAAAACAACTGTTTATTGTATAAAGGAATGGAATGAACATACATAATATATATAAACATATACAAATGTCAGATGAACCTATACAACATAATAAATAGTTGAGAATTTCAAGTGTCTAATAACAGAAGGGGAGCTCCGGTAGCGTAGTGCCTAAGGCACTTGACTGCTAACCAGAAGGCTGGTGGTTCAAACCCACCAGCCACTCCTCGGTAGGAAGGTTGAGCAATCTACTTCATAGATTGTGATAGTAGGCAGTAGTGATACCACCTTGGACACCCAAGGAGGGGTGGCTATGAGTTGGGTCCAACTCAAGGGCACATAACAACAACAACAGAAGGTCAGATCAGAGTATCTTTCAAGGTACTGACTGAAACTTCCTCCATTTTAAAGAAGGACAAATTAAAATCAAGGCCCAGAGACTTGAAAACAATTTTATTTTTTGGCAAATATTCCATCACCTAACATCATCACACCAACCTGCTTGAAACCCATCCACTTAATGTTATTATTTGTCATATTTCATGAGGAATTCCACATGCAATAAATGTTATAATATATTTGTTATTTTGAAGTCATGTGGGGAACTGAGGAATATACGGAACTTTTTGACTATAGCTATTTTCAAAGTTTCCAAATATTAGAAGGGAATCAATACTGCTATAAAAATTCACAACTATTTCTAGTCATTTAAGCAGAAATATTTATTTAAAGAACTCCCTAAATGATGAGACCCCTGAGACTATGGCCCCTAGCTACCCTTCAGGTATGGAATTGAACTTACTCCTGTAGCTTCCAGCCAAGTAACAGGCATGTGGGATGAACATTTCAATCAGACAGATACACTAGTTGGAGCTATGGGAAAACAGAAGGGTAGTGTATACGTAGGGAGACAGCTCGGGGAGCAAGAGGGCATGGGAGGAAAGGACACAGAAAAGAAGGGAGGAAGTGGGATGAGAGCTGTTACATTGTGGGAAATGCAGTCAATGTCATGAGACAAAATATGTATGAACTGAATGGAAAATGAATTTGCTCTGTAAACTTTCACCCAAATCACAATAAAAATTAAAATTAAATAAAGAGCTTTCCAAAATGCTTTTAACCTGACTGAAGTGTTTTAAAACAAGCCTAATGTAGTCATTATTATACAAAAATAAACAAACAAAACAAAACACTCATCTCTGGTTTTCTCTTACATAACTCTAAACTAGATTTAGTGCGCTCAAATAATTATTTTTAAAAATCCTAAATCTGTAAAAGTCATAGTTAATTTCTATAAATATCACATACATTTAAACCACATCCAAATTTCTTATCAGAAGGAAGGTTGGCCAATCTACTTCCGTAGTGACAATGCCTCGGAAACCCAAGGAGGGGTCACTATGAGTCAGGTCTGACTTGACGGCACATAACAACAACAATAACAAATTTCTTATCAGCAACTATATGAGCCTAACAACAATCCAGTTGTTTTGCCTGCCTTTCACCCTTGATCTCTTTTTTCCATGTCATTTCTTCCATAGGTATATTTAATCAGATATGTCTCTCCAAAATGCCTTACTCTCTTAGGATGTCACATGTTTGTACTTCTGTACTCTTATCCTTGAATACGTTCCTCAAGGCTTACTCCAATTACTCTTTCAAAAATAAGCATAGTAAGGATAAACAAAATGTAATGATACCCATATAATGGAATATTATTTGGTCATAAAAAGGAATAAACTTCTGATTTATGCTACAACATGGTTAAATCTTGGAAACATTATGCTAACTAAGTGAAAGAAACCAGACACAAAAGACCATATATGATGTGTGTCTATGTATATCATACCTTCAGAATGAGTAAATATAAAAGACAGAAAGTAAATCAGCGGTTTTCAGGATCTGGGGAAAGGAGAAATGGGAGTGACTGCTAACGAGTATGAGGTTCTTTTTGAAGTGAGGAAAATGTTCTGGAATTAAGACAATGGCACTGGCTGTACAACTATGTGAGTATATTAATAACCTTTTTTTTTTTTTTTTTTTTTAAAGATAGTGGCTTGAACTAAAGTATAGCTGTGTAGAGGATGAGAAATGATAAAATATGATACATTTTGCACAGAGAACTGATTGTTAAGGAGCAGATACAGAGTGAGAGAAAAAGGAGAGTCAAAGATGTATCTGGAAGGTTTTTGACCTGAGTAACTAGAGTGATGTGGTTGCTATTAACTGAGATGGACACATAGGGTGGGACAGGAAGACTGCAAGCTCAGTTCTGAGCAGAATGACTGACTGCCATTTAACCAGATTCTAAACTATTGTATTTTACTATCTGTACCTAAAATTAACCTGCAACTTTGATAAAACAGAACATGAGACTAACCATTTTATTGTAATAAATGGTTTCTGTTGGTCTAGGGGTTATACAGAGTTTGAGTCATTGGGAGGTGATAAATCTTTGAGAAGCAACTGTATGACGGTCCAATTCAACTTTTTAAAAAATATTCTGAACAAAAACAGACAAAATAACAAAAGTAAACATAGGCATCATCTCGTCCAGAGTGTCTTCCCTGACTTCGTTATTACAGGTTAAGTACCTAGTTCTTCAATAACCCTCTGGAATGATCTCAATTACAGACCACATGACACTGTATTATCATTTACTATTTTTCTGTATCTTCTTCTGACAACATAATGAGCTTCTTTTGTTTTAAAATATTTTTCTACTGTATTGATTTGTGCTGTAATGGAAACAAACATAGTCAACAAAAATACTAAAATAGAACAATTCAAGCTACAGAATCAATTATTAAATATAAAATCTCTAAGTTCATGACTAGGTATTATTAGAAACATTTCATTTTGAGTGGTACACTTGAAATTATGTGTGTATCTATATCTATATCTATATATATATATAAATATTTCAAGTCAGTATTTTGAGTTTCAATAAAAACAGAAACTTCTGTCTCAGGAGAAGAGGTATCATTAAGACGACAAGAATTCTCTAAGTGCAGTGGTTTCCACAGTTCATATTTCATGTTTGAATTATCTTTCATTTGAATCCACAGAGAGCTTCTGAAAGGGATGGGACTAGGTCACTGCATCTCATAGCATAGCACATCACAGTGTATAAGCATCACAAGTCCTTAGTAAAGACATGTAATAAATGATTCCAGGGCTCAGTAACCATATGCTATCTTTTCCTTATGAATTCAATTAAACAGGTAGCACAAAGGGAAGACAACTGAGTTCATGGGAAACAAGAAAACGAAATTAATGATATCACCAATAATAGTAAAAATTAACATTAATGAATATCTCCTATGTTCTATGCACTGCTCCAAGAGATTTAAATGAATTTGTTTACATAATCCCACACAGCCATATTTAATACTATTATTATGTCTAAAGAGCTCTGGTGGCACAGTGATTAAGGCATTTGGCTGCTAACCAAAAGATAAGTGGTTGGAACCCACCAGCTGCTCCATGGGAGGATGACGCAGTCTATTTCTGGATTTACAGTTTTGGAAACTCTATGGGGCAGTTATAGCCCGACTTATAGGGTTGTTATGAGTTGTAACTGACTACATGGCAAAGGTTTTTTGTTTTTTTTTCAGTTACTTCCAGAAATTATAGTGGATTGCTATAAATCAGAATTGACTCAATGTCAACAAGGTTTTGGGTGTTTTTTTTTTGTTGTTGTTGTTTATTAGTACTTCCAAGGAGCACTGGTAGAACAATGGTTAAGTGCTCAGATGCTAACTGAAAGGTTGGTGGTTGGAACCTACCAGTGGTTGGTTCTGTGGGAGAAAAGGCCCGACACTCAGCTCCCATAAAGATTACAGCCTAGGAAATCCTATGGTGCACTTTTACTCTGTATACAGGGTTGATAGGAGTCAGAAATAATTTGATGGCACACGACAACAACAACATGATCACCTTATATTATAGATTAGAAAACTGAGGAAAACATATATAAGAGGAGTAATTTGCCTATGGTCACAGTCAGTACATATTAAAGGTTGGATTAAATTCCAGACAGTCTGTCTCCAGAGCCCATTTTCTTGATCATTATGCTACATAACATGGATGTAATTTAGAAACGACAGAGTTTTTATTGTTGTTGTTGTTCTTAGGTGCCATCGAGTCATCTTTGACTCATAGCAACCCTATGCACAGAAGAATAAAACACCACCCAGTCCCATGCCAGCTCCATGATCCTTGCTATACTTAAGACCATTGCCATAGCCACTGTGTCAATCCATCGCATTGAGGCCCTTCCCCTCTTTCATCCCCTCCACCTTACCAAGCATGATGACATTCTTCTCCATGGAATGGTCCCTTCTGACAACATGAACAAAGTAGGTGAGACGAAGTCTGGCCATTCTTGCCTCCAAGGAGCATTCTGGCTGCACTTCGTTCAGGACAGATTGGTTAGTTCTTTTAGCAGTCCATGTATTTTCAGCATTCTTTGCCAGCACCACAACTCAAAAGCCAACAATTCTTCTTTGGTCTCCCTTATTCATTGTCCAGCTCTCACATGCATATGAGGAGAATGAAAATATCATGTCTTGTGTCCGACACACCTTAGTCATCAAGGAGACATCTTTGCTCCTCAGCACTTAAAAAGGTCTTTTGCAGCCGACCTGCCCAGTGCTATACGTTGTCTGGGATCTCTGGTAGCATAGTGGCTAAGGCACTTGACTGCTAACCAGAAGGCTGGTGGTTCAAACCCATCAGCCACTCCTCAGAAGGAAGATGGGGCA
>NW_006921661.1:2917256-2923135 GCF_000298275.1 Orycteropus afer afer | reverse complement strand
ATTAAGTGTTCTGGAATTCCCATTCTTCTCAATGTTATCCACAAATTGTTATGATCCACACAATCAAATGCTTTTGCATAGTCAATAAAACACAATTAAATATCTTTCTGGTATTCTCTGTCTTGAGCCAAGATCCATCAGACAGCAGCTATGATATCCCTTGTTCCATGTCCTCTTCTGAATCAAGCTTGCTCCTCTGGAAGTTCTCTGTCAATATACTGGTAAAACCATTTTTTAAATTATCTTCAGTAAGATTTTACTTGTGTGCAATGTTAATGATATTGTTCTGTAATTTCCACATTCTGTGGGATCACCTTTCTTTGGAATGAGTACATATGGATCTCTTCCAGTCAGTTGGCCAGGTAGCTGTCTTCCAAATCTCTTAACATAATTGAATGAGTGCATCCAATGGGGCATCCGTGTGTTGAAACATCTCAGTGGGTATCCAGTCAATTCCTGGAGCCTTGTTCTTCATCAATTCCTTCAGTACAGCTTTAACTACCTCCTTCAGTACCACTGCTTGCTGATCACATGCCATCTCCTGAAATGGAAGAAGATCGACCAGTTCTTTTTGGTACAGTGCTCTGTGTATTCCTTCAATCTTCTTTTGATGTTTCCTACATAATTCAATATTTTGCCCATAGTATCTTTAATATTACAACTTGAGGCTTAAATTTTTTCCTCAGTTCTTTCAGCTTGAGAAATGCCGAGCGTGTTCTTCCCTTCTGGTTTTCTAACTCTAAGAATATGCACATTACATTATAGTAACTGGCTTTGTCTGCTCGAGCTGCTCTTTGAAATCTGCTATTCAGCTTTTTTATCTGGTCATTTCTTTCATTTAAGTTGGCTTGTTGTTGTTGTTGTTGTTATGTGCCGTCGAGTCAAACCTGACTCATAGTGACCCCTCCTTGGGTTTCCGAGGCAGTATCACTAGGGAAGTAGGATTGCCCAACCTTCCTTCCAAGGACTGGCTGGTGGGTTTGAACCGCCAGCCCTCTGGTTAGCAGGCAAGTGTCTTATCCACTATGCTACCAGAGCTCCCTTAAGTTGGCTACTCTCTGCTCAAAGGCAAGCTTCAGAGTCTCTTCTGTCATCCATTTTGGTCTTTTCTTTTATTCTCATCTTTTTAATCACCTCTTGCTTTCTTCATGGATAATGTTCCTGATGTCATCCCACAGTTCCACTGGTTTTTCGTCATTAGTGTTCAATGCATCAAATATATTCTTTAGATGGTCTCCAAATTCAGGAGGAATATTTATTTTGGCTCTTGTGGACTTGTTTTAATTGTCTTCAACTTCAAGCTGAACTTGCATGTGAGCAGTTGACAGTCTGTTCCACAATCAGCTCCTGGCCTGGTTTTGGTTGAAGATAAGGAGAGGAACCAGGCCCCAAGCCCGAAGCAGTGAGGAAAGGAAAGGAAAGCCAGGGGGTCCAGGAGAGAGTGAGCAAGCAGCAGAAGGAGCCAGGTAAGGGGAGGGACCCAAGGCCCAATCCCCCAGCAGCTGGGAAAGTGGAGGGGAAAGGAAAGAAAAGCCAAGGAAAGAGAGCAAGCATTCTCTCTGGGATTCCCATTCTTCTCAATGTTATCCACAATTTGTTATGATCCACACAATCAAATGCTTTTGCACAGTCAATAAAACACAAGTAAACATCCTTCTGGTATTCTCTGCTTTGAGCCGAGTTCCATCTGACATCTGTGATGATATCTCTTGTTCCATATTCTCTTCTGAATCCAGCTTGCTCATAGTATGTTTGAAATACATTACACTATCAGTCAGCACAGATAATTCTTTCCTCACCCCTCCTAATCATACCTTCTGCTCCAACAAAATCAAGAAGACATCAATAGTTTGACCACTACATAATCATAGATTAGTTTTGGTTATTCTGAAACTTTCTATAAATGGAAAACACAGAATATCCTTTTTTGATTCTTTTAATCACCATCATATTTCTGGGATTTATAGTTCCATGTATCACAGGTCATTCCTTTTTTATTGCTGAGCAGTACTCATTGTAGGAAAATACAGTTTGTTTTTCTCCTACTGATAATGCCTTGACTATTTCCAGTATAGGATTATTAAGAATACATGCCTGAACAAGGTTTATTGTAAATATGTGTTTTTATTTCTCTAAGATAAACACCTAGGAGTAAAATTGTTGGTCATAGGGCAACAGTTAACATTTAAAGAAATGGCCAATCTATTCCCTAAAACTTGTTGTACCATTTTACACTCCCATCAACAAGTTATAATAGTTCCACTTGACCCATAACCCTGGTAACATGTGCTGTTGTTAAATCATATTCATTTTAGCCATTCTTATGGAGATAAAGTGGGGCCTTACTGTGACTTTAATTTGGGATTCCCCTGATAAATAATGATGTTGAGCACTTTTTCAAGTGACTATACTATTGTACAGGAGCTCTGGTAGTGTAGTGCCTAAGGCACTTGACTGCTAACCAGAAGGATGGCGGTTCAAACCCACCAGTCCCTCCATGGAAGGAAGGCTGGGCAATCTACTTCCGTAGTGATACTGCCTCGGAAACCCAAGGAGGGGTTGCTGTGAGTCGAGGCCGACTCGATGGCACATAACAACAACAACAACAACATACTATTGTATAGGACCTCTGGTGGCATAGTGCCTAAAGCATTTGACTGCTAAGCAGAAGGTTGGTGATTTAAACCCACCAGCCACTCCTTGGAAGGAAGGTTGGGCAATCTACTTCTGAAGTGATACCACCTCAGAAACCCAAGAAAGGGTCGCTATCACTCAGATCCAATTTGACAGCAGTGAGTTTGGTTTGGTTTATACTACTGTATACAGTCTTTATGAAGTGTCTGTTCAAGGCTTTTACCTATTTTAAAAATTGGATTGTCTATGTTTTTATTATTATTTTTATTATTTATCATAATGGTTTATAATGCATTCTGGATACTGAAGTTTTCTGCGGTAAATATTTTTTCCCAGTATATGGCTTGCCTATTTATCTTATCCATATTGTCTTTTGATGAACAGTGTTTAATTTTTAGTAAACTCAATATATCTTTTATTTCTTGGGGGGTGGGGTAGGAGTGTCTGTGTTTTTGAGTCTTCTATAAGAAATCTTTGCTTGCCTCAAGGTTGCATATATTTTCTCCTATGCTTTGCTATAAAAGCTTTATAAAATTAGAGCTCGTACCTTCCTCAGAAACCCAAGGAGGGGTAATTATGAGTCGGATCTGACTCAATGGCAGTGAGTTTGGTTACCTTCAGGTCTACGTATGATGTGAGGTAAAGTGCCTGGGTGGTAAAAATGGTTTATGCTCAGCTACTAATAAAAATCTTGGTAATCTGAACCCACTCAGCTGTGCTGCAAAAGAAAGTCCAAGCAATCTTCATCCATCAGATGAGAGTCACAGAAAACCCTCCAGAGCACAGTTTCACTCTGAATTACACAGGTTCATTGTAAGTCAGAATCTACTCAAGATTAACAGGCAGATGACGTGAGGTAGAGGTCACTATTTCTTTTTCCTTATAAATTTTAGTTATTCTAGCATCATCTGATGAAAACACACTCTGTTTTCTGCTGAACTACCTTGGGCTGTTGTCAAAAATCATTTGACTATTTATATATGGGTCTATTTGTGGACTCATTCTTCTATTGATCTATTTATTAATCTTCTCATAAATACCACACTATCTTGACTATAGCTTTCTAGTAGTTCTAGAAAAGAGAGAGTGTTAGTATTCCAAATTTTTCTTCTTTTTAAAAATTTCTTTGGATATTCTACGTCATGGTATATCCATGTAAAATTTAGAATAATTGTAATTTTAACAAAAAAGCTGGTTACGTAAGTAAAATTTTTATGGAAAATACATTTTTACATAAGCTAAATGTAAATATTACTGCTTATGTACCTCTTGCATTTACCAGTATTTGAACGGTTTCATATACCTCTTAAATAATTATGAGCTAAGAATAATATATTTATAAGCTATAGTGAGATAAAAATTACATAACATAAAATTCACACATTTAAAGTATGTAATTCAATGGTTTTGAATATGCTAGTAGACAAATACAACTAGTATCACAATCAATTTTGGAGTAGGTTCATTACCCACAAAAACCTCTGTACCTGTTAGTAGTTATTCCTCACTTCCCCCAACACTTGCCAACCCTGGGAAATCAGTAATCTACTTCACGTCTCTATGGATTTGCTTATTCCGGACATTTCACATAACTAGGAAAATAAGTCTTAGAAGAACTATGACCAGAACACTCCTTAAAAGTGAGGATGACTAAGGTTCCTGCAAGATGGCGGACTAGGCAGAAGGACTGCACAGACCCTCTTCAACAAAGATAAGGGAAACCAATTAACACAGACACAGAAGATAATCTTGGACCACTGAGCCTTGAAGGGAAGGATACAGAAGTAGACTAAACCCCAACTAGCAGAAGAATTTGTGTGAAAATACCAAAAAAGAAGGAGACATACGGAGCTGAAGTTTGGCATGGACCTGAGCGCCCCTGATGGCACAAACAACTTAGACATTCCCGACTGGTGGTAGGACCTAAAAATTAACCTAAAAATCACCCTGCTACTCAGGGAATGCACAGACTCTGCACGGTGGCTGGGGAACAAACAGAGAAGGTGAAGAGAAAGGTGGGCTGAGCCGCAGACTTTTGCCGGTCTGGAGGACGCCGCCACTTTGTAGGTTTAAAAAGCGGCTTGACTATTTTGGATATTTAAAGAGACAGTGCTCTCGCAGATTTCTGGGGCTTTAGATCACGTTCTGCTTTCCAGCAACCCCAAGGACACTCCGGGCATGTAAGACTGAAAAGGTACGACATTCTTATTGTTACTACACCCTACATCCGCTCAGTGAATGGAGGTGTGGCCATCCCCACTCCCACCTACCTTCTGGGCCCACAGGAACTCCGTCACGGTCTGTGTGCTCAGACAGAGCCTGGGTACCCTACGCAGTCCTCCACCGATTTTTTTCTTTTTTCTTTCTTTTTAATTTTTTTCTTGTTCACTTTTTTTTTTTTACCAGTGACTAGTTTGCTTGTATTTGTCCATTTCAAACCAATCAATATTATTAATAGCTTTGTCCTTTTTATTATTATTCTTATCTTCCCCTACCAGGTCCTAGTTTTCAGCAGTTTTCTTTTTGCTGTGCCTGGTTCAAATTCTGCCCCACCACCCCCAATTTAAGGGGTTTTTTGTTTGTTTCTTTTCCACGTTTTTTTTCTCGTGACTAACCCCATTCCTTGTTTTTCTTTTTGCAATCTTCCTATTTTTTTCTTCATTTATTATTCTCGTTCCCTACTTTTTTTTTTTCTTTTTATCTCTTAGTGCCCTATCCCCAGATATTACAGATTTGCTTGTTTTTCTATCTTTCTTTTTTTTTTTTCCCTTTCTCTTTCTTTGGTTACTGTTCATGTGTGATTACATGGTGTGTTTTTCGTCCATGGGCTTTAAGTTTTTTGATGGTCATTCAATTGTAATTTGTGTCCAACTGAGTGGGAGACAACAACAGTCCCCATAAGACACAACTACACCCACACCTCCTGCAACTTCGATTACTGAGCGAGAGCCACTTCCTACATTTCCACCAACGGGCCAACGATAAAAAACCACCCAGAACGGCCTGAACCACCCTTGGCTGCTCTTCACAAACAGTTAACAGAGATCTAAATACAACAACATCACGATGCCGTGGAAACAAGAGACTATCACAGTCCACACAAAGAAGCAGGAAAAAGTAGTAGAAACAAGGGAGAAGGATACAGACCCAGAATACATCCCTGAGGAAGAAGCAGCATTGGAACTCTCTGATAAGGAATTCAAAATAATTATCTTTAGGTATCTTAAAAGGATTGAGAGACAGAC
>NW_006921661.1:2895588-2900570 GCF_000298275.1 Orycteropus afer afer | reverse complement strand
CTGTTGCATTGTGGTAAACTGTGGTCAATGACATGAGATAAAGTATATGTGAACTGCTGTATGGAAAGTGAATTTGCTCTGTAAATCTTCACCCAAATAACAATAAATAAACAAAACAAAACAAACAAAAAAGACAGCCATTGAAAATCCGATGGAGCACAGTTCTACTTTGACACACGAGTCATCATGAGTTGGTGTCAACTTGACCATAACCTTTTTTTTAAAAAAAAATTATTATTATTAAATACCCTAAAACTGTCCCAACCTGTCCTCCAAGTAAGTATATTGGATAATGTCATGGATTAAATTGCAACTCGCCCCCTACAAAAAAAGAAAAAAAAAAGTGAGGATGACTAGACCTTGACTCATTTACTTTGGACACATCATCAGGAAACACCAATCACTAGAAAAGGACATTACATTTGGTGGAGGGCAAATGAAAACAAGGGAAACCCTCAATGAAATGGACTGACACAACAGCCACAACAATGAGTTCAAAACATGTATAAGGTCATGAAGATGGTGTAGCACTTGGCAACATTTCGTCCTGTTACATGTAAGGTCACCTTGAATCAGAACTGACTCAATGGCAACTAAACCAAAACCAAACTCACTGCTGTCGAGTTGATCCCGACTCACAGCGACCGCTCTTTGGGTTTCCAAAACAGTATCTCTATGGAAGTAGGTTACCCAACCTTCCTTTCAAGGAGTAGATGGTGGGTTTGAACCACCAGCCTTCTGGTTAGCAGTCAAATGCCTTAGGCACTATACCACCAGAGCTCCTCATTAGTCATTACAGAGATTCATGCAAATGAAAACAACAGTGAGATACCATCTTGCCCCATAACTAGTAGCAAAGTTCAACAAGACAGAAAATAACAAAGCTGATGAGGATGTGGAGAGATAGGGACTCTCATACACTGCTATTGAGACTGCAAAATGAAACAAACACTGTGGAAAGCAGTAGGGCAATTCTTTAAAAAGGTGAAATTAGAAATACCATTTAACTCAGACATTCCATTACTAGGTATATATCCTAAAGAAGTGAGAGTCAGAACAAGAACAAATATATGCACACCCATGGTCATCACAACACTATTTACAATAGCTAAAAGATGGAAACAACCCAGGTGCCCATTAACAGAAGAATGGATAACTAAACTATAGTACATATACACAATGGAATACTATGCAACCCTAAACAATAACACAGAAATCTGCAAAATACCACATAATGTGCATGAAATCATACTGAGTGAAGTTAAGTCAAATCGCACAAGGACAAATGTTGTTATTAGTCCATTATTGTAAAAGTCAAGGAAAGGTTTATACATGCAAGGAATTTTCTTTGTGGGTTACCAGGGGTGGGAAAGGAAGGGAGAGAACTGTTAGACATGTAGATAAGTACTGATTAGGGTGAAGAGAAGGGCAATGTACCAAATGTGAGTGATCAACATGGTGGCACTGAGGAAGAGGAAGACAGAGAGAGGTGCATAGGAGGTACAGACAACAAAGATGAACCCTTCTGCACATAGTACTGCATTGTCAGTGAAGGCAAACACTGATATAAGAGAGGACAGATGGACGGACAGGGTGAACTACTAGGTATGTCTATGCAGGGGGGAGTGTGCCCAAGACCATATACGGGGTTGGCAGACAATGGTTCTACAAGTGTTTCTGTAGGTTCTGTAAGAATTTCCAGGTATACAGTAGAGCTGACAAGGAGTAAGGTTGTAGTCACTTCTTGGCCACAGCCAGCTATCCAGAGGCACCAAGTAGTTGGACCTGTGGGTTAGGAACTAGAGTATTAGGGGACATCAAGCACAATTGGCATAACATACTACACAAAACATTGTTCCACCTCCTACTTTGGCAAGTAGTGACCGGGATCTTAAAAGCTGGCAAGCAGCCATCTAGATGCAATGATGGGTTTCTCCTCATCCAGAGCAAAGAAAAATGAAGAAAACCAAAGATTCATAGGAACAATTAGTCCTAGTGACTGGAACACCATGCAATTCACAGCCTATACGACTATGAGACCAGAAGAACTAGATGGTGCCTGGCTACCACTGTTAACCACTTGGAGGGGGATCTATGTAAAAGATCTTGGATAGAGAGGGAGAACAATGTGGAATGAAATTCAAAATCATTTGGGAGGAAAAAAAAGGGGGCCCAGGTTTGCTGGTCTGATAGAGCCTGATGACCAGAACACTCCTTAAAAGTGAGGATGACTATACCTTGACTCAATTACTTTGGACACATCTTTTTACTTTGGAAACCACTGAGACTATGGTCCCTAGCTGCCCTTCAGGTCTGGAATTGAACCCACATCTGTGGCTTCCAGCCAAACAAAAGACAGGCATATGAGCTGAACATGTACCCGAGGTAGATACACTCCTTGAAGACAACAATCATGGGAGAAAGAAGGGCTGTTTATACACAGGGAGATAGTTCAGTGGGCAGGGGTGCACAGAGGGATGGACACAGGGAAGAGGTAACTATTGGAAGGAAGTGGGAGGAGAGCTGTTACATTGGTGTAAATTGTAGTCAACATTATGGGAGAAAGTGTATGTTAGCTGCTGTATGGAAAGTGAATTTGCTCTGTAAATTTTCACCCAAATGACAATTAAAAAAAAAAAAAGTTGCAAGCAGCCATCTAGATGCAATGATGAATCTCTCCTTGTCAAGAGCAAAGGAGGAGGAAAAAAAACAAAGATGCATGGAAACAATTAGTCCAAGCAACTGGTACACCATGCAAACCTCAGCTTACACAACTATGAGACCAGAAGAACTAGATGGTGCCCAGCTACCACTGTCAACCACTCAGAGGGGGATCTACGTAGGAGATCTTGGATAGAATGGGAGAACAATGTGGAAAAAAATTCAGTATCATTTAACTAAAAAAAGAAGACAAGGTTTGCTGGTCTGATAGAGCCTGATGGAACCAATGAGACTATGGCCCCTAGCTGCCCCTCAGGTATGGAACTGAACCCACTCCTATGGCTTCCAGCTCATATGAGCTGAACATTTACATTACGTAGATACACCCCTTGGAGAGATCAATCTTGGGAGATTAGAAAGGTTGTGTGTGCACAGGGAGATAGTTCGGGGGCAGGAGTGCCTGAGAGGAAAGGACACAGGGAAGAGGTGGCTATGGGGAGCAAGTAGGAGGAAAGCTGTTGCATTGTGGGAGACTTCAGTCAATGTCATGAGACAAAGTATATGTGAACTGCTGTATGGAAGATGAATTTGCTCTGTAAACTTTCACTCAAATCACAATAAAATTAAAAAAACAAAATAAAATAAAAAGACTATCAGGGTTTAGAAAATGCTTTACAGAGCACCTATCTGCATACAGACAATCATTTATTCTCAATATGAAAAACACATATGCTCTTGCATCTATCAAGCCGAGTTCGTTTTCTCTGTAATTTATATCTACTGAATTTCACTCAGTCCTTGAAAGAAATACTCTTCCATAAATCAATCTTTTAAATATTTGAAGACAATAGAATCCTAAATTTCTGCTGGATTAAGCACTTTCAATTCATTAAACCATTTTCTTCATGGTTCTTCCTATAGATTAATCTACTACAATGATGATTCCTTGAGTGTGGCATCCAAATCTATACTGTACTCCACATATAAATTACTCAGGGTCAAGTGGAATAATGCCTCACATTATTTTGGGTGCCAAAAATATACTGATGGCAATAAGATCTCATCTTTGGGGAACGAACAAGGAACAAAACCAACAATGCTTTTCACCTTCACAAAAATGAGAGGCCTATGTGAACAAAGGTTGGAAACCCAAGGAGGGGTCGCTATGAGTTGGGTCTGACTTGATGGCACATAACAACAACAACAACAACAATGTGAACAAAGTAAGGAGTTCTGGAGGCACAATGCTTAAAGCATTTGACTGCTAACCAGAAGATTTGCGGTTCAAACCCACCAGCCACTCTGTGGAAGTAAGATGGGATGATCGGATTCTATAAAGATTTTCTGCCTTGGAAACCCAATGGAGGTCGCTATGAGTCGGAAATGATTTAATGGCTGTAAGTTTGGTTGGTTTTTTTTTTAAGATGTGAACAAAATAGCTCAGTTTGTCAACAGTGATGCCTCTGTGTCAACGAGTTCAAGCTAACTGAAATGCCACATCATAAAACACAGGATTTAATAAGTATAATGGGATACAAGTGAGAATTTGAGCAAACCTATAGTCCTTCCTGAGAATATACACATATTACAAAGAATTAAGAGACAGCACTTATAATCTAAGGGATTTCATATGTGCCTAAAGCTCATGTATGGATAACAGAGATGTGCTATTCACTCCTAAAACCTCCAGTGTTAAAAACCATAGTGCCTATTACCCAAGTCATTATACATGATAAAATTAATTTAACAAAATAAAAGAATGCTAGTATAACAATCAGGTATTTAGAATTTGGCTTCAATTATCTGAAATTGGTTTCTGAATGACGCCAAACATTTCTCCATACTTGGGCAATATTCCCCAGCACATTTACAGACAGAAATAAGACTTATTCATAGATCGTCTTTAAAAAAGCTAACAATAATCTCATACTAATTCAGTAAAGAAATTTATGGTTGTTGACATGAGAAAACTGGATTGAAGCCTTCTATGAAAACATTTGCTTGTGAAAAACTACAGTTTGTTTATCATAAACAGATTTAAAATGTCAAAGGTTTTAAAAAGTTTGAAATGACAGAAGCAGGAAGGAATAAAACCTGTAGAAACTCTTAAAGATGAGAAGAGGTGAAAACAACATGTATGTAATTCGGCATGAACTACTGAACGGAAAGCCAGTTTGCTCTTTCACCTAAATCACAATAAAAAGTTAATAAATAAATAACTTTGTTGTTGTTGTTGTTGTTAAGTGCCGTTGAGTCGTTTCCGACTCATAGCGACCCCATGCACAGCAGAACGAAACACTGCCCGATCCCGCGCCAGCCCC
>NW_006921661.1:2890023-2891907 GCF_000298275.1 Orycteropus afer afer | reverse complement strand
TCAGTGCAGATCAGTGAGTAAGCACAAGCCCGCCTTGTTTCAGTACCTATGCTTAAACTGCCCCCTGGCTGATCACTCTTCTCTTTAAAATAAATAACTTATTCCCCCAAAAAAACAAACACTAATGGAATTCTAACCTTTTCTCTTTTTGCTGATAAATAATCCTTAAAACTTAAGAAATTAAGTTTTAATGTTAGGGGTTACAAAGGCTGTAAGAAATGCTAATAGCTGTAAATGCAAGAAGAAAAAAAACAAATTTTCATTGAGCACATACTATGGTCCTACAATAATTTCTCATATATTCTCACAGTAACTTTACTGGGGAAATGTTACCATTCTCATTCTGAACTACAAGAAAATGAGTCTCAGAGAAATTAAGTCATCTGCCTACATAAGTAAACAGATGAATCCAGATTTTAAAACAGAAGTAAACTCTAAAATCTATGCTTTCTCTCTCACATCATGGATTGAAATATAATCTGCTTAAAACCATTTGCATTTGAGGTTGTTTTAAGTATACTTGGTAGGTCCATAAAATCATAATTACTTTCCTGTCATATTTTCTTCACCTACAAAGTAAGAGAGAATGTAAATTTACCTTTAAGACTACCTTTTTTAAATCTCCATCCAGTAAATTAACCATATGGACTATCACAGTACAAAAAAGCGGCAGTTAAAAAACAACAAGCCCCCGAGCTCATCCAATTCACATCTATTCTTAGAGAATCAAAGTGAAGCTTTTCCAAGTCATTCAAATATTAAAGATTTCTACCTGTTTATCTTTCAAGCATTAATAATAATCACTAAAAATCTGCTGAAATTCAAGAATAAGGCAAAAAATAAGATAAGTTTATATCAAAAGAATTTTTTAAAACACCCATTGTTGTTGTTGTCTTGTGCCGTCAAGTGTCTCTGACTCATATCAACTCCTCCTTGGGGCTCCGAGGCAGTGTCACTACAGAAGTAGATTGCCCAAACTTCCTTCCAAGGAGTGGCTGGTGGGTTTGAACCGCCAACCTTCTGGTTAGCAGTCAAGTGCTTTAGGCACTACGCCACCAGAGCTCTCCCCCAAACATCCATTACTTCTCTTTAATTCAGTTACAGATATCCTGGTATTTTCAAAATTTGTACTATGGGTATTCATGGGATAAATTTTAAACAACAGAGGTGCTAAAACAGAAAATAAAAAACACAAAGATCTTGAATAAAGATCCTAGTGTCACTTTTTTAAAGTTCTACTTTGCATTAATGTGTAATGTGTTTGTTCAAAAACACGTCAACACAAGAAGTAAGAAATCAGGATTTAAAAAAGCGTAGAAAGATACAATGAAAATTATGAAACATTACTCAAAGAGATTAAAACCAAAGCAAACCAAACCCACTGCTTTCAAGTCGATTTTGACTCATAGCAACCCCCACTGGGTTTTCAAGGTTGTAAATCGTTAGGGAAGCAGACTGCCTCATCTTTTTTCCATGGAGTGCCTGATGGGTTTGAACTTTTTGTTTGGCAGTTAAATGCCATAATCACTACACCACCAGAGCTCCTTAAAAAGATGAAAGAAGACTTAAATGAATGGAAAGATATTCCATGTTCATGGATTGGAAGACATAATAACTTTGTTAAGATGTCAGTACTACCTAAAATCATCTTTAGACTCAATGTAGCACTGATCAAAATTCCAACAGCCTTCTTTACAAAAATAAAAAAAACAAGGGTTGACTTGAGAGCCCAGAAATAAGCACACATATCTGTGGTCAAATAATCTTTGACATAAGTGCTAAGTCCATGCAAATCAAAACAACAATGAGATACCATCTTGCTCCAGCACTAGTATCAAAGTTCAACAAGACAGAAAATAACAAATGCTGGCGAGGTTGTGGAGA
>NW_006921661.1:2841979-2888608 GCF_000298275.1 Orycteropus afer afer | reverse complement strand
CAATGACATGAGACAAAGTATATGTGAACTGCTGTATGAAAAGTGAATTTACTCTGTAAATCTTCACCCAAATCCTAAAAAAAAAAAAAAAGTGCTAAGTCCAAGCAATTAACAGTGTTGATAAAATTGGATTTTCAGATGCAAAAACATGGAACAGGATCTACGGATCATACCACACAGAAAAATCATAAATTATTATAACAAAATGCAAGGGCAATGCTGTTGGGCCTAGCTTTTAACAATGGATTATCTAATAAAAAAAAGCACAAACAGCAAAAGACAAAATAAATAAATGAGACCTCATAAAAGTTAAAAACTTTTGTTCATCTAAAGACTTTACTAAAAAGTGAAAAGACAAGCTACCGGCTGAGAGAATATGTTCAGAAATCTTAGATGCCAATAAGAATCTAATAACCAAAATATATCTAAAACTTGACAACTTAACAACAAAAAGACAAATAACTCAATCACAAAATGGGCAAAAGACTTAAACAGACATATCACCAACAGAATATTCAAATGGTCACCAAACATAAATGCTCAACATCATTGAGAATATGCTCAACATAATTAACCATTCAAGACATGTACATCAAAATCACTATGATGTAACATTTCGCTTCCATTAGGAAAGAGAATATTTAAAAGAAAGAAAATAACAAATGTTGGTGAGGATGTGGGGAAACTGGAACCTTTCTCCATTGCTGGTGGGAATGCAAAATGGTACAGCCAGTGTAGCAGTTCCTCAAGAAACTAAAAATAGAACCCTAAGACTCAGAAATTCCATTCCCATGTATATACTCAAAAGACTTGAAAGCAGAGGCTCAAAAAGAGACTTGAACACCAATATTCACAACAGCCAAAAAGAGGAAACAACCTAAAGTTCATCAACAGATGAGTACGTGAACAAAATGTGGTCTTTACATACAATGGAATACCCTCAGCCAGTAGGAGAAATGAAGTCTTGATAGATGCTATAATAATACATTTAAAAAATAAGTCAATCACAAAAGGACGAACATTGTTGGACCTCACTTATTTAAAAACTCAAGTAAAGGCAAGGATAGAGATCAAAGTTTACCAGTGGTTAACAGAGGTGGGAGAGTTAATGGGATGGAAAAATCGCACTGATTAAGGGTAAAGTTGTACAGTAACTTAACGTAGCTGTCAACAGTTGCATGCATATAAAAGTTGAACTGGCAAAAGTTGTATGATATGTAAGTTTACAACAACAACAAAAGTATCTACTGAGGCTTCTTATGTACAACTAAAAACCATGGGATTTGGTCCCCTGGTTTGAAGGTTTAGAGTCATGATTTCACGGGACATCCCAGTTTAACTGGCCTAGTAACATGTTTTGGAGCTCACATGTTTAGCACTTCTGTTCAACTAGTTTTTTGCCTAGTGTCTGGGATCTTAAATTGCTTGCATGCAGCCATCCAAGGCCTGACAACTGGTCCTCATTAGCCTGGAGCAACAAAGGCAGAAGAGTCAGAAATAAGAAGAAGAAATGCAATGTATGGCTAATTGCCTCCATGAACTACCACCTCCTTTACCATAAGACCAGAACTAGATGTTGCCTGGCTACCATCACTGAAAATTTTGATCAAAGATTCTATACAGGAATTCTGATCAAAAGGGGAAATGCAGATCAGAATTTTAAATTCTCATGTAATCCAGACTTTCTGGAGCCATGGAGGCTGGATGAACCTCTAAATCTATTGCTCTGACATAATCTTGAAACCTTAAATCAAAATAAAATTTTAGCTTAACTAATAAACAATGTTTGCCATGAGCACTCTGCTCTTTTTATTTATTTGTCTGTGACTTGGGTGAAAGTTTGTAGAGCAAATACATTTTCAACAATTCACATACATTTTGTTTCACGACACTGATTATAAGCTTTCTTCCCAGTTCCTCTCTGTGATTACCTTTTCCTTGTGTCCTTTCTTATGTATTCCTGCCCGGTGAGTTATCTCCCTGTGCAAATGTTGCCCCCTTCTGATCTCCCATGGTTGAGTGTCTGTTCTCATGAGTGTACATATCTGGTGTAAATGTTCCCATTTTAGGCCTGTCCATCGTCTGGTTGAAAGCCCAGGAGTGAGTTCAATTCCAGGCCCAAAGAGTATCTAGGGGCCAAAGTCTCAGGGGTGTCACCAGTCTTTACCAGAAATCTGGTCTTTTTTATGATTTTGAGTTTTGTTCCACAGTTTTCTCTCCCACTCTATCCATGATCTCCTATTTTGATCCTTTTCCAAGTGTTTGACAGTAGTAGCTGGGCTCCATCTAGAACATCGTGCTCTTTTAATGTCATGGAATTGTACATGTAGGAATTGCTGAATTGGTGTTCTGTTGTGCATATTCTCAACAGCAAAAACAAAAATAAATGATTGAAAACATGTTTTCATGCTCATTAACTACTGTTGCCGTTGTTGTTATGTGCTGTGAAGGTTTCCGTGGCAGTATCACTAAGAAAGTAGACTGCCCAACCTTCCTTCGAGGAGTGGCTGATTAGCAGTCAAGTGCTTTAGGCACTATGCTACTAGAGCTCCCCATTAACTATTAGAGAGATGCAAATCAAAACAACAATAAGATATCATCTCACTCCAGTAACAATAGCAAAGTTCAACAAGACAGAAAATAACAAATGCTGCCAAGGTTGTACAGAGACTGGAAGTCTCATACACTGCTGGTGGGACTACAAAATGGTACAACCACTGTGGAAAATGGTATGGAGTTTCCTTAAAAACTGAAAATAGAAATACCATTTGATCTAGCAATTTCATTACTAAGAATTTATCCTAAAGAGGTGAGATACAGGACACGAACATACATATGCAAACCCATGTTCACTGCAGCACAAAATTCACTACAGTGAAACAACCTAAATGCCCATCAACAGATTAACGGATAACCAAATGGTGGTACATTCACACAATGGAATACTATACTACATTAAAGGATAATGAAGAATATATAAATCATCTTACAACATGGATGAATTTGGAGCACATTTTGCTAAGTGAAATAAGTCAATTGCAGAAAGACATATATTGTATGAGCCTATGACTGTAAAAAGTCAAGGAAAGGTTTACTAAGGGAAGAAAACACACTTTGTAGGTTACCAGGGAAGGGAGGGAAAATTTCAGACTACTTGGGGGTCACATGTTGATTTGGATGAGGGGAGGGACGATATGAAAAAGAGTCTGTGACCAGCATGATGACATTGGGGAAAGGAAGGACATTGAAACATGCTTATAAGCTATAAACAAAAGAGACAAATATTAGTATATTCACAGTACTGCATTACCACTAACACCAAACACCAGGCTACAAATAAATACACAGACAAGTACATCAGGTGGGGAATGGTGAACAGGAATATAAACTAGACCAAGGATAGATTTAGATGAAGATAATCTTACACATGCACTTCTGCTACAAAACTAACCACAAACATTACACAAGCAACAGAAGACAGAGTTGGAGTAATCTCTCAGAGAAAACTATACACTTTGAGAGAGAGAATCACCAGGCCTGACAACTCAGGACAACAGGCTCAGGAGACACCAAACTTAACTGGCTAACACAGTACATAAAAATCTTGTTCTACAACCTACTTCGGTGAGTAGTGACTGGGGTCTTAAAAGCTTTCGAGAGGCCATCTAAGATGCTACTATCGATCTCCTCTCATCTGAAGCAAAGTAGAGTGAAGAAAATCAAAGGCATCTGGAAACAATTAGTCTAGGGATATAATGGATTCCGAGACCAGAAGAACTAGTTGGTGCCCAGCTAGCAAAGCCAACTGCTTGAAAAGAGATCAAACCTGGAGATTTTGGATAGAATGGGAGGAAAAATGTGATACAAAATTCAAAAACACAAAAATGACCAGAATTACTGGTTGGATAGAGTCTGATTACACCCCTAAGACTATGGCCCCGGGTTACCCTTTAGGCCTAGAATTGGACTCACTGCCATGGGTCGGCTCTCAGCCCAATAGGAGAAAGACCTACATGCAGAACACCTAACTCAAGGCGATGCACCCATCTACCCCAAGGAAATACACCTCTTAGAGTAATCAGCCACAGGGCACCAGAGGGACAGCATTCACAAAGAGGTAAAGCTGGGAAAACAGGAATGCATAGTTAAGAAGGGCACAGGGACAGGGGTAGACATAGGAATGGGAGGGGAAGAGAGGTTGTTATGGTCAGGGATGGTAAATGGACATGAAATCAAATGTACATGAATTGTTGAATGTAAAACAAATTTTGCTCTGTAAACTTGCACCCAAAGCACAATAAAAACTTAAAAAAAAAAAAAAAAAAAACATGCTCTGGTGGCATAATGCCTAAGGCATCTGATTGCTAACCAGAAGGATGGCGGTTCATATCCACTAGCCACTCTTCCGAAGGAAGACTGAGCAATTTACTTCTGTAGTGATATTCCCTCCTTGGGAACCCAAGGAGGGGTCATTACGAGTAGGATTTGACTCCACGGCAGTGAATTTGGGCTTTTTTTCCTGGTTCAATGCACCTCAGAGATCTTTAGATCTCTAATAAAGAAATGTATACACAGAAAAATTTTTAAAAAAAATTTTAAAATATCTAGACCAATTTAGCAAATTAAAATAATTAGAAACAGATAATGCTAAAAATGCATAAGAGACAAAAATATTTTTGTTGTGTTTTTTTCTAAGAGTATGTTTTTCTGTGTATATTATTCTTCCTCTATTATCTGTCGGATTCTAGCATGCTGAAGTACAAGGAGGTATGTACTGACATGAACTCCACTGCTAAATAATACTGATAAATATTGAAGGCTGGCTATGTGCACAGTGCCGGGCACTATGCTACGATCTAGAATTCACTACAAAGAAAAGGACTACCCTAACCTCAGACATCACATTCTAATAGAAAAGAGACTAAAGTAATCAGAGAAGCAGAATGATAAAACTGAAAAAATCATGTAGAAAAAGTATCCTTTACATTTGCCTTTAAGTTAGACTATACTTAGCACATTCCAAACAAAAAAGAAATCATCTAGATTATTTATTAATAAAAGCACAACTAGGAGAGAGTTCCTGTAAGATGGCAGAATAGGCAGACAAACTACACAGACCCTCTTCAACAAAGAAAACGGGAACCAATTAACACAGACACAGGAGATAATCCTGGAGCCCTGAGCCTTGAAAAAAAGGATAAAGAAGTAAGCTAAACTCAAATTAGTAGAAGAACCTGCATGAAAACACCAAAACAAGAGACATAGGAATTGTGGTCTGTCAGCGACCCTAATGGCATGGACAGCTTGGATATTGCCAAGTGGTGTTAGGACCTAAGAATTAACCTAAAAATCAGCCCTGTTAGCCAGGGGTTGCACACAGGACTGCACAGGTGGCTGGAGACTAACAGGGGAAGCAGCGAAGAGGGAGACGGACTGAGCTGTGGACTTTTGCCTATCTGTAGGGCACAACCATTTTAAATGTTTACAAGTGGTTTGACCACTTTGGTTACTTAAAGCAACAGTGTTCTCTCAGATTCCAGGGACATTTTAATAGGCTCCACTTGCTGGGGGCCACAAGGACATTACGGACAAAAATGACTGGAAAGTTAATACAGATATAAATGTAACAACATCACAATGTCTTGGAGACAACAGTCCATCACAGTCCACACAAAGAAGCAAGATAAAGCAGAAGAAACAAGGAAGCAGGATACATCCCTGAGGAAGATGCAGCACTGGAACTTCCTGATAAGGAATTCAAAAGAATTATACTTAGGTATCTTCAATGGGTGGAGAGAAAGATCAATTAAAAAATACTGACAAAATTAAGGAAAACATAAACAAAACCCTAGAAAATTTTTGGAAGAAAATAAAAGAACAAAATGACAAAATAAATGGAAAAATTAGAAATGATACAAAACATACAAACAGTAATCCAGAAGAATACTACTAAATTTTCAGAAATGGACAACACATTGAAAGGGCAAAGGAGCAGAATGGAATCAGTAAAAGACAGGATTAACAACACTGAAGACAAACACATGAATACTTCTTTGGAAAGGGTTTAATCACTTAATAGACAAGGAAGGTCACTATACAATGATTAAAGGATCAACTGAACAAGAAGATACAACCATAATAAATATCTATGGACCTAATGAAAGAGCCCCAAAATACATAAATCAGATTTTTAACAGAACTGAAAAGGCAAATAGATGGCTTCACAGTCATAGTGGCAGACTTTAACACACCACTTTCAACGAAAGCTGAAACAACTGGAAAGAAACTCAACAAAGACACAGAAGAGCTAAACAATACGATCCAACAACTTGAACTTCTAGACATCTACAGAGTACTTCACCAAACAACAGTACAATATACATTTTTTCCAGTGCATATGGAACATTTTCTATGATAAACCGTATGTTAGGCCATAAAGCAAGCCTTCATAAATTTTTTAAAACACTGAAATACTGCAAAGCATCTTCTCAGATCACAATGTTATCAAATTAGAAATCAACAATAGGAAGATCAATGGAAAAAGAGCAAAAACATGGAAGAGAACAACACCCTCTTAAGAAAGACTGGGTAAGAGAAGAAATAAAAAATGTAATTCAAAATTTCCTTGAATCAAACGAGAATAAAATCACAACACACCAAAATCTTTGGGACACAGCAAAAGCAGTGATCAGAGACCAATTTACAGCAATAAATGCACACATCAAAAAAGAAGAAAGAGACAAAATCAACACTTTAAACCAACATCTCCAACAATTAGAAAGAGAACACCAAGAAAAGCCTACAGGCACCAGAGGAAAGGAAATAATAAAGATTCAAGCAGAAATCAATGAATCAGAAAATAGAAACAATCAACAAGACCAGAAGTTAGTTTTTTTCAAAAGATTAATAAAATTGACAAATCACTGGCAAATTTAACAAAGGAAAAGAAGGAGGAAATACAAATAACATGAATAAAAAACTAAATGGGCGACATCACAACAGAACCAACGGAAATAAAAAGGATAATATCAAGATACTATGAAGAACTGTCTCCAACAAATTTGAAAATCTGGAAGTAATGGACAGATTTCCAGAAACACACCACTTACCGAAACTAACACAGACTGATGTGGAAAAGTTGAACAGATCCGTAACAAAAGAAAAAATTGAACAGGCCATCAAAAAATTACCAACAAAAAGAAGTCCTGGCCCCAGACAATTTCACCGGAGAATTCTACCAAACATCCAGAAAGAACTGACACCATTCCTACTCAAACCATTCCAAAACACAGAAAAGAATGGAAACCTCCCTAACTCATTTTATGAAGCAACATAACCTTGATGCCAAAACCAGGCAAAGACATTACTCAAGAGGAAAGTTACAGACCAATATCCCTCATGAATATAGATGCAAAAATCTTCAACAAAATCCTAGCCAACTGACTCCAATAACATTTCCAAAAAATAATTCATTATGACCAAGTGAGGTTCATATCAGGTATGCAAGGATGGTTCAACATTAGAAAAGCAATCAACATCATCCACTACATAAATAAAACAAAGGAGAAGAACCACATGATTGTATCAATTGATGGAGAAAAGGCATTTGATAAAATCCAACACCTATTCCTAATTCAAACTCTCAGCAAAATAGAACAGAAGGGACATTACTCAACATAATAAAGGGCATCTATGCAAAACCAACAGCCAACATTATATTCAATGGAGAGAAACTGAAAACATTCCCCTTGAGAACAGGAACCAGACAAGGATGCCCTCTATCACCACTTCTATTCAACACTGTACTGAAAGTCCTAGA
The DNA here is from genome assembly GCF_000298275.1 of Orycteropus afer afer. Classification (NCBI taxonomy): domain Eukaryota; kingdom Metazoa; phylum Chordata; class Mammalia; order Tubulidentata; family Orycteropodidae; genus Orycteropus; species Orycteropus afer. The sequence goes on along the minus strand of NW_006921661.1, from coordinate 2,880,789 downwards.
CAGGGCCAAGAGGCAAGAAAGGGAAATGAAAGGCATCCAAATTGGTAAGGAAGAAGTCAAACTATCCCTATTTGCTGATGATATGATCCTATACCTACAAAACCCAAGAGACTCAGTCAAAAATCTACTGGAATTAATTGAGAGATTTAATATCATGGCAGGATACAAGACCAATATCCAAAAATCAGTTAGATTCCTCTACACCAGCAAAGAGACTGCTGAAAAATAAATAAGGAAATCAATACCATTTACAATAGCTACCAAAAAAATAAAATACTTGGGATAAATCTTACCAGGGACACAAAAGACTTATACAAAGAAAACTATAAAAAACTACTTCAAGAAACCTTAAGAGATCTACATAAATGGAAGAACATCTCGTGCTCGTAGATAGAAAGATTTAACATTGTGAAATGTCAATTTTACCCAAAGCAATATATACATTCAATGCAATCCCAATCCAGATCCCATCAACATTTTTTAAGGATATGGATAAACCAATCACTAACTCTGTGTGGAAAGGAAAGAGACCTTGGATAAGCAAAACACTACTGAAGAAGAACAAAGTAGGAGGTCTCACACTGCTGGATCTCCAAACCTACTATACAGCCACAGTAGTCAAAACTGCCTGGTATTGGTTTAATGACAGACACACAGACCAATGGAATAGAATTGAGAACCCAGAAATAGATCCATCGACCAATGGTGTGCTGATCTTTGACAAAGGGCCAAAATCCATTAAATGAGGAAGAGAATGTTTGTTTAACAATGGTGCTGGCAAAACTGGAGATCCATTTGCAGAAAAATGAAACAAGATCTGTACCCCATACATCAAAACTAACTCCAGATGGATGAAAGACTTCAATATGAAACCTAAAACTATAAAGTTCCTCTAGGAAAAACTAGGGGCAAATTTAGGGGCCCTAACATACGGCATAGATAGACTATCAAGTATAACCCAAAATGCACAAACAGCAGAAGATAAACTAGATGAATGGGACCTTCTAAAAATGTAATTTTTATGTACTTCCAAAGACTTCTCCAAAAGAGTCAAAAGAGAACCTACAGATTGGGAAAAAATATTTCGGCAATGACCTATCTGACCAGGGACTTATCTCTAGAATTTATAGAAAACTCCAACACCTCAACAACAAAAAGACAAATAATCCAATTCAAAAATGGGCAGCGGACATGAACAGACACTTCACCAAAGAGAATATTCAGGCGGCCAACAAACATGAAAAAATGCTCATGACCATTAGCCATCAGAGAGATGCAAATCAAGAAAATAAGATACCATCTTGCCTAGCACTAGTAGCGAAGTTCAACAACACAAAATAACAAAGCTGGCAAGGATATGGAGACACTGGGACTCTCACACACTGCTGGTGAGATTGTCAAATGATACAACCACTGTGGATAGCAGTATGGCAATTCCTTAACAAGTTGGAATTAGAAATATCATTTGACCCAACAATTCCATCACTATGTATATAGCCTAAAGAAATGAGAGCCAGGACAAGAACAGATATATGCACACCCATGCTCATCACAGCACTATTTGCAATAGCAAAAAGTTGGATACAACCCAGATGCCCATCAATAAAAGAATGGATAACCAAACTATGGTACATATACACAAAATGCAATAGTATGCAACCTTAAAGAATAACATAGAATCTGCAAAATACCGCATAACGTGGATGAATTTGGAGGACATTATGCTGAGTGAAATAAGTCAAAGAAGAACAAATATTGTATTAGTCCATCATTGTAAAAAGTCAAGGAAAGGTTTATATATGAAAGGAAATTTTCTTTGTTGGTTACCAGGGGTGGGAAGGGAGGGAAGGGAACACTGTTAGATAGGTAGAGACAAGTACTGATTTGGGGGAAGAGAAGGACAATGTACCAAATGTGAGTGATCAACACAGTGGCACTCAGGAAGAGGAAGACAGAGAGAGGTGCATGGGAGGTACAGACAACAAAGATGAACGTTTCTGCACATAAAGTACTGTGTTGTCAGTGAAGGCAAACAATGATATACAGGTGGATAGATGCATGGGCAGGCTGAACTACTAGATATGTCTATGCAGTGGGGAGTGTGCCCGAGACCATGTCTAGAGTTGGCAGACATTATTTCTACAAGTGTATTTGTATGTTATGTAAGAATTTCCAGGTATATAGTAGAGCTGACAAGGGACAAGGTTGTAGTCACTTCTTGGCCACAGCCAGCTACCCAGAGAGACTGAATAGTTGGACCTGTGGGCCTGGGACTATAGTCACAAGGGACATCAAGCTCAACGGCCTAACATACTACAGAAAAACACTGTTCCACATCCTACTTTGGCGAGTAGTGACTGGCATCTTAAAAGCCTGCAAGCGGCCATATAGATGCAATGATGGGTCTCTCCTCGTCCAGAGCAAAGAAGAAGGAAGAAAACCAAAGATATATGGAAACAATTAGTCCAAATGACTGGTACACCATGAAAATCCTCAGCCTACAGGACTCTGAGACCAGAACAACTAGATGGTACCTAGCTACCACAGGCAACCACTCGGAGCAGGAACTATGTAGGAGATTCTAGATAGAGTGGGAGAACAATGTGGAACAAAACTCAAAATCATTAAAAAAAGATGGTACCTAGCTACCACAGGCAACCACTCAGAGCAGGAACTATGTAAGAGATTCTAGATAGAGTGGGAGAACAATGTGGAACAAAACTCAAAATCATTAAAAAAAAAAAAAAAAAAAGGGGGGGGGGGACACACCAGGATTGCTGGTCTGATAGAGCCTAGTGGAACCCCTGAAACTATGGCCCCTAGCTGCCCTTCAGGTCTGGAATTGAACCCATTCTTATGGCTTCCAGATTATATGAGCTCAACATTTACATCAGGTAGATACACTACTTGGAGAGATCAATCATGGGAGAATAGAAGGGCTATGTATGCACAGGGAGACAGCTTAGGAGGGAGGAGTGCATGGAAGAGAAGGACACAAGGAAAAGGTAACTACGGGGAGGACAAAAGAGGGGAGCTGTTGCACTGTGGGAAATTAGTCAATGTCACACAAAGTGTATGTGAGCTGCTGTATGGAAAGTGAAATTGCTTTGCATACTTTCACCCAAATCACAAAAAGAATAAAAGGGGAAGAAAAATTACAAGGATTACTGGGTTAACAGATGGAATAAACCTCTTTTGTCACATATCCACTGCTTGTAAGATACTCATCTCCAAAAATATATCTGTATAATTTTCTATTCTATACTTTATTATCATTTGAATTACTTGAGGCTTATTCAGCCTTTAATGGATATATGTAAAATTTTTTGCCTGAAAAAAGAAAATTAATTTCCCTAATGATTTTTCAATAATTCTGTATCCCAACTCTCTTAAACCTCTCCAAATTCTCCATATCCCTCAATACAAAACTGGGAGCACAAATCTTGGCACTCTAATAAGGATTTTTAATATTTATGTTGCTGTTTTCCAGCATTATCCTCCACAGTAACAACGCTCATCTGTTGACATTTCTTTTGGTCATCTAGACTCATAGAAAAATAATTTGATTATTTTTATTATGAAAACAATACAAACATATATATGTAATTGCGGTGTAGTAAATTACTTAGTGTGGCTTTTCTACCCATAAGTCTTTGTAAACTCTAAGGTGGGAATTGCTATTAGCTACGGAGGAGATCCTGATTTTAAAGTCGCCCACCTGGGTTATTTCTGTTGGGCGTGGCACAATAAAATGTTCTGGGAAGTTCCCACTCTCTCTCACGTGCTTAGAGTTCTGATGCTGTGATTGGCTAGTTTGACCACCCTTCCAGGCTCAAAAGGAGGCCTCCTGGAGGCAGAACTCTGACTGCTGGTGGAGGAAGACGTGCTGCCGAAAGAGACACGCACCCCTGAAAGAGACACATGCTGCTGGGAAAGAGACACAAGAGACACGCATCACTGAGTGAGACACCGAGGGACCAGCACTGCTGGAAAAGAGACTGTGAGAGACTCTTGGCTGAGGGACAGTGGGCTGGGAGAGAGACTGAGCGTTCTTCCTGAACTTGAGTTGTAGCCTGGTGCTTTCCTAATAAACCCTGTAATCTGTGAGTTCTGTGTGGCCACTGCAGCGAATTATCGAACCCAGGAGAGAGGTGGTGGGTGCTTTGGGAGGAACGGTTGGTGAAAGGGCTGGAGGGAGGCAGCATGTTTGGCCTTGCAGTAATAGGCCCTGGGTTACTGCTGGTAATCCTGCCTTCCCCTTGTAGGGTTAGAGGAGGTCAGAACATGTGGCCTCCTTGCCGTTTTTGCAGTAATATATATCAAAATTCAACAAAAAATAACTGATCTCACTATCGCCACACAAAATTCCTTTTATTGTCCATATATATATATATATATATATATATATATATATATTTCACCACAGTGTAATATTGTAATTGTGGTAGTTAAGGTTATGTGTCAACTTGGCTGGGTCTGGTTTTGAGTGGCTGGGCAGCTAGTTGCAATTATTCCCCATAATAAGACTGGCAATTAACTCCATGGTACAATCTGCCATGAGCAGCTGAGCAGCTGCTTTAGGGACGTGGTCTGCTTCCAGTCTGTAAGGAGAAGCTTTGGGAATGGTCTACAGTTTTGGGCATGCTTGGACCCTGCACATAGCTGCATTTTCATTTAGCAGCCTTCCATACTTCCTGCTGACTTTGGGACTATTTCTGGACTTGAACTAGTAGCCTATCATATTGTCTAGTAATACTGGGACTGTGCCATTTTATTTGTCAATCTTGGGTTTATCAGCCAGCAGCTCCCTGAGTGAAGACACACCTCTAGCTCCACTGGGCCAGGAGCATGAAGAAGAGATGAAGCCCAGGGTTAAAAGGGCTTTCAACTAGCTCACAGAACTTGGCACTTTGAACTTGGACTTCCAGCCTCCAAAACTGTAGGAGAATAAACTCCTGTTTGTTAAAAACCATCCATGTGTGGTACTTCTGTTAGAGCAGCACGAAAGTAACCAAAACTGTAATCTTCATCTTTCACTCATCCTAACAAAAATACTCACACTCCTACATATATTCCTGTTATCTATGATAACAAAAAATATATTACATTGAATTTAATAAAATGTACTATATCAAAGACAGATTAAACTAAGAAACATAAGAAAATAAAGAGATTAAAAAGGATACCTGACAATGCATTTCCATGAAGAGCCATCTTGATCGTCTTGTTCTTCTATGTACATTCTGACATTGTGATCTTGATCCAACTGGTACCAGTACATGAGGCCATCTTTGTCTCGGCCAATTGGCTGGAGACGCATAGTGTCAGCATCTTCCTCATTAATAATATTCTTGAATTTAAGATTGTCATCAAACTGACACTCGCAGAGGTACTGAAAATAGCCAGAATATGATTTATAATATTCCATAAATATTTCTCCATCACTATAAATGTGATACTTTCAAACATTAAAGTCTTTAGTTGCTCTCAGGTTGTGTCCAGAGGCATGGTATCAGCCATCAACATAAATATAAATGCTCTTTTGAGACTCCAATCAAAGAAATATTTTATTTCATTTCACTTTCTCAGTGCAATGAAGGGATATGACACTCTCAATTTTCATAATGGCTTACTATAGCACTGATAGACAGGAGTACAAAGAAAAGATGTGTTTTGTAGCCATCTTTCATTATCTTCTTCCCCCTTTTCATTAATTAATTTTAAAATACAAATTTTAAGTTAACATTTTATTTTAGCATTATATAAATTTATAAGTTTATTCTAATCACTGACATATAAATCAAATTATATTTCAAAAGTAGTAAGCCCACTTGCACTAAAGTCTCCCAAATTGTCTCATGGTATATAATTTTCAATGACTTTTTCACCTAAAGGTTTGAGATGACCATTATTTCTGAAATGGCTATCTGTTTTTCAAAGCTAGAAACATTTGCAGTTCTGAATGAAGACAGTCTTTCATTTATAATTGGCTCTGGAGAATTCTCTTAATAAAAAGATATTCACATGACTATTTCAGAGGACCTGAAGTTTTGTTAGGAGCTCTGGTAGCATAGTGCCTAAGGCACATGACTACTAACCAGAAGGCTGGTGGTTCAAACCCACCAGCCACTCCTCAGAAGGAAGGCTGGGCTAACTACTTCTTTAGTGATACTGTCTCGGAAACCCAAAGAGGGGTTGCTATGAGTCGGGTCTGACCGCATGGCAGATAACAACATTAACAAAGTTTTGTTTGAAAGGAAGGTTGGGCAATCTACTGCCAGAGTGATACCACCTTGGAAACGCAAGGAGGGGTAGCTATGAGTCAGGTCTCACTCGACAGCACATAACAACACAACAACTAAGTTCTGTTACATATTTTGTGTGTTAATAGGGCTTAAAATCAGATTTCTTTCCTGAGCCTCTGCCTAGGCAGACAGCGTATGAAACTCCTATCAAGAGTTCTTGTTATGTACCCTAGCAATCTCTAAACACTGTGATCTAGCATTATCATTACACACACACACAGACACACACACACAGCCCTACTAATGTATTATGTACACTGCAGGAATGGACAAAAAAGTTATTTACAAAGTTAAGATTTCTAAGAATATATGACAAGAAAAAGCTCCATGACTTTATTCTGACACTCCAATGAATTACACTACATACCCCCTTGGGGCCGCAAGCTAGTCTTTGATCTTAACTCCCACTCATGACTCATGGTGATGGATCAGCATGCATAATAATGCAACCTAACATCTAAAGTTTACTATCACTTTCATTTTTCTTAGAAAGGGATTTTATGAATCTTACAGATTTTCAAGTAGCTCTAACAGCAATCTGAGACAAGGAAATAACATCTACATATAGTCATATCCTATCTTCAAAAAATAGTATGTATACTTCTATTACTTTTGAAGAAAAATTTTAATCTTGAGGTACTTTCAACATGAAATCTACTTAGTGAAGCACTGTGAAATTCAGAATTAGTGAAATCTTCATTAATTTTTCTGAAAGGAATATTTTTTCCTTAATTATCCTGACCATGTATGTCATTACTCATTAGGACCAACAACAGGAAGTGGGTAGGAAGAGAAAGGGAAACTGAAACTTCAAAACAAACATTCTTAGAGAAATTCTAGTTTAATCTAGTAAGTTTTCGTTGTGTGACAGCTATGCCCTACTCATTTGGAAAACAGTAATATCGAATCACCAATTTCATACTATCAGCAACAAAATAACCACAGTTTTATGGCAATTATTAGCAATGCCTGTGAAGGCTAAAAACAAATAACATTAATTTTGGGCAACTGTTTACCCATTTTACTACAGTCTCTGCTCACAAGCAGAGATAAATAAGCCTATCTGTACTTGTTTGTTTAATACCTGTGTGTAGAAAAACAGTAACTAAAAAACTAGATTGTTTGTACCACCAAAAACTATGAGAATCTACTGACCTGTTCCACTTAAAATACATATGTCTATTTTCAGCAATTTTTCAAATCAATAAAGAGTCAGAAGTGAAATTTTAAATTAAAATAATTATAAACAAGTAAATTTATTACCTTTAAGAGTGCCAGTTTGCATTCAACACTCATCTCAAGATAGCCCTTCTTTTCCATCTCCCATGCCCAGGTGCTATTAAACTCTTGGCATATCTGTCAGAGAAAGTATTTTATACATGAAACCAATTTTTAATTACATTTCTAGCTTTGTTGTATAATTATATTAACTGCTCTAAAATGTATATTTGTAACAGAAAGAATTCATACCAGATACAGTCTTAACACAATTCCACTGTAAGATGCATACTTCTTAAAACACACAGGAAATGTTTACTTTTGTCTGATCACAGAATTTAAGTTAAGAAATGATCTCTGCAGCACCTTCCTCTGCTCCCAAGAACTTAATACACATTTGTGTGGTACATTTAACCCACACTGGAGTAATTATTTGATTCCATCTCTCCAAATGGGCTGGAAGTTCCTTGAGAGCAAAGACAACAGTTTTATTCATCTCTATGAATAAAGCATGCCACATTATATACACATTTTTAATCAAACCACTTTCCAACCCGGATAAAGTAAAAATTTTATTGTTTGGCATCTGAGACTTTTACAAGGTGGTTTTAATTTCAGTTCTAAGCTTTTTGTTCTAGACAAGCATTCTAGGCAACCCACAGCCATTGTACAGGCTGAGGTAAAAAGATACAGAAAACCACTTCATCTAAAGTCAGTACATGAAGCTTTCTCTCCTTTCAGGCGCTCCTCTCTGACTAAAGGACAGATGAGACCAATTGAGGAAAGCCACTAAGGAGAAATTCCATGAATTCTATTACTTCTTTGAGCCAGCCTATTCAGCAGTAAAAGGAGAACAGTTATGACACCAATCTTAAAGGATGTGAAGTGGACATGTAAAATACCTAACAATTTTTTGCTTTTCTCACAATCCTAGAAACAAAGACTATAATGAGTGCCAAGGGAGAAGAACCAAGATGTGGCGATCAGAACCTGTAAAGATTGTTGTTGTTGTTGTTGTTGTCATGTGCCATCGAGTCGGACCCAACTCATAGAGACCTCTTCTTGGGTTTCTGAGGCGACATCACTACAGAGGTAGATTGCTCACCTTCCTTCCGAGGAGTGGCTGGTGGGTTTGAACCACCAGACTTCTGGTTATCAGCCAAATGCCATAGACACTACACTACCAGAGCCCTTATGGGGCAGTTCTATCCTGTATTACAGGGCCACAATGATGAGTGTGAATGATAGTACACAACAACAGGGGGTGACAGTGGGGAAAATGGATAGTGACTGCTAATGGGCATGGATTTCTTTCTGGAGTGACGAAAATATTTTGGAATTAGATAGTGGTGATGGTTGCACATCCTTGTGAATATACAAAAAACAACTGTATATTTTAAAAGGCTAAATTTTGAGGTATGTGATTAATACCACAATTGGGGAAAAAGAGAGAGAGAGAGAAAGGAACAGCCAATAATGCAAATCCCACCTAATGATTTGGATGAAGCACATATCTGAATGCCCTACTGTGTACTAGGACCCTAGAGGAAGAGATGTTGGCTGACTATAGTATAGGGTAATGTTCAGTATGTGAAAGGGTCAAGAATGACACAGTCCCTAACCTTATCTAACAATCCAAATCTTGAAGCACAGCCAATGGTTCTAGGTATCACAGATTCCAAATACAACTGGAACAACTACTGATTAGTATTTACTGCGTGAAAGGGAGAAAGGAGGAAGGGATACAGGGATAAGTAAGATATGGCCTCTGCCCCACATTACTTAACTTTAATTTATTAATGTTCTTTATTTTCAGTGTTTAGGGTATAAAACTTTTGTTGTGCTTGTGAGATACATGTGCTATTTATTTTTTCATTTCTTTGAGGGCAATGTAGATATGTCAAATATAGAACTGTGGCATTTGATGAAAAACAAAACAATTTATTTAGATATGACCAAATACCTTACCATATCAAAATGTAAACACTGAACATAAAACTTGCAAATTAAAAGTAGTACCCTATGTTGTTGTTGTTGTTATGTGCCATCGAGTCGGCCCCAACTCATAGTGACCCCTCCTTGGCTTTCCGAGGCAGTATCACTACGGAAGTAGGATTGCCCAACCTATAGGATACCTAATAATTCTTATTCAAGACTACTTCATCTTCTACACCAGAGGTCAGCAAACTTTTTCTATAAAGGGTCAGACAGAAAATAAGCTTTTATGGTTTCTTTAGTAACTGTTCAACTTTGCTGTTATAGTGCAAAAGGAGTTATAAAGCCTGTATAAATGAATGAGTGTAACTGTGTTCCAATACAATTATTTATTGGCAATGAAATTTCAATTTTACATAATTTTCACATGTCACAAAGTATTATTCTTTCAATTTTCCCCTAAAACTCAAATATGTAAAAACCATTCCTGATCTGCAGGTTATATAAAAACAGGCAGCATGCCAGATTTGACATATGGGTCATAGTTTGACCAGAAAGCTAGAAACTGGCTGGGCCTATCAGAGCCTATCTAGAACAGTATACTCTTGGCTCCTTGGAGCAAAGGAATCCCTACTAGTTTGGTTGTTTTTGTTGTGTTTCAACTTGATTTTGACCAAGCAATCTTGTAATTATAATTTGGCTTCCAATATAATTTCTCTTTAAGAAGAGAATGTTCCAATATTCAAACCATAACATCCATACTTATCACCATAAATGATTATTTCATACTACTAAATTGGCTTTATGTTTGATTCTCTCTAAATTTGGTTCATGAGAAGTTACATCTTGTTATTTCCCCCTGCACAATCTTTCTCCTGATACACACAAAATCAGTGTTCTACACCTATAAGGCCAAATGTCAAACACTCTGCTTAGGAGGACTTTTGGCTATTTGCCAGCTGTCATCCCCTGGCAATACATCCCGTGTCTTTGCCTTCTAATAAATGTCTACACACAGAAAACCAATGTTGGGTGTTGCTGTTATGTGCCATCAAGTCGGCCCCGACTCATAGTGACTCTTCTTTGGGTTTCCGAGGTGGTATCACTACAGGAGTAGACTGTCCAACCTTCCTTCCAAGGAGTGGCTGGTGGGTTTGAACCACCAGCCTTCTGGTTAGCAGTCAAGTGCCTTAGGCACTAAGGATGGAAAATGTTAAGAGGAAGAGAGAAGAAAGAGACCATTTAAAGGTTCAGTATCAGCCCGATATTTATAGGAAAGAAGATTTTAGGTGCCTAGACAGCAAGCCATGGAATTTATCTATCTCAGTGAGATCATTAACGTATTTATTTTGGACTCATACATATAATCAAAAGACCAATAATCCTTCTATTTCTGACAACTCAGCATACAAGGTTTTAAAGAAAGGTGGATAGAGAATCTTTGGATATCATTCAGATTGAAATCTTTATTTTACAATGGAGAAAAACAGGTTTAAAGAAATTCATTTATTCAATGATTCTACAAATATTTACTTCATACCAACAACCGTTCTAGGATTTGAGGATATCATGGTGAAAAAGACAGACAGATAGACAACGTGCAATCATGGAGCTAACATTCTATGAGGTAGTTAAACAAGTAAACAAATAATAGCAAGTAGTGACAAATGCTACTGAAAAAATAAAATGGCGTAATGTGATAAAGCCCAAGTGCTTTTCTAGCTTGGGTACTGAGGAAAGGCATCACTAAGAAGTTGACATTTAAGTTGAGATATGACTGAAAGAAAAGCCAGCCAGCCACAAGAATATCTGAAGTAGCAAGAATTTAGAGATAGTCATGTAAACAAATAACTGGAAGGGGAAAAAGGAGTCTGAATTTTCTATAAACTAAGTAAGTGAGATACCTGTAAGCTACTATGAAATCACAGAGAAGAAAACAGTATCTCAGTCTAAGGATGAAGGAAGAGCAAAGATTCAAGTAGTTATAGCAGTGCCAGGACCTGTGAAGAATGAACCTGGACAAGGAGTTAAATAATAGCATTCCAGAAAGAGAAAACAGAATGTGTGAAACAATAGGGATGTGAATGACTATGGTAGTTCTGTCCATGTGGACTTGACTAGAGGAGTTCCTTATGCCAAGCCCTGGAACTAAAGATCATAAGGGTGCTTCATGTTTGATGTGATGTGAGCAGACACAACGCTGTAAAGAAAGGTAGTAGGCAGGGCTATGAAAATAGGTCATGACAAGTAAATATGGGAACACAATGAGGGTTCGGATGTACTAATGGATTGGACATGCTCATATAAAGCTTAGAAAAATAGTTATGTTGGCACTGTGTAGGGCACAGGATAGACAGACTGTGATATAAAGGAGAGTTAACTAAAGTCTACTGCAGTAATTCAGTAGGAAAGGTGATAAAAGCCTACGCTAAGCTGTGACAGAGGAGCTCTAGTAACATAGTGCCTAAGGCACTTGACTGCTAACCAGAAGGCTGGTGGTTCAAACCCACCAGCCACTCCTCAGAAGGAAGGTTTGGCAATCTACTTCCATGGTGATACCACCTCGGAAACCCAAGGAGGGGTCGATATGAGTCAGGTCCAACTGAACTGCACATAACAACAAGCTGTGACAGAAGATATTCCCAAGAAGACAGATTCAAATTGTATGTACACATACCATATGAAAATAGTAACAAGTATTTATGGTTTTACCATTTAAAAAGCATTTTCACAAACATTTCATTTGAGGTGGGTCTTTTGTAAAACTAAGATTTTTGAAAGGAAAAATTAAGTCTGATTCTCTTTCTATAACCTATAGTACCTACCAAGTACAGAGCTTTATGGATAGTAGATACTCAATCAATTATCTATGTTCTCTGGAATAATATACTAAGATAATTTACTATTATGATAGGATGGAAACTCATTGCTGTAGTTTACCCCTTCCTATAGAAAAACACATTAAGAGTTACACAGAAACCAGGGGTAACAGGGGAGGGGAGGAGAGGAAACACTGCAACAACAACAACAAAAAAAGTTACATAGAAAAGATGTTTCTGTAAATCCTTAAAAATAAACATAAGAAATATCTTAATGGTAATGTTTCTTAAGCAACATGGTTTTGAAAATCAAAAGAACATCAAAACCCCAACAGCTGACCAAAGCTTAGGCATCATTAGTTCATTCCACAAACATTTTACCAGGAACTCATTCTTAGGCACACACTGTGCTTGACACCAGGATAAATAACAAACTATAATTCTTACTAAAAAGGAGCTAAGGTTAGCATGTCCTTCAGCAAGTCAATTTAATCTATAAATTGGGCACGTTTATACATGCCAAAAATTTGAGGAACTACTATCAAAAGTAGCCTGTCCTACTTTCAAATTCTTAGAAAGTCCAAACTTAACAGATCAGTTCATCCTGAGATATTCTTTAAACTGTGAACCAAAACTATCCTCAGATCACATTTTAGTGAAATAACAGAGTGACACACACAGTAAAGTATGGTGCCGTACTAAAAAACCATCTGTAAGAGACCAAAACCTCAACCACTACTATAAAGCAAAGGTAAGAAGGTAAGGGGACAGGGAACTAGAATACTGGAAATGGAGCAACTAGAAAGCAATTAAAGAGAATGTTGGATACATTGTGAAAAATGTAACTGATGTCACTGAACAATTTGTATAGAAATTGTCAAATGGGAACCTAACTTACCATGCACATTTTCACAAAAAACATAATAAAATATTATATATATATATATTTAAAAAGTGACCTGCTCTGAAGCCTTCAGTCAAGGGAAAGGTACCCTGAAAATACCTGATACAATCTAGTAATAAGAAATAATCTCTATCACAGCTATTTTATATACATAGGTAAGACAACCATAGTAATATAACAAAAATGGAAAGGTATGATTGGAAAGTAACTCTTTCCAAGTAATCTGCTTTGTATCAGTAATCTAGAGGCAACACAGACAGAAAGAGACATAAGGCTTTAGTATCAAACAGACTGAGATTCAATTCTTGGCTCTCCTCTATCAAGTGTGTGATCTTGGTGAGCCAAAGACCTCTAAATTTCATGGTCCTTACCTGTAAAATGAAGGTCTTACCGCAAGTAAATAGGATAAGGTAAAGAAAATGCCTATAGATACTTTATATAAATGCCAAGCTGAAAACGGTCTAAGAAAATCATCACAAAAAACAATTAGAACAAGAAAAAGAGTTGAAGGAATTAAGAGCTGGTAGGAAGCAGGTCAAAAGGAGCCCTAGTGGTACAGTGGTTAAGCACTTGGCCACTAACCAAAAGGTCAGTGGTTTGAATCCACTAGCCACTCCTCACAGGAGAGAGATGTGGCAATTTGCACCCCTAATGACGGACTCCTTAGAAACCCTGTGGGGCAGTTCTTCTTTGTTCTACAGGGTCACTATGAGTTGGAACTGACTTGTCTGCTCACAACAGGAAGTAGGTCAGCATTCTTCAAATATAGGTAAATATTGTTTCATAACATGTTTGTTTCAGATATACACACACATATACACAAATGCTACTACATGTATGAAGCTTGAAAACACTATGCTAAGAAGCAACAAAAGGCATACATTGTGTGATTCAATTTATATGAAATGTCCAGAAAACGCAAATTCATAAGATACTAAAAGCAGATTAGTGGTTGCCAGGGAACAGGAGTGAAGGCAATGGGGAGAGACTGGTTAACAGGTACAGGATTCGTTTGGGGTGATGAGAATGTTTTAAACTAGATATTGACAATGGCTGCACAACATTGTGAATGTACTAAATGTCAATACTGGTAAATTTTATGCTATGTTTACCTTACTTTTTTTTTTAAATATTTTTTAAAAAGTATTCTGATATGGATAAACTTTGACAATATCACACTAAGTGAAAGAAGGTAGACACAAAAGGCTACATCTTGTGTGATTTCATTTACGAGAATCCATTTATTTGCCTATTCCATTTATAGGCAAATTTGTAGGGCCGAAAAATAGGTTAGTGGTTTTCAGGGGTTCAAGGAAGGTGGAAAACTGCTAATAGGTATGGAGTTTCTTTTTAGAGTGATGAAAACGTTGTGGGATTATCAATAGTGGTAATTGTTGCTTAATTGTGTGAATATATTAAAAACTCCTGAATTTTATACTTTTTTAAAAGAGTAAGCTTTATGGTATGTGGATTATATCTTAACAGAAAAAAAAATGAGGTAGAGTCATAACTACAGTACTAAAGAGGCTTATAAAATCATGTGGTCTCAAGTCATACATCTTACAAAGGAACTGAGTACAAAAGCAGATTGTCCGAGATTCTCAAGTTTGTTAGTAGCAGAACTAGGATTAGTCTATAAGATATTAGTCTATAAGATATCTCTACCTCAGTTTTTAGATAGAGAGGATGTTAAAAAAAAAATAGTAGTATAATTTAAAAAAAAAAAAAAAATTTCAACTAACATTAGTTTACAAAGGACCACACCTTTTAAAACATTATGTTAAAATTAGTGTTCTGAGATTCCAGCATCTCTTTTTAAGCTCCAAAACCATGGTTCTTAACCATGAATAAACGTTTGATAAAGGCAAAACAGCAACTTAACTGGTATTTGAAAAAGAACTGTGAGTAATCAAAATTTTGCTCATTTATTACAGTTCAATATATTTTAGAGATTTAATTAAATATTACTTGATTTGGCTTTCAGAAAATTCTCTGGCATCAAATTTTGAAATGCTAAAGTCAACTTTCCAAAATTTCAAAGTTGTGTAAAAATATTGGATTATTTTCCACTCAGAGGGGGAATCTGTGTAGGAGATACTAGATGCAGTGGGAGAACAATGTGGAACAAAACTCAAAATTATAAATTAAAAAAAAAAAAAAAAAGAAGAAGATGACGACCAGGCTTGTTGGTCTTAGAGCAAGCCTGGTGAAAATCCTAAGACTATGGCCCCTAGCTGCCCTTCAGGTCTGGAACTGAACTCCTGTGGCTTCCACCCAAATAAAGACTGGCATATGGGCTAAACATTTACATTAGGTAGATACACTCCATGGAGAGATCAATCATGGGAGACCAGAAGGGCAGTGTTTGCACAGGGAGATAGCTCAGGGGGTAGGAATGCACGGGAGGGAAGGACACAGGAAAGAGGTAACTACTGGGAGGAAGTGGGAAGAGAGCTGTTACACTGTAGGAAATTTTCTCATGATGTCATGAGAAAAACTGTGTATGAACTGCTATATGGAAAATGAAATTGCTCTGTAAACTTTCACCCAGATCACAATAAAAATTTTTTTAAAAAAACTGGATTAGTATTGTTTATTTTTTATTGTAATTTGGGTGGATTATTTTTTATATTGGGGTTTTCAAAAGTTAGACACTCCTATGATTCAGAGTTGGAGGTCTGTATTCCCTTCCCTTGAATCTGGGCAGACTTGTGACTGCTTAACCAAGAGAGTACGGCAGAAGCGACCTTTATAAATTACTGACCAAAAGAATCAGTAAGCTTATTAAAGTCATCGTTGTTTTATATTCTTAAGTTTGGAGTGGTGTGTTATACAGTAAAGAAACACATGAACACAATACATGATTTTTATAACAAAAATAAGAATAAACAATTCTTGTTCCCTGATCCTTTTTATGTTGTTGTTATTTGCCATCGAGTTGCCCCGACTCATAGCGACCCCTCCTTGGGTTTCCGAGGCAGTATCACTACGGAAGTAGGAATGCCCAACCTTCCTTCTGAGGAGTGGCTGGTGAGTTTGAACCACCAGCCTTCTGGTTAGCAGTCAAGTGCCTTAGGCACTATGCTACCAGAGCTCCTTTTTATAGCTGTCTATAAATATACTTATTCTTCCTTCCAAAAGAAGAGCATATAAGAAAATATAAGTATATATAAATATATACATTTTTAAAAGCAGGCAAGAGACATTTCTACATAGTTTCAAATTTCCTAAAACTCTAACCTAATATTAGGGTATGTTACAGAAGTCAAAATACCCCCAAAAAACAGCATGGAGATAGATAGATAGCTACATATAAACTCAGGAGGCAGGTGAAAAAAGAGACTTCCAAAAACTGTGTGGTTCTCTAAGTGTCTCAACCTTGTCTTTAATAGAGTCTATCCCATTAAATTAAATTATCCTATTGTTCTGGTTTAGATAAGACAAGTTTTACCCATTGACAACAGATCTGGCTTTAGTGGTAACTTAGAAATGTCCCATTCTGACCTCAAGGGCTGTGAACATTTTACCTTTTAATAAAGGAAAAACCATGGCTCTTTCCTATATGAACTGTGTGATCTCAAGCAAAAAAAAAAAAAGAAAAATCTTATCTGTATCGTATTTCATTTGTGCAGGATAACCATAAAGATTAAATGGGAGAAATCATGAAAAGCCCTGAGTACAATATTAGGTACAAAAAAACACAGCACCTCTGAAACCTAACATTGACTTAGGTCTCTGTTCTGTTGATAGTAGCAGAAGAGGACAATCACATACTGATAGAAATCATATGGATTTCAGTTATACTTTGCAACATGTAGTAGACCATTTTGAAAGGTAAGTATATTAAGAAACATAACATCACTTTATGCTACAATAATATTTTAGTAATAGAAAAGGTATTTGAAAAATATTTACCTTGATCAAATATTTTTCCCATCTGTCTGCTGTAACAGATTTGCCAATCTTCCTCATCAACTTTAAATGGAGCTCCACCAATTCTTTCGGTACTTAAATGGGAGAAAAAATACTGTTAGTAGCAAAATAAAACATTTATAAACATTTAAGATTATAAAAAAAATAAGAGAACTTTTCCCTGAATACTTTTTTAAAATAGATGCTGTTGATTTTAGCTGTCTTTAGACCTCTAAGTCAAACAAGACTAAAACTAGAGCAAGAAACGACTGAAAACCACTTTCCTAAATATGAGCAGGGATAGTCATGCTTATTTCAAAATTCCACCAAGTAAAAGCACTTAACTATACCTCTAAAGTTTCTAATCTGTTGTTTCTCATGGCATATTTCTTTACTGAAATTTAAGAGCAAGATACAAATTCATAGAACTTAAAAATAATAAAGAAATATAAATTTCAAGTTGACAGACACCTCAGAAATACTCTGAATTTTGAAACTGTGTTTCAGAAAATGATTCTTCCAAAATATGCCTTATCTGATCTGCTACACTCCTCTATCGAATCCCTAAAGATCTATGCTTGAGAACCTTCAGGGAATATACTTACCTTCCAAGGCATTTATTTCCATTTTCTAAACAGCTCTGATTATTGAACTCTGGTACCACAGGGCCTAAGGCATTTGGCTGCTAACCAGAAGGCTGGCGGTTCAAACCCACCAGTCACTCCTCAGAGTGAAGACTGGGCACTCTATTTCCATAGTGATACCACCTTGGAAACCCAAGGAGGGGTCGCTATGAGTCAGATCTGACTCGACAACAGTGAGTTTGGTTTTTAGTACCCTTACTCTAAGCCAAAATCTGACTTTCTACAATTTCCTCCCTTGGTTCTTGCTCTTATTTTCTAGCTTCAGACAATACTTTTACTCTCTCTTCTACTGAAACCCTCACATACTTGAAGATTGTGGAATCTTACAGGCTGCTGTATATTAGATTCTCTTTTCTGACTGTAAACAACCAAAGTGCCACCCAAATATCTCTTCAACATGATTTGATTATGTTGTTTAAATTATATTTAATCAGATCCGAGGGAAAAAAGCATATGTATGGGCACGTGCATACATATCCCTGACAAATTTAGCATATCCCAAATACCATATAACACTAGCAACCTAAGAAAAATTAACAGGTGTACTATCTAAAAAGATTCCACAATCAAATATATTAGGGAAACACTGGCTTTGTTTTCCCCAAAAGTTGTTTATTGGAGCTCTGGTACCATAGTGCCTAAGGCACTTGACTGCTAACCAGAAGGCTGGCAGTTCAAACCCACCAGCCACTCCTCGGAAGGAAGGTTGGGCAATCCTACTTCCGCAGTGATACTGTCTCAGAAACCCAAGGAGGGGTCGCTATGAGTCAGGGCCATCTCGACAGCACATAACCACAACAACGGCATCAAGTTGTTTATTACTAAGGACTTCTTGGAGCCATTTTATCAATCAGTGTTATGTATACTTTGAATAACCCAAGATAGGAATATGCAGCACTCTGCAACATACTTGATCATGGAATCCTTTTTTATGAAACACACATTATCTTTCAGGATACAAGCATTCTGAAGAAATGATGGCTTAAATTCTTTTCAGTCTATTGGCCAAACTCTTTATTCCCCCCTAAAGCAACTTCTCTTAACCTGAAACCACCCTGAAGTTCAACAAATTTCTGTGGGTCTATTAGTAAGCAAGATCATCATCTCTGCCCTTCATAAACCTACTTAAGTAAGTCTTCTAAGTGAGTTAGGGGGTTAGCAGCAAGAAGGGGCAGTTACAGATAAATAAATGGTTAAGTCCACTAATTCAAGATGTGAAGTATGAGGTTGAGAATGTAATGGAGTAAAGGGGAAAAATATATTGCTTGCAAAAGCAACAAAAGATGCAAAGAGCTGAAAAACAAAGTGATGACAAAACTGGAGGCATAAAAAATGAGCATGATTATGAAGTCTTATAAAGCCAGCCTAAGAAGTCTAGATTTTATTTAAATGTGTTAAGCATGAGTGTGCTCTGAATCTTAAAAAGATCTCAGTGACTGAACTATAAGAAAATAGATTGCTTTTATTTGCTTGCTTATTTTGGGAAGTGTGATACAGAACAGAAAGTATATAGAAAATCAGAACAACAGAAAGATGGGACTAACGTGAACTAATACAGAGGTAGTATATAGAGAAGTAACAGATCTGAGAAAAGTTTAAGAAACGAAATTAGTAAAATTTAGTGACTGGTTGTGCAGTGATAAAGAGTCAAGAAAACATTGGAGTCACTGGCTTAGGCAACTGAACAGATGCCAATGACAGTACAGTAGGAAGAAAAAGACTTGAGCTCAGTTCTCAATATAAGCACTTTCACAAAACAACCATGATTCTGGTTAAGTCCTTGAAACACTGAATATCAACTTCCTCATTGATAATAATACTTTTTGTTAGTTTTTAAACTGCAAATATGTAAAGCTAAAAACTTTTATTTCTGTCAAATGACATAATGCATCAGGCAAATCTGCCTAAAAGGGTTAAAGACCCCTTTAACGTTTTAAAAGCACAGACTTTTTAATGACTAAAGTACAACTGACCAAAGCCATGGTCTTTTCAACAACCTCACAAGCATGTGAAAACTGGGCAATTAAAAAGGAAGAAAGAAGAACTGATACATTTGGGTTATGATACTGGTGAAGAACACTGATGACAAGGGCCTGCCAGAAGAATGAATAAATTAGTCTTAAAAGAAGTAAAATCAGGATATTCCTCAGAAGTGAGAATGGTGAGACTCTGGCTCACCTACTTGGACACATCCTTAGGGATGACCAAACTCTAGAGAAAGACATTATGTTTGGGAGGGTCAGCAAAAAACAAGGGAAACTCTCAACGAGATGGATTGACACAAAAGCCAAAACAACGAACTCAAACATACCAGTGATCACAGGGATGGCATAACCTTTCATTCTGTCAACTCTGCAGCAACTAGCAACATAACTAGTTAGTACAAGTCCCATAAACCTGCATGATATACCATTCTGATGATGCTGTTGTTGTTGTTATGTGCCGTGGACTTGAACCTGACTCACAGCAACCCCTCCTTGGATTTCCAAGGAGGTATCACTAAGGAAGTAGATTGCCCAACCTTCCTTCCAAGGAGTGGCTGGTGTGTTTGAACTGCCAGCCTTCTAGTTAGCAGTCAAGTGCCTTAGGCACTACGCTACCAGAGCTCCCTTCTGATGATGCTAGCACACAACAAATTATTTTGTCCTTGGAGTACCTATAGTACTTATATTGCCTACCTCACTCATTTAGCAATTGGTTAAACGTTCTTCACCATTGTTTTAAACATTTTCTCCATATCCCATGGATATGTGAAGTCCCTAAATATATTGATACTACTAGTACTATTTTTAAAAATTCAAGGACAAAAACAAATATATGCAATAATTTTCTTTTAAATTCCAGTTTACATATCCAAACTCAAAAACTCACTGATGATGAGTCAGTCCCGACTCATAGTGACCCCTCCTTGGGTTCCCGAGGCAGTATCTCTACAGAAGTAGACTGCCCAATCTTCCTTCCGAGAAGTGGCTGGTGGGTCTGAACCGTCAGCCTTCTGGTTAGCAGTCAAATACCTTAAGTACTATGCCACCAGAGCTCCCTTACAAATCCAGTCACTATCAATTTAGACAGATAGAAACAGAATAACATTACTTGATTTGCTTACTACTGCTATGGATTTAGCATAGTGCTGTCTGATAGAAATATAAAGTAAACCACATAATTTTAAATTTTCTAGTAAACACATTTAAAAAAGTAAAAAGAAGTCAAAACTAATTTTAATAATTTATTTTATTTAACCCAATATACCCAAAATAAAATTTCCACATTTAATCAGTATTAAAAAAAATTGCACTAGTTTAAATTCTTTTTTTTAAACTAAGTATTCAGAATATATTGTACACTTTACACTCACAGCACATCTAAATTCATACAAGACACATTTCAAGTCCTCAACAGCACATGTGGCTAATGTACTGGGTAGCACAGAGTTAGATAGTTAAAACTAAAATTTATAACCCACAATTTGCTAACTGAATATATTTTTTGTTACAGATAGAACTGACAAGCTGATAAACTTTAAGGACATTAGTAACTCTTAGTATTTTGTCAACTGAAACAAGCAAAAGTTCAGTAGAAAAATTAATTAACATTATAATTAAGTCCAAAAAATTCAATTTTGCATTCTTTGTATTCTCTAAAGCAGTGCTGTCTATTCAACAGAACTTCCTACAATGATGGAAATATTTTATATCTGCATTGTCCAATACAGTAGCCACTTGCCACATGTAACTATTGAGCACTTGATATGTGGCTAATGAAATTAAAGAACTGAACTTTTAATTTTATTTCCTTTTAAATAATATAAACTTAAATAGTCACATGTAGCCAGTGACTATGGTTTTAGACAGTGCAGCTGTAAAGCAATCATATTTTTAAAACACATTATCACTTTCCAAAGCATGTATAGACAAACTCCAAATCTTCTAAATAGTCTCATTTCCAGAACACTAAAAATTATCAACTTCCTTCCAAAGATTTATTAATCAACTTCATACCATCCTGCAAAATATAAGTTTTGCTCAAACGAACCAAAATCCTCTTTCACATGATAGATTTGATACATAACCTTTAACAGTCCTGTTGTTTTCACAATGTCTCAGAAGATAAAAAGATTCCTAAGCAGAAGAAACAACAGGTCTGAGGCTGTGTGAATTCATGAGGGATCTGCCAACATGATGTAGGTATGAAACAGCAGAAAAGTGGTCGAGTTCCAGGTTGTTTACTGATCCAATTATGCAAAGATACTCTATATGCTGATATTTTTCTAAGCATCTTTCCAGCACTAAACCTTAAGAATGATGCTACTTCTGCAATTCTAGTCTCTTACAATGCTGCTTTTTAAATGGTAGAAATTTACAGCAGTCAATAATGACTAAAGACAATTCTTAGTCATCAATAAAGCCTTTTACTTAAATTTCCTTTAAACTAATAAAGAGAGATAAACTTACAGTCACAACAAGATGCTTTCATTATCTAGGCCACTGACAAAATTATAATGATTTCAGGTGCAGTGATTAAAAGACAAGCTTATAATAATAACCATTTGCTTATTGCCTACATTTTAGAAACTGCTGGGACAGCACAAAATTTGAGCAATAATGACACTGATCCCACAAGCCACATGCTCTTAGAATCAATGCCAAGAATTCACAGAGTTAATCAATTATCTAATTTTCTGACAAAAATAAATGGCTCAAGACCATAAACTGTAACTTAGACCACTGTCTAAAACATACAGCACAAGGATGCCAGGTAAGTATAGTATAAATGACTAAACTCACTTCATAACCATTATAGATTTAAAGAAAAAAAAAAAGTTCCTAGAATAGCTATATGCAGGCAGACAAACCAAAGTTTATCTACTGCTCCACTTTAGGTTTCTGAGTTCTGTTTAGAATGATACTGCTCTTCCCACAGGGATAAAGAGCCTCTCCACACATGGCTCAGATATCTCAGAACCAAAACTGTGGAAAAATTATCTGCTACAAAGAACAAGAGTGAGCTACAAAATATCAGCACGGCTGATATAACACCAGCCATCCAGAAAGGAGAAAGCAGTTAGGAGAAATGGAACTACCCTCACCCGCTAGCACTGTGGCACTGTGGGTAATGATTCTTCCTAAATGAGAAGGTAGATATCCCCTTATAGTGAAGAAAGGCCGCTGGGTGAGAACAAATGAGCCACCTCATGTTTATTAGTCTCTAAAACGTTGTTGGCTGTTGTGGTTAGCTTACAACAACCCCATTCATTCAAGATTGTATAGCTGCAATCCACAATGCTTTTATTAGTTAATTTTCAAAGTACATCACAGACCTTGCTTCCTAGTCTGTCTTAATCTGGAAGCTCTGCTGAAACCTGTTCAGCACCACAGCAACATGCAAGCCTCCACTGTCAAATGTATAGTGGCTATGCTTGAGTTGCACTGGCCAGAAATCTAACCTGGGTCTCCAGCAAGGAACGCAAAAATTCCACCACTGAACCACCACTGCCCTCTTTGCTTATACTTATAAACGTTGGTCAGAGTATATCTGAGGCACTTATGCTACTGGTACCCACTGCCTTATGATTCTAACTCTAGTAAGATGACTCTACTTTCCTTCTCTCTTTTCACTCTATTCAATTTAATAATCATAGGGTAGGATGAACAGAAAGTTTCAAAACAAATTTTAAAAAGAAATTAAATGATGGCACACCATTTAAAAGGAAGGGAGGAGGGACTATTCCAGAACTTTTTATTTTTTGTTGTTTAAATCATTTCAAATCTACAGAAAAACTGAAAGCCCTTCACCAAGATGCACTATTGCTAACATTCTTACCACTGAAAGGGTAACATTTAGCATAGGGTAAAACCATCAGGAAAAGCCTCCCTAATAAAGAAAGGACAGTAATAATGAAAAGAAGCCAACCAAGCCAAGGATGGAAAGAACATACCAGACAAGAGGAAATGAATATAAGAAGTATTGAGACAGTAAAAAGCTCCTTGTGTAGCTGGAGTACAGAAACCAAAAAAGGAGGAAAGGAATTAAAGATGCTACTGGAGAGGTAAACCTTGTAAACCATGTAAAGAGTTCAGCTTTTACTCTAAGTATAACAGGACACTAAATGAGTAATTTAGTAAACTTTCATGATGTAATTTATGTTTTTAAAAGACTGTGTCTAGAATCTGCTTCAAAATTCCATAGGGGGCAGTAGGTGGGGGCAAGGAGTTAGAGACCAAATAAAATTATACTGAAGTGAGCACTGGCAGCATAGTGCGTAAGGCACTTGACTGCTAACCAGGAGGCTAGAGGTTCAAACCCACCAGCCACTCCTTGGAAGGAAGGTTAGGCAATCTACTTCCCTAGAGACACTGCCTTGGAAACCCAAGGAGGGGTCACTATGAGTCGGGTCTGACTCAACAGCACATAACAACAACAACAACAACAACAAAGTTGGGTGGTGGGCACATGAGGCTCATTATATAACTTTGTACTTTTTATGTATTATATATCTTATATGTTTCAAATTTTCCATAATTTAAAAAGGTATATGAAATAGTGGTGATACTTGCACAGCAGGGTGAATATAATCAATGCCACTAAACTACATACTTAAAAATTGTTAAGATTTTATATTACACACACTTCACCAAAAATATAATAAATAATAAAAGGTATACAAGGGGTGATGACTTTAGCTCCTCTGTGAGAAATGTTAATTAGAGTCAGACAAATATGACCAATGAAGAGACTACTGCCACACTTTCGGTGATATGATGGCTTGGCCTAAGGTTACAGCAGTAGAGGTACAGAGAACAGCCCCCAAGAAAAACTGCAAAATTTAGAAATATTCTTCACAATTTCCCAAAGTATCTTCGCCAATCTTAATCCAAGAAATCTGACTACTTTATATCTATCTTGTATATGATCCTTCTACTTCATTTTTAAAAGCAGAAACCATGACTGTTAGTTTAATTATATTCATAATCTAAAAAAATAACATGTACAAATAGTCATTTAATAACAAAGTCAAAGTACAATGCTGTCAGTGATAGGATAATGTCCATATGTCCACAAGGAAGACCAGTTAAGACTACAATTATTCAAATTTACTCACCAATCACCAAAGCCAAAGACAAGGAAACTGAAGATCTATACCAACTTCTGCAGTCAGAAATTGACCAAACAAGATGTGACCAAACAAATCAAGATGTGTTATTACTGGTGATTGGAATGCAAAAGCTGGAAACAACGAAGAATCACCAGTAGCTGGAAAATATGGCCTTGGCAACAGAAATGACACTGGAGATCACATGCTAGAATTCTGCAAGACTAATGACTTATTCATTGCAAATACCTTTTTTCAACAACATAAACAGCAGCGATACGTGCGGACTTCACCACATGGAATACACAGGAATCAGACTGACTACATCTGTGGAAAGAGGTGATAGAGAAGCTCAATGCCTTCAACCTAAACAAGGCCTGGAGCTTACTGTGGAAGAGACCATCAACTACTCATATGCAAATTTAAGTTGAAGCTAAAGACAATTAAAACAAGTCCACGAGAGCCAAAATATGACCTTGATTATATCCCTCCTGAATTT
The DNA here is from genome assembly GCF_000298275.1 of Orycteropus afer afer. NCBI lineage: Eukaryota > Metazoa > Chordata > Mammalia > Tubulidentata > Orycteropodidae > Orycteropus > Orycteropus afer. The sequence goes on along the minus strand of NW_006921661.1, from coordinate 2,855,463 downwards.
AGAGACCACCTAAAGAACAGATTTGATGCATCAAACAGCAATGACCCAAAACCAAAGGAATTGTGGGAGGACATCAAGAACATCATCCATGAGGAAAGCAAAAGATCACTGAAAAGACAGGAAAGGAAGAAAAGACCAAAATGGATGTCACAAGAGACTCTGAAACTAGCTTTTGAATGGAAAGTAGATAAAGCAAATGGAAGAAACGACAAGACAAAAGAGCTGAAAAGATTTCAAAGAGTATGGCAAGAAGACAAAGTCAATCATTATAATGAAATGTTCAAAGACCTGGAGTTAGAAAACCAAAAGGGAAGAACATGCTTGGCATTTTTCAAGCTGAAAGAACTGAAAGAAAAATTCAAGCCTCAAGTTGCAATACTGAAAGATACTAAGGGCAAAATACTGAATGATGCAGGAAGGATCAAAAATAGATGAAAGGAATACAGAGTCACTGTACCAAAAAGAACTAGTCGATGTTCATTCATTTCATCAGGAGGATGCATATGATCAAGAACCAATGGTATTGAGGGAAGAAGTCAAAGCTGCACTGAAGGAACTGGTGAAAAACCAATCTCCAGGAATTGACAGAACACCTATTGAGATCTTTCAACAAAGGGATGTTGCACTGGAGGCACTTACTCATCTTTGCCAAGAAATTTAGAAGACAGCTTCCTGGTCAACTGACTGGAAAATATTTATATTTGTACCCATTCCAAAGAAAGGTGATCTGACAGAATATAGAAATTATCAGACAATTTCATTAATATCACACACAAGTAAAATCTTACTGAAGATAATTTAAAAATGGTTGCAGCAGTACACTGACAAAAAACTGCCAGAAATGCAAGTTGGATTCCAAAGAGGACGTGGAATGAGGGATCAATGCTGATGTCAGATGGATCCTAGCTAAAAGCAAAGAATACCAGAAAGACGTTTACTTGTGTTTTATTGACTCTGCAAAAGCATTAGATTATGTGGATCATAACAAATAATGGATAACATTGAGAAGAATGAGAACTCCAGAACACTTAATTGTGCTCATGAGGAACCTATACACAGAGGAGGAGGCTGTCATTCAAATAGAACAAGAAGATGCTGCATGGTTTAAAATCAGGAAAAGTGTGCATTAGGGTTGTATTCTTTCACCATACTTATCCAATCTCTATGCTGTGCAAATAATCCAAGAAGCTGGAGTATATGAAGAAGAACACACCATCAGGAATGGAGGAAGACTCATTAACAACCTGCGATACGCAAGTAACACAATCCTGCTTACTGGAAGTGAAGATGACTTGAAGCATTTACAGATGAAGATTAAAGACTACAGCAGGCAGTATGTGTTTCACCTGAACATAAAGAAACAAAAATCCTCACAACTAGACCATAAGCAGCATCACAATAAATGGAGAAAAGATTGAAGTTGTCAAAGACTTCACATTACTTGGTTCTACCATCAACACCAATGCAAGCAGCAGTCAAGAAATTAGGTTAACTATCATACTAGGCAAATCTAATGCAAAAGACCTCTGTGCTGAAAAGCAAAGATGTCTCTTTGAAGACTAAGGTGTGTCTAACCCAGGCCATTGTGTTTTCAATTTCTTCATATGCACTGGAAAGCTAGACAAAGAAGTGTGGATGCTTTTGAGTTGTGGTGCTGCAGTGTAGCAAATTACTTAGTGTGGCTTTTCTACCCATAAGTCTTTGTAAACTCCAAGCTGGGATTTTCTATGAGCAACCAAGGAGCTCCTGATTTCTGAAACTATCCACCTAGTCTGTTGAGCATGGCACAACACAATGTTCTGGGAGGTGCCCACTCTCTCTCACGTGCTTAGAGTTCTGATGCTGTGATTGGCTAGTGTGACCACCCTTCCGGGCTCAAAAGGAGGCCTCCTAGAGGCAGAACTCTCTCTGACTGCTGGTTGAGGAAGACGTGCTGTGGAAAGAGACACGCACCCCGGGAAGAGACACGTGCTGCTGGGAAAGAGGCACAAGAGACACGCATCACTGAGTGAGAAACCGAGGGACCAGCACTGCTGGGAAAGAGACTGTGAGAGACTCTTGGCTGAGGGATGGTGGGATGGGAGAGAGACTGAGCATTTTTTCCTGAACCTGAATTGTAGCCTGGTGCTTCCCTAATAAACCCCGCAATCTGTGAGTTCTGTGTGGCCACTGCAGCGAATTATCGAACCCAGGAGAGAGGTGGTGGGTGCTTTGGGAGGAACGGTTGGTGAAAGGGCTGGAGGAAGGCAGCATGCCTGGCCTTGCAGTAATAGGCCTTGGTTTACTGCTAGTAATCCTGTCTTCCCCTTGTAGGGTTAGAGGAGGTCGGAACCTATGGCCTCCTTGCCGTTTTTGCAGGTGCTGGTGGAGAAGACTGAAAGTACCATGGATTGAAGTAACCAACAAATTTGTCCTGGAGGAAGTACAGCCAGAATGCTCTTTGGAAGCAAGAATGGCCAGACTTCATCTCACCTACCTTAGTCATGTTGTCAGAAGGGACCATTCGCTGGAAAGGGATATCATGCTTGATAAGTGGAGGGTCAGTGAAACAGGGGAAGGCCCTCAACAAAATAGACACAGTGGCTGCAAAAATGGACTCAGATATAGCCAGGACTGGAGGCTGGCACAGGACCAGGCAGGCACCGTTTTCTTCTGTTGTACAAAGGGTCGCCATGAGTCGGAGACAAGTCAACGACACTTAACAACACTAATAGTGAAGGAGCCCTGGTGACACTGTGGTTAAAGCATTGGGCTGCTAACCAAAAGGTAAGCAGTTCAAACCTACCAGCCATTCGATGGGACAAAGATGTCCATAAAGATTTACCACATTGGAAACCCTATGGGGCAGTTCTAGCCTGTGCTATTGGGTTGCTTTGAGATGTAATCAATTCAGTGGGTCTAGTTTTAGTTAAAAGTAAGAAGGAAAAAAGTGATGAGAAAAAAGAAACATAACAGAAAGAAAGGCTTTGGATTATTCAGTTCACTGTTTGAGCCAACAGGTGAAATCACTGACCCAAAAGTCTATTTGCTGTCTGTTTTCTCTCCTTTTTGGGGGGCGAGATAGAAGAGGCTAATACTCCAATGGGCAATTTATATATAGGAGTAAATAATAAAGTTCCCATATTTAATTAAACACCTACCTGTAGTTATTTGCTAACACCAGACATCTATAAAGTGCAATGCTTCTATACATGATGTACGTCCCAAAGCATTTAAAAACTTAAACAGGACACTGTTGATTTTTTTACAGACAATTCTGCAGAACTGTGAATGTATACTAAAAGAACAGAATTTCTTTGTGAAATTTATATTGTATATATTCTTTGCTAACAAGTGATCTGTTTCCACTTTTCTTGCATTCATCATTCATTTGACAAACAGAGGTAAATAGGTAAGTAACATACTGTCATCTTACACTTTCCTGAAAAGTTGTCAGAAACAAAATGGATTCATTGTGATTTCTACAGTTATCTCAATAAGTGATATAATGCATATAAAAGCATTATATAAACTATAAAGCAATATACAAACTAAAGTTGTTGTTGTTTATCACCACAGGGTGGCCACGTCTTATTTAAAGCAAAATGTTAGCATCTTTCATTGGGGCCAGTGAGTAGACTTCTAAAACATTCAATAAGCAAATTAGGGTTCTTGAATAAAATGGAGATGGATTTTCAGAATGATCATCAAATGAAACATCAGCAAAGCAAAACCAATGAAAAACAGGGTCTGCCTGAAGACTTCTTAGGAATTGATTGTCTATGTGAGATTGCCTATGTACCAAGATACAGTTGTTTAAAACAGAACAAGGGTAGAATGCATACTCTAAAATCAAGAAAGGTGTGCATCAAGGTTGTATCCTTTCACCGTACTTACTCAATCTGTATGCTGAGTAAATAATCTGAGATTTGGGACTATATAAAGAAGAATGCAGCATCATGATTGAAGGAAAACTCATTAACAACCTGAGACATGCAAATGACACAACCGTGCTTGCTGAAAGTGAAGATGACTTGAAGCACTGACTGATGAAGGTCAAAGACTATACCCTTCAGTATGGATTACACCTCAACATAAGGAAAACAAAAATCCACACAACTAGACCAATAAACAACATCACGATAAATGGAAAAGAGATTGAAGTTGTCAAGCGTTCATTTTACTTCGATCTACAATCAATGTCCACTGAAGCAGGAATCAAGAAATTAAACAATAAATTTTTGTTTGCAGGCAAATCTACTGCAAAACACCTCTTTAAAGTGTTAAAGTACAAAGAGGTTACTTTGAAGACTAAGGTGCACCTGACCCAAGCCATGGTATTTTCTATAGCCTCATATGCATGTGAGATGTGGACAATGAATAACAAAGACCAAAGATGAATTGATGTATTTGAATTACAGTGTCGATGAAGAATACTGAATATACCATGGACTGCCTTAGAGGTAAGAATGCTTAAACTTTTATGTCTTGTACTTTGGTCATATTATCAGAAGGGACCAGTCCCAGGAGAAGGATATCATGCTTGGTAAAGAACAAGGTCAGTGAAAAAGGGGAAGACCTTCAACAAGGTGGACTGACACAGTAGCTGCCAATAATAGGCTCAAGCATAGCAATGATTTTGAGGATGACAGGGCCAAATACTGTTTCATTCTGTTGTACATACGGTTGCTGATTTGGAACCAATTTGATGGCACCTAACAACAAAAGCATGTGAGCACTTGGTAACTAGGCAAGTTAACTAGAAAGGTAACAAGAGTACATGTGTTTCTACCAGTCTGACATCAGTTAAAAATAATTTATTCCACTCCGAACTTCTTTAACTAAAGACAAAGAAACTTCTACTCACCAAAATGGTGATACCAAACACAAAAAAATTATGAGCATGTTGAAACTAACTCCAAAATAGAGACACTAGCATAACAAAACCCCATAAACTCATCACCTTGCTACAACAATTATCAACCTATGACTGACTAACAGACCTTTCCCACTCAGCTGGACCTTTCCTACTATTTTAAAACAAATTCCAGGTATCATCTGAAATAACCATAGTGCCATTATTGTTCTTGTTAGGTGCCGTCAAGTCATCTCCAATTCATAGCGAACCTATGCACAGCAGAACGCAATACTGCCCTGTCCTGCTGAGTCCATCGCTGCAGCCACTGTGTCAATCCCTCTTGTTGAGGGCTTTCTTCTTCTTCGTTGACCCTCCACTTTACCAAGCATGATATCCTTCTCTTGGGAATGGGTCCTCCTGACAACATGTCCAAAGTAGGTGAGACGAAGTCTGGCCATTCTTGCTTCCAAGGAGCATTCTGGCTGCACTTCTTCCAGGACAGATCTGTTAGTCCTTTCAGCAGTCCACGGTACTCCTAGCATTCTTCTCCAACACCACAATTCAAAAGCATCAACTCTTCTTCAGTCTTCCTTATTCACTATCCAGCTCTCACATGCAAAAAAGGCGATTGAAAACACCATGGCTTGAGTTAGGCACACCTTAGTCTTCAAGGAGACATCTTTGCTCTTCATCACTTGAAAGAGGTCTTTTGCAGCAGATTTGCCCAATGCAATACATCATCTGATGTCTTGATCACTGCTTCTATTGGTGATGACTGTAAAACCAAGGTAATAGGAAGTCCTTGACAACTTCAATCTTTTCTCCATCCATCGTGAAGCTGTTTACCAGACCAGTTGTGAGGATTTTTGTCTTCTTTATATTGAGATGTAATCCATACTGCAGACTGTATTCCTCAATCTTCATCAGTAAGTGCTTCAATTCATCATCACTTTCAGCAAGCAAAGCTGTCATCTGCGTATCATAGGTTGTTAATGAGACTTTCTCCAATCTTGATGCCATGTTCTTCTTCATATAATACAGCATCTCAGACTATTTGCTCAGCATAAAAATCGAGTAAGCATAGTGAAAGGATACAACGCTGACGCACTCCCTTTCTGATTTTACACCATTCAGTATCCCCTTGTTCAAATGGCAGCCTCTTGATCTATATACAGGTTCCCCATGAGTGCAATCAAGTGTTCTGGAATTCCCAGTTTTCTCAATGTTATCCATAATTTATTATGATCCACATAATCGAATGCTTTTGTATAGTCAATAAAACATAAGTAAACATTTTTCTGGTATTCTTTGCTTTGAGTCAGATCTATCTGACATCAGAGTGGGAGGAAAAACGTGGAATAAAATCCAAAAACTCAATAATGACCAGAATAACTGGTCGGATGGAGTCTAGTGAGACCCCTGATTCTACGGCCCTGGGATATATTCTGGGCCTAGAATAAAATGCACTCCCAGGGGCTGGCTCTCAGCCCAATAGTAAACAAGATGTACATGCAGACCACTCAACCAAGGGTGATGCACCCACATACTCTATGGAAATGCATCCCCTGGAGCAATCGACCATGAGGCACCAGAGGAACAACATTCGCATGGAGGAAATGCAGGACACACAGGAGTGCATAACTAAGAGTGGTACATGTGTGTGTGTGTTTGTGTGTGTTACTGGGCAGGGAAGGGAGGAGACTGGGTTAGGGTTGGGGATGGTAAACAGGGAGTGAAACTAAATGTACGCATAATGTTGAATGTAAAACAAACTCTGCTCTGTAAACTTGCGCCTAAAGCACAATTAAAAAAAAAAAAAAAAAAAAGATCCCTCTGACACCAGCAATGATATCCCTTCTTTGCACATCCTCTTCTGAATTCAGCTTGCATTTCTGGAAGTTCTGTCAATATACCACTGCAACCGTTTTTGAACTATCTTCAGTAAGAGTTTACTTGTGTGTAATATTAATGATATTGTTTAATAATATCCAGATTCTGTGGGACCAATTTTCTTTGGAACAGGTACAAATATAGATCTGTGTTTCAAAAATCTTGGCATAGCTAAGTGAGTGCCTCTAGCAGGGCATCCGTTTCTTGAAACATCTCAATGGGTATTCTGTCAATTCCTGAAGCCTTGTTCTTTGACAATTCTTTCAGTGCAATCTCGACTTCGTCCTTCAAAACTATTGGTTCTCAATCATATGACACCTCCTGAAATGTATAAACATCAACCAACTCTTTTTGGTACAGTGACTCTGTGTATTCCTTCCATTTACTTTTAATATTTCCTGCATCATTCAATATTTTGTCCATTGAATCTTCCAATATTGCAACTTGAGGCTTAAATTTTTCTTTCGTTTTTTCAGCTTGAGAAATGCCAAGTATGTTCTTCCTGTGTGGTATTCTAACTCCAGGTCTTTACACATTTCATTATAATAATTGGCTTTGTCTTCTCATACTGCTCTTTGAAATCTTCAGTTCATCTCTCATCTTGTCATTTCTTCCATTTGCTTTAGCTACTCTCCACTCAAGGGCAAGTTTCAGAGTCTCTTCTGTCATCCATTTTGGTCTTGTCTTCCTTTCCTATCTTTTTCATGACCTCTTGCTTTCTTCATGGATCATGCTCTTGATGTCCTCCCACAATTCCTCTGGTTTTCGGTCATTATTATCACCTCAAATTTAGTAATTCCTTACTTTTGTGAAAATTCCTGTCAATTAAACAATTTTAAAATATTTTCAACTAACCAAGAAACGAAATTGTATTTGTTACCTCTGTAGCAGATGCTGATGGTGCATCCTTCACCCTTAACCCCTCAGCACTTATCATTCCAATGCTAGCAAATTACACAAAATCCAGCTACAAACATATGCAAGTCTTTGCCTGAGGGTTTTCTCTGACCACAGGGCAAGGGAGTAAAAGCCCTTCCCGGGATCAGTCTCAACCAATAACTGATATATGTTCCCTTATTTCACACATGATGTAAGTCTGAGATATAATCTACACTGTCTCCTAGAGTTCCTAGAGTAGGACTCAGCCGCAATTGCCCACAGAGGTTACTTAAGTGATAATGGATCCTGTATTAGCTTTTTTCCTTTCCTACCCAACTTTTCCACTACTTACCAGAGTTTTCTGGCCCACATCCCAAATGAACTACTTGAACACACTCACATCTTTCTATTAGGGTGTGCCTCCTCGAAGACCTAATTAAGACAACTTCTTAATTTTGAATGAAAGCTATGGTCATTCACATGAGAAAAATGTAAACATAAAAATTTCTGCAAATATTTTCTAAGAGTTTAATAAACAAACGGGGATAGAAAGATCCCACTTTGAAGGACCCTTCTTCCTAAAGATTTGAGATAGCTGATATTTTAATTATGTTTTTAAAAGAGCTCATCAAAATTATTCACTTGTTTTGAAAAATAACACCCCCATCACTATTGTTCACCAAGAAGCATCAACTATCTCAATATTTAGTTCCTGTGTGCATAAAATCTAATCTAATTGAAGACACTTGAGTTAAGCTTCTATACTTTAAAAAAAAAAAAAAAAAAGGAAGAAAAAGTTCCTAGAAGAAGGAGTGGTTTACTACTGAGTCCCTTGTAAAACCTAAGACAGGAAATTTAGAACTATTTTTATTTACATATGACTTTGAGTGGATTTTTTTAAACTGGTGTTGGTCTGAAACTTGTAGGGATTTAAAAAAAAAAAAAAAACCAATGTGGAGCTACCATGTGTACAGCACAATAAGGTCCCTTCCAGTCAACAAACATTCCTCCTCCTCTCCCCTTCTGGAAAAAGATGTCTTTACTCACAGTGTCCATTTTCTCACCTGTCCCATTTGCTCCTAAACCCACCATAATCTGACTTCCATTAGCTATATTAAAAGGATTCTTTAATCTTTGCCTTACCTAACCCTGTGTAGCACATGACACTGTTGACCTCATCTTTCTTCTTGGAATCTGGGTATTCTATAAAAAACTTTCTTGATTTCTCCACTTATCTCTCTGATGCTTTTTGGATGCTGTTTTGGTTACCCAGTGCCACTCTGACAGGAATATACCACAAATGGGATAGCTGAACAAACAAGAGTTTATTCTCTTAAAGGTTGGAGGCATTAAGTCTCAGTTCAAAGTGCCAGGCTCTAGGGGGAGGGTTAAAGCCCCTCAACCTTGGGCTTCAGCTCTGCCTCCTGCTCCTGACCCAATGCAACTAAAGGCTTTTCTTCACTCAGACAACTACTGGCTGCTGAGACTGACAAACCCAAGGTTGACAAGTAAAAAGGCAGTGTTACCAAACCACAGGGCAGGCCATTCATTCAAGTCCACTGAAAGTTCCAAGATCGGCAGAGCATGGCAGGCTACTGAACAATGACACAGCTACATTCAGAACTCAAGCATGCCATAAGCTAGCGACCATTTCCCAAGGCTGCTCCTTATATACAGGAAGCAGACCACATCCTTAACTCAGCTACTCAGCTGCTCACAGTAGATTCCACCATGGAGTCGATGGCCAGTCTTTTCATGGGGAATACTTACATTCAGCTGCCCAGCCACTCAACCAGGCCCAGCCAAGTTGACACACAAACGTAACTACCATAGATGCCTTTGCAGGTCCCTACACTTATGCCTTTCCCTGAAAGTCAGTTCCATTTTAGGACTTTATTTCTTTTGTTCATAAGTTATTACATTTATTCCTTTGCTTCAATTTAAATATGCTATTGCCTCATTTGTGCTGTTTGAGGATATAGTCAAGCAACAGAAAACCTTACTACAGTGGCTTCAAAAATAAGAGGTTAACTTTTCTCACATTAACAAGGAATAGAAAACAAGGAGTTGCTGGTTTAATGGCTTACCAAATCCATCATACTGTACTTCTTGGGAGTTCCCAACATACCATGCTTTTTCTAGCTTCTAGGTCTCAGCACGTGAAGTTTCCTCTATTGTACCCCACACTCTCCTCTTCTTTCATGGTTTAATTTGCTTGTTGTTTCCTTAGGAAACCACTCTTTTATATCACCTTACTAGGGTTAAATGTCCCTGCTGTAAGTCCCAAATTATCCTAATTTGTACTCATGTATCACATTGTATCACAAATGCCTATCTGATTAGCTATACCCCACATTAGACAGGTCTTTGCATTTAGCACCTAGGACAGTGCCTAGTATATACCATGCATTCGAAAAAGACTAACTAGTTCAATGAACAGATTTGGGTTTCAAAAAGCTGTTTTACATGAGCACACACTTCTCCTAATTCAACCAATTGATCAGTACATAAATAACCACTAAAAATGGAAGACTAAAGAAGAGTTGATGCTTTTGAGTTGTGGTGTTGATGAAGAATACTCAAAAGTACCATGGTCTGCTAAAAGAACAAACAAATCTATCCTGGAAGAATTGTAGCTTCCAAGGAATGCTCCTTGGAAGCGAGGATGGCCAAAGTTAATCTCACCTACTTTGGTCATGTTGTCAGAAGGGACCATTCCCTGGAGAAGAATATCATGCTTGGTGAAGTGGAGGATCAATGAAAAAGGGGAAGGCCCTCAAGGAGATGGACTGACACAGTGGCTGCAACAATGGGCTCAGGTATAGCAAGGATTGTGAGGCTGGTGCAGGACCGGGCAATGTCTCATTCTGTTGTACACAGGGTTGCTATGAGTCAGAGCCAAGTTGACTGTGCCTAACAACTAATTACAACAACTATAATAACAAATGCTTCTTGCTTATACTGAAAGAACCAGATAGGGAAAAAGACAAATTTCTAAAACCACTAAGGGGAATTGTTTATAAAATAGAGTATCATCCATTCTGGCAATTTGTACTTATGTCACCCTATCAACTATACTCAAATTTTCAACTCACAAGTGGACAACCGTAAACTGGCTTTCATGAGTAAGTGAGCTTCCTCGCATATGACAAGAGGATAGGCTATGTCAGGTAAGAAAAAAAAAAAAAAAAAAAAAGCAGCAGCAGCAGCAGCAGCAGCAGCAAGTAAAGCAAGTAAGAGACTAAATAAATGGTTTCATTATGCTTCCCGCTTTCCTATTCAGTCACCCTACTCCTGCAGCATAGTGGCTAAGACACTTGACTGCTAACCAGAAGGCTGGTGGTTCAAACCCACCAGCCACTCCTCGGAAGGAAGATGGAGCAATCTACTTCCGTAGTGATACTGCCTCGGAAACCCATGAGGGGTCGCTATGAGTTGGGTCTAACTCGACGGCACATAACAACAACAACAACAAACTCCTGGCCTGAGGCTACCACTGTCACTACACACTGTCTTTTCTAGAGTTTGATACCAATATGGTATGTGTGCTTTTTTTGGTCTGGCTTTTTGGCATAGTAGAATATTCTACATAGTAGAATATTTTCTTAATTATATATACAGATGATCCTTGATATTTGCAATAGTTATACTCAATAATATTGTTATAAACATTGAGTTGTCAAATACTGAACCACTGTTTCCAGAAGAAATTCAGAGTTAGGGTACTGTAGACTCTGGTCACATTTACATCAACGATCAATACACATTTGTTTCTGTTTAATGACACCTTATTGAATAGATACTGGTGGTTCTTTAACATAGAACTCACAACCAACAACAATATAACTCGTGCCTGAACAAAGGTTATCTAAGATACCTATTTTCTCCCTAAGGCATATTACAGCCTTCTTGCTCTTAGGAACACTAGACAGCATTTCAGCACTATGCCATGGGCCATTTTAAACACTGAATCACCAACAAAAAGCACAAAAATGTGAAAAACATGGCACAAAATGGCCCATAAAAAGGACACTTATTTATAGTATGAGAGCTAAAACAAGCAGGCAGAGCATAGCTTTGTTTGACCTCAGCTGGGAACATGCGGTTGGTCAGGCAACTCAAGTTAGTCAGCACTCTGTGCATGTTCACAAAATGTCATGAAAGCATCATGAATACTGATTTTTGGTTACAAATAAATTTTAGTAAATGGGTGAATTCATAAATACAAAATTAGCAAATAATAAGGACTGACTGCATATATGTGTGTATATATGGATTAATGATTCAACATTAGAAGAACTGATATAATGTAATAAACTACGTTATTACTAAATCAAAAAGGAAATCTGTATTATTATGAAAAATGGTAAGCATCACGAGGATAGGAACTTGGTCTCTTTTTTTTTTCACTGCTATATCCCTAAATAAGGAGCTCTGGTGGTATAGTGCCTAAGACATTTGACTGCTAACCAGAAGGTTGGCGATTCAAATCCACCAGCCACTTCACAGAAGGAGTACTAGAGGAATCTATTTCCGAAAAGATTTATTGGCTCGGAAACCTAAAGGGGGTCAGGGGGTTGCTAATGGTTAGAATCAACTCAATGGCAGTACATTTTTCTTTTTTAATATCCCTAAATATAGTACCATAAAAAATGGTTAACAAAATAGATGTCCAATAAATATTTTTTGAATGAATGAAATGCATGTAAGTAAACAGATGGAGAAAAGACATTTTATAAAATTATAAAATACAACATTAACTCATGAATGCTTGGCAAATCAAGATGTTGTGCTTAACCTGACAAAGGGTATCTATCAAAAACATCTAGCAAAAGTCTTATGTAATAATGAAAGATTAGAAATTTCCTACTAAAGTAATGCAACAAGTCAACCATGTTCTTTCACAATTCCAAATCAATACTACTTGAGGCCCAGGCAGTGCAATAGTACACACACAAAAAAAGACTAAAGACATATAAGAAATGGAAAGGAAGGACTTGTTATTTTGTGAAGAGACACTCTCACCAAAAATTACAATTTATTAATTTGTATTTAAACTAGAGAGTCTATGTAAATTGCTTGATACCAGATTAACCTAACAATAACATGCCAAAACACCAGCCAATTAGAAAGTATAATGGGAAAAAACCTATCATTAGCAATGGCAATGTACTTAACAAATTTAAAACAAAAGGCAGACTTTTATCAAGAAGTACAAAATCTTACTGAAGATCATAGAAGATAGGACTAAATAAAGAAGCTACTTCTCCCCAAAATTAATCAAAAAATTCCATATAATACCAATTAAGTGCCACCATGGAATTTTGTAAAATTTAACATGTTGATTATAAAATTTAGATTGGCATAGAAGGAGCTGAAAATAGCCAATGTTGTTGTTGTTCCTTCAACTGACAGCAACCCTATGTGCACCAGAATGAACCACTGCCTGGTCTTCACAATCATTGCTATGTTTAGCCCTGTGGCAGCCACTGTGCCTTCCCCTTTTTCACGGACCTACTGCTTTACCAAGCAAGATACCCTTCTTCAGGGACTGGTCCCTCCTGATAACATGATCAAAAGTACAAGAGACAAAGTCTGGCCATTTTCACTTCTAAGCTGTACTTATTCCAAGGCAGATTTATTTATTCATCTGGAAATCCGTGGCATATTCGGTATTCTTCATCAATATCACAATTAAAATGTACCAATTCTTTGTTGTTGTTGTTGTTGTTATGTGCCCTTGAGTTGGATCTGACTCATAGCGACCCCTCCTTGGGTTTCAGAGGCGGTATCACTACGGAAGTAGATTGCCCAACCTTCCTTCCAAGGAGTGGCTGGTGGGTTTGAACAGCCAGCCTTCTGGTTAGCAGGTAAGTGC